>NC_058379.1:66632558-66932558 GCF_018350175.1 Felis catus | reverse complement strand
GTGTGTTACAAACAAACATTCCAGAAGGATTCGTTTTCCTAAAGACCTTGAAATCACAAATAATCCTGAAAAAACTTTTTGTTTACGAAAGCGACCCTGGCCATTTAGGAATAGAACAGCCACAGTTTACAGATCATTTGTTTTCAAATTACGTGATTCTGGATGAATTTTTAATTTTGGAGAATTGACATTATTTCAAAGTTTGGGTATAAGGGGAGACTATAAAAAGTGCAGGCGTAAGAAGCAATAAGTTATGTGAACTGTGTATTTTGTAAAATACGTTCCAAGCTGGTATTAAGGAACTAAGACTGATATGCAGGGCTGATACTTAGCGAGTGTGAACTAGGATGGTGACACTGCTTATTACAACGTTGACCTGCTTTCTTACCGTTTGATAAATTGAACAGAATAGGGTCTGTTGTACTTCAGAAGAATTACCAGTTTGTCATCATCTATGAATTATGCAGTAATTGCTACATCTAAATAGTCTAGTTTTTACTTTGTTTTATTGTTAATGTGCTCTTCTGTAGTTAGTGCTTATTTTAGTTTTATTTTTGTGCATAATTTTTATGTAATTAGTCCTACTGTGCAGAGTTTTCATATTTATAAATTTAATAATTTATAATAAAATATTAAATAGAACAAGAATGGAGAGATGACAAAGTTTTAATACATTTCTTAACATTCCTTTTAAACATCATAAATATGAATCTTCTGAATCTGCAGGAGAACAAAGAAGAAATGATATTAATAATGAACTGCAGCTTGGATCATCTTCTGATACTGTGCAACAATGAATTACAAAATAAAACAAAAAATTTGTATTTATGGAATGGAAAACAGCTTGATTATTTCAAGAAAGAATATGACTGCCTTATTATTGCTAGTGCCATATTGTCAGGTGTGAATGGTGCTCAAAAGTTGTACATTAAAATTGGAAAGTGCTAAACATTTACATACTTAATGTTTTGTTAAAGTTCACGGCTCAAGTAAGGAAAATGTGGTGTTATTAATAAGACATGTAGAGTCAGTTTCACTTAAGGAAGCATTTAAAATCCAGAAACTACAATTTCATCAGTGTTAATAAAACATTTAGAATGTACCATCTGAATTTTTAACACTACCTGCTTTTTAGTTAAAAATAATTGAGCGTTTTCACCCATGAAATATGTAGGTGGGCATAAAAACATATCAGTACAACATATTGCAATTGAAACTTAACGGTGAAATAAGAAAACAGCATTTTACTAAACTTACAAAAACAAGGCAGCAATGTTTTAGTCAGTATTCATGAAACCTCATCTATTTCGTGTAAGAGTTTTAATAGTATACTTAATATGTAAAATGCAGGACTTTAATAATAGTTTAAAGTTTTTTTGTCAGAAGGAATAACATCTGAAATACCGCATCAAACCTCAGTGTTAGTGTTTGAGAAAAAATGGTTTCAGTGAAAGTATTTCATTACAATGTTGGATTTTGTATAGAGAGCATCTGCGTAATGCTAGGGAGAAAGTCAAGTTTAACCAAACTTAGAAACATTTCTAGGTGTCTTATTAC
Source organism: Felis catus (assembly GCF_018350175.1). Taxonomy (NCBI): domain Eukaryota; kingdom Metazoa; phylum Chordata; class Mammalia; order Carnivora; family Felidae; genus Felis; species Felis catus. The sequence continues at coordinate 66,931,001 of NC_058379.1, read as the reverse complement.
GGCATTTTATAAGTCACCATATTCAGTTATCTTTGGATAAAGTGTCAAAAGATACAGATCAAGTGTCTTAAATCTCTCATCGGTATATATTGACTGGCACACATGAAATGATCATCAAAGACAATTAGAGTACATCTGAAGAGCTGAGAATTGAACTAATGAAAAAGTGAAGCATCTTTGCACCTTGCCGGGCAGCCTCCAGTGCTGGAGCTGCACAAACCGTTTGAAGACTATATCAAGCCTGTATATTTATCTCAATTGGTTATGAAGTGGGGATATTTAAACATGTAGAAAATAAGCATTTTTGAGTGATTTGGCTCCAATACACAATATTGCAAGAGATATTAATACTTCCTTCCTTTAGCTTTATAAAAAAAAAAAAAGAAAGGTTTAAGTTATTCAAATGGACTGAGTGATTGAACAGACATTAAAAGTGATTGAACATATAAAATTAAGTAAGCTACAAAAAGCAGAAGCTCTTTTAAAAAGAAAAATGTTATACCATTTGAAGCAAAACCAAATTAATAAAATTAAGTCAATTAAAAGACATGCCAATAAACTGTCTTTGTGACTTGGTCAATAGTATGAAATGTTGACTATATAAAATTCAAAAGGTACTATAAGGGCTAGACAGATTTTGAGTTACTCTTCAGAAGCACAGGATTTGCTGAACAATATTAATATGAAGAAACTCTTGGCTTATTGAGATGTCATCTAGTGAGTATCAGTTTAATGGGGAAGTCGTTGGAAAAGTTCGTTGTGATCCCCTTTGTCCAGTTTTGGCTCAAATTCCATTGTATCATATAGCTAGTGACAGGCATATGGAGTGAAAAATCATATTAACAGTTTTTAAAGATGCTTTAGAAACTGATTTCATTGAAATGATTGGTGCTATAGCGTGTATCACTTGATAAGCATTTTTATCATATCCTTAGAGATTATAAGGGAATAAATATACTTTAAAAGAGTTATAAATTATTCATATTGGTTATTTAATATATTAAATATCATTTCCACAGATATTCTCTATTTTGAGTAACAGTCTAATATCAGACTTGTATTCTGTATGATCATTATATTTGAGGTGACATTGAATGCTAGCATATAAAAATTCATAGAATTGAACAAGAAATTGGCCTGTCTCACTGACCTATACCTAGTATGTGATTTTTTTTTTAATGTTTTGAAATTTAGGGAGGTTTAGGGGAACTGACTTTGAAGTTTATTGCTAGACTTTTCACATCTGAAAATTTTTACTATTTATTGTTATAATTTTAATACTTTAAAATGGTATTACTGGGCAACCTTTTCCACATTCCTGTTTCTAAAGCTTAATTGGAGAGTCCCAGATCTTTGGTTCAGAAAACTGCATTAGCTTATAACCCAGTAAACCCTAAGATTTGGCTTGTTAGCGAGCAGCAGTTAACCAGGTGCCTGCTTTGTGCAGAGCACTGAACTGTGTACTACTCTTGATGTGGGGACAGAGTGACAGAGAGCAATCCATGAAACGGATCTCTGTTTAAGAAGTGCTACTTTAGTTGAAGCTCAATGTGGTTGGTGTATTTCTAAAAAAATAAATGTGAAGTATCTTTTAAGAGCCTAAGTATGTTTTTTTTTTTTTTTAATAGTCCGAATCCAGATCATTCTCTCATCATTTTTATTGCTTCTCATTCTATTAAATGATGAAGGGGAAAAGTTGACTTTGACTAGTCCTCCTCTGGCAGTTTTTGGACTGCTCCCTTTAAGTCTCTGGGTGGTGGTTTTTCCAGTTGTTTTGTGAGGGAATATGTTCATTTTGGGGTTTTATGCATCTAAATCTCACTGATCATGGTATTGAACTTCTCTGTGGCAGAATGGTAAGCACTTACCCCAAATGTTCTATGACTCATGATAAATACAAAATGATTTGGGGAAATAATTCTTGTCTCCTAACTATGAGACAACTATTAACAAAACATTTTTGTTTTAGGTTTGGATTTTCTTTCCCTTATTCCAGTTGATCCCCAGGTATGTATCCTGAATTTAAGCAACTAATTTGTATTTGATTGTTGGTTATGTCATACTAACTAAAAAATGACCAGTTGCATAAAATCAGGACAGTCAACTTGCAGTTACTTAACTTGATGGAAAGGAATTTCTTTGTAAATATTTCACAATTTTATTTGGAGGACTACAGTTGCTGTTTTTAAATTTATGATATTTTGACTTAATACCTGAATTTTTAGTTATATTTTATTTAGTTTTCAGAATCAGTTAGCATTTCTTACAAGCATTTGGGTGATTAAAGTGAGGGGAAGCAGTGCTGATGACTGGAAGTTAAAATTTCAGAGATTATCTGTGAAGCACTCGTTCTATGCATAGAAAATAGCGGAAGCTGATTCAACAGTCCTGAATCATTAGCTTGATTCTTCCTTGTTTTTCAAGGCCGTCAGATACAGACTTTGGGGATGCCCCAATCCAAAGTTGCTATAAACCGATCATTCCGGTTTTCTCTGTCAGCAGTAAGAAACTCGAGGATCCCAGGGACCCAATAGTAAACGTGGACTGACGGACGTATATATCAGAGGCAGAACGGGGGGAGAAGGGAAAGGCATGGGGAAAGCAGATGGGGAAAGTGAAGCAGACAGTGACTTTGACAGAATTGTTGCAGGTAGGGAGGGCCAGAGGAAGACCCACAGAGCACTGCTTCATAGGCTGCAGAGGCCGCTAACCACAAGTCTTATACCGGCCTCCTGTGTCCGTACTCTATCTGATCACGCAAGCAACACTGGAGATTTGGGCCCAGGATAACGTGTGCAGAGTGAGGAATTTCTTCTCACTCTGAGTCAACTCTGTTACATTAGTAGATTCTATAGCAAAAGTATCTATATATCTTTCTAGGAAATGCATTCTTCAGGCTTGAAATATTACTGAATCTTAAGAGAACCACCCTTCTAAAAAATGATCTTAGAACCCATAGGATTTTGATTTCATAGTGCTATTTGGCATCCTTAGTGTCAGGCTAACTTATTTGATAAGCCAGTAGAAGGGTAAGGGTGTACCTTCCGTTTTCCTTAGAATCCTTAGATTTGTCCTCCTTTACCTCCATAGTACCCCCCTTAGGCCCTGTTACCTTTGTGCAGATACGTGCCAATACACGTGGTTAGATACACATGGTTAGAGGTAAAATGGCTGCACCCTGAGTATGACAAGAATTCGTAGAGCCTATTGATAGCAGAACTGTGGTATCTAGTGTTCATCTTATAAATGAAAAGAGTACCTTTTTACTACTAGGCAGTCAAAAACTGCCTGAGAGGAAGTAGAAATAAAATGTAAGTTTCTGGGCTTTTTTCCAGATTGTTTAGCGGAAAATCAGAATTGATTCAATTTTAAGGAAGTTTAATGCCTTAGAAGTCTACTCTCTTTAGAGCACCCGAAACGCTCTCCCCCCTTAACCAGTATCCCTTTGATCTCTTTGTGTATGACGTTTATTTTATGGATGAACCAAGACCGTTACCCATGCTGAACACTGAACTACTTTTTCTGTCAGGCGGCCTACATTTCGGTCGTTGCTCTTCCACTGATTGGCAGCGTGAGCCTGGGGCTGTCGTTGCCATTTTAAGATTTTTTGGAAGATCGTGTAGTGAAAAAACCTTCAGTTTTAAGTTACTGTTTGGTAACTTAGTATCTCTAATGATAGGCTGGAATACTTTATAGAATTGATACCATTGATTGAATATTCTTACTGATCTTTTTTCAAATAGTCAATCTGAACACAAATTTTTAGGACTCCTCCTCTTGTATATAACTGGTCCTCACTTATTTTACTAAAATCAGTCGGTGCTGCTGTTTCTCACATTAAATATTTTCGTGGTGGTATTTAGCTCTTGTCTCTCTACTCCTCTTGGACGATATTATAGTGTTAAAACTTCAGGTTTGAATTTGAGAGTCAGCGATCAAGATGGTAAGGAGACTTGAAATCGGAATTCTTGAAGGGGGGCAGTATCAAGCCCCACAAGGAAGATTATATCTCCTTTCAGATTTATCCCCCAATTTTGTGATTATGTGGGATAATTCTCTGTTCTGAGTATCCTGTGGTAGTTAGCTACTGTATGGTCTCTGTTTTAGAATGAATGCTCTCTTCCTGATTACACAGGTATCATTTCATGTATGTCTAAAGGATTCAAGTGGTACTGTTGAGTTGATCAGTCTTAAAATTCTTGCTAAAGAGTCTGATTGACACTAAATTTTAAAAGAATTATTGAATTTTGTACTAGCATTTTTGCTTAATGCCATTAGAAATAAATATTGTTAGCCTTTATGATGTGCTTTAAAGCTGGCATAAATGCATTTAGTGAGCAAATTCTTTTTGAGGTTAAGTATGAGTCGTAATGGTGGGGCCAGTATTTACTATTAAATAATCTTAGTAGTTGTTGACATTTTGTACTTGGACCTGTATACTTGGTCTACAAATTCTGCAAGACTTGAGAGAATCAAAAATATACTGCACTCACTAACCAGTAAAATAGCTAAAATCATACCACCTTCCATCCGAAGATGTGAAGTTTTGAGAAATTCTAAATCCCACTAGGATTTAAATATGTGGCTATCACTTATGCATATCTAACAATTTCTAGTCTCTTTATTTAAAACCAATGTAGCCTCTTCCTCATCGGCATCATTGTTTGTTTCAAGCAGTACTGTCCTCCTATGTTTTTGGATAGTCTCACCTCACCCTTAACAGCAAGCAGTACGTCTGTCACCACCACCAGCCCCCATGAAAGCAGTACTCATGTTAGTTCATCCAGCAGCAGGAGTGAGACAGGGGTCATAACCAGCAGTGGAAGTAACATTCCTGACATCATCTCATTGGACTAAAGGAGGACTCCCTCGATTCTAGGAATCATTCATCAAAACTGTTCTTTCTTGGATCTCTGGTCCGTGGAAGCTATTTTTTTTGTAACGGTTACTTTGCTATTTATTGAAACGTCAAATGGATTCTTTTGCTTTCTGAGATGAACGCAGATGACTACAGCAAGAACCAAATGACATGCAAGGATTTTTCTTACTCATGCTGTACTGAGCATCAGATACATTCGGCCATAACTGTATCTTCTCGAGAGATGGATTTCAGTTTCATGTGTTACTGGATGGATTCTGCATACACATCGGTTAAAAATTTTTTTTGTTGTAATAAACAGCAATAAAATTATGTAAATATTCAAGTAAACTTTTTTCTAACTAAAAAGATGTAATCAGTGATTCTAAAATGACAGCAACTTCTGTTTAACCTGATGTGAAGGCAAGATACATGGAAGGAAGTCGTGTTTGCTGAATGAGTCCTTTCCACAGAGATTTGTTCCATTTCATTGAAGTAATGAAACCCTGATAAGTGGCCACAGCTTGGGTTCCTCTTTTCGTCCTGATATCAGCCATCAAAGAGAAATGGCCTGTGTTGTGTATTTTCCCTGGTTGTCATTTACACTTTGATGTTGTTTGCTAGCAGTTGCAGAGAAAAGTTCTGGGACTTGGCTGCTCTTTATCAATGATAGTGCTAAAGAACGCTATGCAGATTCTGCCCTGACATAACGTGTGTTATTTTTGGTAATTGTACATGCTCATTCTAGAGATCTCTATAAAATTGGGCTTGCCTTCTCGAAAAAGAAATTCTATGCAGCCGTTGAATGCTGAGTGAAATGTTTTTGGAGTAACATGTGGCTAGAATGTTCATTAGAATTTTGTTCACACTGACCAGAAATATCGAGAGCTTTGAGGCAGCAGAAGACCAGATTGGGGGGCGGCGGGAATAACAAGAGTTTAATCTCTTCCTAGGAACTTCTTTGGCTCATTTATTTTATAGAATAATACACAAATACTTGTTGAACCTTTTCAGATTTTACTAACACTAAGAATGCAAATATGGTTTACGACCCTGGTTTTATTTCTCACCAATACAGTTTCAGTGTCCGTGATGATTTTCAAACGTAAAGAAAACACAAACAATAGCAAGGCATGGGGACTGCATCAGATTTCCTTTTACTTTTTTTTAAAAGGCAATCTTTCCTGATACCATGAAGGACAAACAGAATTAGAAATGTTTGAATTTGAGTAAGGAAGGTTTGGGGAGAGTGGCCTGTAGCCCACGTTGAAAACCACTCATTCAGAATGTGCTTGATTTTAAAAACCTCAGGAGACTGAGTTTTACCCGTAGAGAAACATTTCTATCCAAATTTTCTATTTCCCTTTGTTTCATTTGGCTTCCTAAATTTTTGAGGTCTCACGGAATTAATACTTCATGTTTAGCTTTCTCTCCCTAGCTGTGTCTATTTGAAAAATAAAACCCTTTTTAAAAATGACTTAATCTAACTGATTTCTCAAACCAAAGTACCCAGATGAAGAGTCTCCCAATGTCAGTTAGACTAGGGACACAGTCGCATTACTTCAGGGCTGGTGTAACTCCCAGAAGCTGATTTGTCACTGTTTGGGTTTGTTTTGTTCTGTTGTTTTGTGGGTTTTTTGGTTTGTTTGTTTTCTTTTTCTTTTTCTTTTTCTTTTTTTTTTTTTTCCTCTCAACACCACCTCAAGTTTTCAGGGCCACTGCTGTCTTTGTAAACAGACTTAATTTCATGTGATTTTCTTACATCATCCCCCCCTTTGGCTACATCTTCCCTTTACTTAATGTGTTACCCCCTTTTGGAGAGCTGCTTCCCATTAAAGCGTAGAAACAAAACCACGTCTCCCTGCCCGGGTTGCGCCATGGTGGCCATTTTACTTGCTTAGTCATCAAAGATCTCCAGTCCGTGTTACAATCTTTTGGTCCAGGTAGGGAATTTCTTCTAGGAAAATTTTCTGTTGCTGCTCGAAAGACAGACGCGATTTCTGTTCACTCTGTAATCAGATAGAAAACGTAACCCTGATTTGTGTGGTATAATTTGTTAATAAATAAATGATGTATATTTGTTACCATTTTGCTACCCTGTAGATTCTCAGACCCCCCCTCCCCCATTTAATCTACTACAGAGTTTTATAAGGTAAATGGAAATACTCGTAGAAGTTCATTTATGTACTTGGTTCTTGTAACCAGTACCTCTGTGCTTTTATAATTTTGCTTTGTTTCCTTTTCTACTATTTTATGTGAACAGTTTTAGTGTTCATTTTTGGTGCTTTACACTGAAATTACATACCAGATTTTAATTTATACAGGCAACTAATGTTTTTAAAAACACATTTTTAAGTTTATAATCTTAAGATTGGGCTTTTAGTATGTTATCTTTGAAGGTGAGTATTTTCTTTATGCTTTTGCCTTATGACAACAGCATGATCCATTAAGCCATTACGGTTTCTTTTCGTTTTCATTTTTGTTTTTTTTTTTAGTATGGTCACCAAATACTTTTCCTGAGACCCTGACTTTTCAGCAGTGTGTTTTGCTTGCCCAGATTTCTGCTTAACCAAGTGTAATACAGTTTCAGAGGACATTGTCTTAGCTGTCAGCCAACCAGTGATTATGTGGACTATCTTGTTTAAGGAAGGGAACTGCAGCTTCTAGTCTCCTCTTACAAACACTGAGGCAACCTATAGTTTTGGTCTTTATTCCTGTGTAGAAATGGGAAGGGCTTTTCTTGCCTTTGGTGACTCTTGACACTGTAATCAGTGCTGAATATAGCTTCACAGCTAAGCTCTGCTTACATTCACAAACTTTCTGACCCTAAGGTGAGCCGCTTTAGGATTTTATGTCCATTTCTGCCCAGAAGGTAAAAATCCCTGGCACGTGTCATAGGATAATTAGATGGCCAAATGAAATAATGGAGCTAAATTCAGGTTATGTGGCACTTATCTTAGAACGTGCTTCAGGAAAGCTAGGATGAAAATACTATGATTAGGTGAGGGTTGTAACAGCGTAAGTAAGTTGAGCCATATAACTCTTGGTGTAAAACAAGTTTCTCTAGGGTAGAATCTTAAGGAGTTTGAAGAAAGGTTAAAATGTTGGACTGTAGGTGGAATGGTATTCAACAGAGACTATTTTGACTTTGAGATTAGACCTTTCAGGCATTCTGCCTTCAGACCAGTCCTGGACACGTGTCACTTAGTAACCAAGTTTGTTTGTTTTTCTTCTGCTAATAAGCATTCATTAGTTACGTTTTGTCTTTTTCAGTAAATTTAATTCTTACAAACCATTAGTTTAATTCTCAAATATGCTTTTTATTTCTCTCTAGCCCCTAATTGGTACAAAAGCACTTAACTATTTACTTTTTTTCCTCTTTTTTTTTTTTTTAAGTAAACACTTGTTTTCCTAATTTTTTTTCATTTTGAAAAATGCAGAACAGTGCGCCATTTAAACTTGGGTCTGATGTGTTTTGTGGCCCTGGATCCACGTGCTGTGGGAACTGTCATTAAGATCAGTGATTGCTGGCTTGGCCCGCTTCACCATCTTTTCTGCTGCAGTTCCACATGAATATGGTGAAACTTGGGGAAAACAATTTAAGAAGTTCTCGGCCATTTTTTGTTTTTGTTTTTGTTTTTAGTCTGATGCTTCTTGTCAAATGAATGGTGTGTAGGCCCTTTTTTTGTTATTAGGAGCCACACTCCCAATTCCTAGCAGAACAAATAAAGCTGTATAAAAATGCCCATTCTTCTTTAATCCTTGATTCAATAATGTTTGGTTTTTTTTTTGTCTATGCCAGTAATACTCATTTTGGAAATTTTAGACAATACAGAAGGCTCTTAAAGAAAAGTAATAATTGCTTGTATTACATCACCCAAGAAAAAAAAGCCCTTTGATATTTTTGCATATTCTTGCCAGTCTCTTTGCTTCTTGTACATGTTTTTACATAGGTTTATTCATTCTCGGTATAATTTGTATCTTGGTTTTTTCCTCAGTCTACATGTCATTAAAAACTGTCAACTCTTATTAATTGCTTGATATTCCATTGTATGGATGTGCCATGATTTGTGTAACCTTTCTCCATGGGGCATTTTAGATTGCATCTCATAAAGTTACAGCAAATGTCTTTGTGCATAAATTATTTCCTTAGGGCGAATTACTAGAGGTGGAATTTCTGGGTCGAGGATATGAACGCTTTTGTAGTTCTTGACTCATGCCACTTTTCCAAATGATTTTACTGATTTGTCCTCCAACCGTATGATACGAGAAGAACCCTTTAACCATATTTTTCAAGAATATGCACCGTTTACCTTAGTGCCGGCGTCCACACTATGACCCTCAACCCTCCCCACCCTGGTGAGCGGGGGCTGATTTGGAAATGGTTGGCAAAGATGTTCCCCGGCTGTGTCAGTTTCAACTACATCTACCTGACATGTTCCAGAAACACCTGCCTAAGATATCCAAGTAATTTTTCACATAGTTTTACTTGCCCTGTGAAAGTCCATTGTAAGACTGTATTTTCCATCCTAGTTAGAAAGTCTTGACTTTTTTTTTTTTTTTTTAATAAAGCATTTGTGCCTAGGGCCAGCCCTTAGTAGCCAGCTTTCTTTTTTCCTTTCTGTAGGCTCCATTTTGGGTTTTCTGAGCTCCCCAAAGCCAGTAGGATCTCCTGAGCCCAAGGCAGTCCAAACCAAACTGGAAGAGTGGTAAGGCTAAACAATGAAAGCAGGGCCAAATTTTGCTTGTTTCACTTTGTGTTCTTTTGTGTTTCCAATGGCATCTTGGTGTTCTAAGGGCAGCTCTGGCGAAAGAAAAACATTGCTTCCTCAGATGTTCAAGGTGTGTTATTTTCTTGATTGGCATACCACATAATTTCCCAAACTGCTTTTTATTTCAGAATGGCTTTTAAAGCTTCCTACATCTTGTGTTCTCAAAGCTTAACTCTTAAGTGAAGAAGAATATTGTATTATAAAATAGAATATGCCTCTTTTTTTGGCTTTGTCAAACTATTCAGATATTCAGTATGTTTTATAAGTGTTTATGGGATAGAGTAGAATAAAAGATCTGGTCCCAGGCTTCAAAGGGCTCGTAATCAACTTTTCAGAAATCAAGAATTCTTAACCTACGTTGTGCTAAGAATTTTACAAAAGTGTCTCATTCCTTACAATAGCCCTTCAAAGGAAAGAGGTATTGTCCACATTTAACAGATGAAGGACTAGAGTTAGGAAAGTTTCTCAGTGGACTTGGAAGTCTTAAACGGACCTACGTCAAAAGCCCTCATTAAATGGAAGTGACATTAATCAGGCTATTTGGGAATCTAGACATAAGATCATGAGAACTGATTGTAGGTGATGGCCCCAGGAATATAGAAGGAGGACACTGGAGCCATTTCAAAGGAAGACTCAAGATTCAGTGTCGTGAATAGATACAGGAGTAGGGGCTGAGTCCGTTTCTCAAGCCTGGATAACCAGGGTAATGGTGCTGTTTACAGAGACAGGAGGCAGTTAGAATGGGCATAGTCGTTTAGGAAAGACCGTGAGTTTGATGGTAAGCATGAGATTTCAAAAGGGAAGGGTCCACGAAGCTCATGTTTGCTTTTCTGCAGTCTTTTAAGATGTGCAGCCTTCCTTCATCTGCCATTTCATCCACTTGCCTTCATTCTGTAGGTATTCTGGTCACTCCCAGTTGCCCATCAACCCTTTTTGCTAAACCATGCTCACGGCGTCTCAGCCTTTTCTTTGGATTTTTCCCTTCACTGCCTTGTCACCCATACCCTGCACCTCTCGTCAGTGTGGGCTGTGTTCACTCACATTCCACGTAACTTAAAGAGGTGGGTGGTTGCTGCCCTTTCTCTGTTACAGTTTCTAAATAATTTTTCCCAAGGCCTCTGACAAAAATATGCCCCATTTGTAGCCCATGCCAAGGTTATACTGTTAGTACTTCTACTCTTACCAAGGAACCTGATCGTGACCTTGGATTTGCTGAAGGCGTCGCTTCCTGACTCACCGTGTTTCTTGCCGTCTCTGACTTTGTAGTTAGTCTTCAACGTTTTGATGGATGATCCATTCAACAGTCTAGCCTGTAAGATTTTTGGTTACCTCCAGTTTCTTTCACTGAAATGTCCGGCCACTATCTCACCATCTCACCCCTTGTATTTTCTCTGTATTTCTTGTCTAAGGCTCCTCCTTCATTATTACAGCCACAAACATATCCTCAGACCCTTCCTTCAGGGTCATCTATTCATCCTTTGATTTGGCATCGCATGTTCCTTTTGCCCATTCTTGTCAATTATCACAAGTGTGACTACTCTCAAACCGCACCTGTGTCTGCAGATGACCTTACTTCCTGATGCACTCAGAAGATTCAGTATGTCAGCACGATTTTGTCTCCATGTGTGCCCACTTTCATTCTCCTTCATTCCAGTCTGAGGATGAGGTGGGCCCAAAGGCCAATTCAGCCACATGGGCTTTTTGATTCTTGTCTCCTTTTGTCATCCTCAGGACCTTCCTCCATCACACTTCCTCTTTCCTGCCTGCCTTTCACCTCTCTACCGCTGCTTTTGGCCAACAAAATCTCAGTTATCCAATATTAGGTGGTATTGTTACATGCCAGGCATTATATCAGGTTCTCAGAACACAGGAGAGATCCCCTTCACCAAAGCTGCGCTTGAGTAGAGTGAAGATGAGTGAAGTAGGGAGATTACAGTGCAGTGGTACAAGGCAAAATACAGGGTGCTGCAGTAGTGTGTAGACGGGGCCACGAATTGATTTCATGGCCGTGTCGCACAAGTAGGACCATGGGAGTGGAGGAGCTGTCAAGACGATGGCAAATGTTCAGAATAGCTGGACGTCTGCTAAGGAGTATTAGGAATGCAAGAAATCGTGAAGGGCCCTGTAAAGACGTGTGAAGGGTGGAGGTGTTCTCACGGTCATTAACAGCAGCGTTCGTTGAGTTTGGTACGATGGTCTCCATTTTACAAGTGTGCGAACACATTGTGAGAGGCTGAGTGACTTGCCTGTGGCCCCCTCGTGAGTGGGGAGGTGGGCTTCAAGTCCAGCTTCTGCCACCCCAGGCCGTCCGTGGTCGTTCTGCCTAAACAGTACGTATTTCCTAACACATCACCCCATTTATAATTCTACATGGCACTTGCCACAACCTGTGCTTATTTTACGTGTTGGTTCACTGTGTGTTGTCTGTTTCCCTTACTAGATTGTAAGCTCCGTGAGGGCAGGGGTGATCTCCTTTCACTTGCATCCCAGAGCCTAACAAGGTGTGTGGTGCAAAGTAGGTGCTCAATAAATATTCGTAAATGAAGAAATGGTGGGTAACCGTTTGTATTTGACTTGTGCTGACTGGAACTGATTTAATACACAAGCAGCAGACGTTCACCAAGAGAGGAAAACAAGAGGAGGTACACATTTGGGGCAGAAGGTGGAGGTGACAGGTGCTTGGGATTTGGGAGGAAGTCAGTGCAGTGACCTAGACTCCAGAATCTTACAGGGAAGAGCCCCGGGAATGGGGAACTGGTAGGGCAGTGCACACTGAGGATATGTGTGCAGACACAGCCTCCTGTGTGTATATACAACTGCGGAAATTCTGTGTGTAATCTATGTACTTAGGACCACTCATCCCGGTCAGGTACACTGCACTGAGTTACACAGTACAATCATAGATGTAATTCTGGTTTATCAGCTATAGTCTCTGAAGGCCAACAACGACCCCAGTCATCACGGGACTCTGTACTTTGGAATTGGAACAAGAATCAGTTAACGTCAGTTGCAGATGTCTCTGGAAGTCACGCCCACATGCCATTAGATGAGCAATAGGTGTATCCTAAAACACTGGTAGTACTGAAACCACGGAGGTGTAAGAGCCCAACCAGAGAAGTCAGTGAGAGAAGTTCTAGAAAAGGAACACAAGGAGATTGAGAAGAAGCACCTGTGGTAGAAAGGAAATCGGGAATGATACCAGAGAGCCCAAAACCATAGAGTATTTCAAGAAGAGAGTAGTCGGTGGAGTTAATAGCTCCTATAACGTAAAAAGTATCCATTAAAAAAAAAATGAATTTCAGAAACACCGTGTTTGATTGAATCTATACTTAATTGATTGTAACGGCTTCATGTAAACAAAAACTGAATTAAACTATGCCCCCTTGCTTTCAATCCCATTGACTTTAGTAAGATGTAGCCTCGTACAATGTGGGGGAGGAGTGAATATGCATCTATCTTAGAATTTAAGAGTTCTGATAATCTCTCTTTCCCTGGTTTTCTCAACCAGACCATATCTACTCATTTCACCAAGAACAATTTCAGCGGCACGATGAGGGTAAATCTAGGTTGCAGTGGGGTGAGGACTGCAAAGTACAGACATGAAGTGTGCAAGTATAGATAACGCAGCTGGCCCTGATTCAGGGTGAGGCTCTAGCAGCAGAAACGTGTATGGTTGAGGGAATCTTTTTTTTAAGATGGGAAAAACTTGAGTCTCCTGTTTAAGTGCTAACTGGACAGTGGGATGCAGTCCGTAGAGAGGGAGAGGTGAATGTGGGTGGTGCAGTAGGGGTTGGCCAAGATCATTGGTACATCTAGATTCTTAAGCAAGAGGGAGAAGTTGGGATCCCTATCAGAGGCATATGAGGGATGGGTATGCACACAGGTGTGTCAGTTGGATAGCAGAGAGTTTGAAGTTTTCATCTAATGGTTTTGCTTTTATGTTTTTGAGAACCAAGAGATACAAGGACAATAGAGATAGAAATAGCAAGTGTTAGCAAGGCTGTGGAGAAAAGGGAACTTCTGTGCACTGTTCATGGGAATGTAAATTGGCACAGCCACTATGGAAAAACATTACGGAGGATCTTCAAAAAATCAAAAGTAAGACCATACGATCCAGCAATTCCACTTGTGGATATTTGCTTGAAGAAAATGAGAACACGGATTCAAAAAGATATATACGCATCTATGTTTGTTGTAGCATTATTTATAATAGCCAAGATATGGAAGCAGCCTAAGTGACTTTCAACAGATAGATTTAATAGATGTATGGATAAAGTGTGTACATACACACACACACACACACACACAACAATATTATGCAGCCATAAAAATTATAAAATCTTACATTTGCAGCAACATGGAAGGTCCTAGAAGGTATTTTACTAAGTGAAAGAAGAGAAGGAAAAATACCATATGATTTCACATGTGGGATCTAAAAAACCAAAAAACAAACAAATACAACAAACTGGTGGTTGCCAGAGGGGAGGGTGTGCCGGCATGGACGATACAGTTGAGGAGGATTAAGAAGCACAAAGTTCCAGTTACAAGTTAGGGATGAAAAATACAGCACAGGGAATATAAGCAGTAATATTGTAACAATTTTATATAGTGACAAATGGTAACTATAATGGACAATAGACTTGGCAATGGCATACATTTTTCTGTAGGACTTTTCAGCAGTGCTCATTGGTAAAGTCTATTATTCAGGGTTGGGTTTTGGTAAAGTTCGTGCAACAGAAGAATGACAGGAATAACATCTTGAGGGAGCTGGCAAGTAGTTGACACAATGACAGCTCAGCTGCCATCACACTCCTGAAATTATTCTTACCGAAGTCAAAACGTGCATGTAATCGTCAAAGTTGGACTTGTCAACATCTGCGTTTGACACAGTCCCTTCCATTCCTTGGTTTTTGTGACAACACAACTCTTATTTCTGACTTTTTCAGGAACTCCTCCTCTTCTCTCTGCCCTGGAAATGCAAATGTAGCTGTGACCTTGCTTGGTTGACTGCTTTTCCCAGCCACTTGACCCACATTCCTTGTTACACTCAACTACTCCACTAGAATGTAATTTCCACGAGGGCTAGAATCTTTGTTTTTTTTTAACCACACTATTGCAAGTGCCTAGAATAGTTTTCCTTTCAACCCATGCCATTACCTTTGAAGTGAGTTTCTTGTAGATAGCGGACGGTTTGTTTTATGGTAGAACGTTTATTGAGACATAATTCACATATAGCTGTAGTTTGCAAGGGCTGCTGTGAAAATGTTCCACAAATGGGGAGACTTAAACAACGGAAACGTATTTTCTCATGATGTGGAGGCCGTAAGTCTGAAGTCAGGGTGTCTGGAGGGTTGGCCCTCTCTAAGGGCTCTGAGGAGGATCTACTCCAGGTCTCTCTCTGGCTTATTGGTGGCCGTCTTCACCCTATGTCACCTCACATTGTCTCCCCTCCATGCCTGTCTAAGGACACTATATTGGATTAGGGCCCACATTAATGGCCTCATTTTAACTTGATTACTTGTAAAGATTCTATCTCCAAATAAGGCCCCATTTTGAGGTACTGAGGGTCAGGACTCCAGCATAACTTTTTTTGTGGGGGACACAATTCAACCCATAGCCCACACAGTTCACTCATTCAAAGTGTACAACTCATTGGTTTTTGTTAAATTCACAGAGTTGTGTGACCACACCTTTTTACAACTTTATCATCACCCCCAAAAGGAACTCTTTGCCCATTAGCAATCACCCCTCCCGGGGTGAGAGAAGAAGTCTAGGCTTTCCACTTGACCTCTGCTGATGGGTAGTGATGGAACCTGAAGTTTTTCCTGTGGTGTTTGACTGGAGTGATTACTGTCTAAATTATGATTTAAAAACAACCAGACAAAAACTAAGATGTCAGAATGTTTTGGTTTCTCAAAAGTCCATACAGCGGGCACCTGGGTGGCTTAGTCAGTTGAGCATCCGACTCTTGATTTCTGCTCGGGTCATGATCTCATGGTCACGGTCGGGGAATTGAGCCCCGCGTTAGTCTCTGCGCTGAGCATGGAGCCTGCTTGAGATTCTCTCTCTCGCTCTCCCCTCCCCCAACCCTCTCTAACAATAACAAAAGGCCATACAGCAAGTGTTGGCTAATAGAAATCTCTAAGGAAAGAGCTTCAGCAAATTTCTAGAACTACTATACATTATTAAAGAGTTAACAGTGGTTAATCTCAGGTTGTGTGGAATGATTCTGTCAATCTGTTGTTCATATGGCATTTCATTGTCTGTTGCAAAGTTCTTGAATTTCAGGGTCCCCCATGTTAATCACAGATTCTGAATAGATAGGTAGCCTTGGTCGTGGTTTCGTCATCCCTCCCCTCCTCCCTGGGAGCCATGGCGGGACGATATCAGAGAAGGATTTCACAGGTGGGGGAGCAGGAGAGAGCGGGATGTGTATATCTCTTCTGAGTACAAAAATAATAGTCCTTGTAAAAGAAAGATCTGAAATTATGATGAAATGGATGTTTCACCCAGAAAAAAATCACATTTTTAGTCTCGCATTTGTTTTCTTTCAATTTGCTGCCAATCCGTTAACATGAAAGCTTCATTAATAGACGTTTCAAGGGATGATAATTGTTTGAGATTTGATTGTTTCTTAAATCACATGCCTGTACCTCTCAGGGGAGAAAGGACAAAAAGTCTAGCAAAAGCTCTGGCCACTGGATTTAGTGATGTGGAAGGCATCAGGGACCCTGACAAAGGCAGTTTCAGTAGAGTGGTAAGAACAAGAGCCTACTGGAGGGGTTCACGAGGCAGTGGAGGAGAGGAAGTGCAGTCAGTGATTACTGACCACTTCGGTAAGAGCCGGGCAATCTTTTAAAAAAAAATTTTTTTTAACGTTTATTTATTTTTGAGAGAAAGAGAGCGCGAGGGGGAGAAGGACAGAGAGAGAGGGAGACACAGAATCGGAAGCAGGCTCCAGGCTATGAGCTGTCAGCACAGAGCCCGATGCAGCGCTCGAACTCACGAACCATGAGATCATGACCTGAGCGAAGTCGGACGCTCAACCGACTGAGCCACCCAGGCACCCCAAGAGTCCAGCAATCTTTAATGCTGAGGTATATTCATAGAAGGGGTCTGAGGATGGGGAGAAAGGCAATATTATTAAAGAAGAGGATGTGAAGGAACTGAGAGGCCAGGGTTGGAAGGGCCATCCATGCAGATACCGAGGTCACCAAGAAATACAACAGGCACGGCGTGGGACAGAGGGACTGAGCCACTCAGCCAGGGGCTGGCTTCAGGGAGTGAGGTAAGTGACCTGTAGATCTGTAGATGACTCTGCACCAGGGAGGGGTGGTGTAATCCCACGGTGGGAGCTGGCGATTTTCAGGGAGGGGAAAGGGAGAATCATCTGGATGCAGTAATTGGTCTTTCCACTGGGAGGAGTAAGAGAAGGTACATCCATCCACTCAAGAGTATTGCAGGATAAGTAAGGTCCTTAGGGGAGAGACAAGGTTCTACTAGATCAAGACATTGAAGGGAAATTTCAGATAGTGCATGATAATTTAGGGGATTTTGCTGATGATGGATGGACCCTGAATTGCAGAGTGCCCAAGGGGAGGGGACGGAGGATCGAGAAGTAACGGCAGATGTTATTGGGGGCATGTTCCGTGTCTTAATGGGATGACAGTCTAGGTGGATGTGGGATTCTCTGGCTTCCTGTGATGACATTCACAGAGATGTGGGCATGATGACATGTTTCCTGATGGTGTCTGGTGTAGGTTTGGTTTTGTTTTTTTTTTTTTTTTTAAGTAGCAGCTTTATTCAGATACAATTCACACACCATACAGTTTACCCAATTAAAGCGTACAACATTGGTTTCCAGTATATTCACAGAATTGTGTGACCATCAATTTTTGAACATTATTCTCACCCCACAAAAGTAACTCCATGCCTATTAGCAATCGGCCACCCTCATTTTCCGATCCATTACACCAGCACTAGGCAACCACTAATCTACTTTCTATCTATATATTTGCCTATTCTGGACATCAAATCTGTGGCCTTTGTGATTGACTTCTTTCAGTTAGCCCCAAATGTAAAAATTCATGCATGTTGTAACACGTTCTACTTCATTCCTTTTTATGACTGAATAATGTTCCATTGTATAGATGTGCCACACTATGTTTATCCATCCACCAGTTGATTGACATTTGGGTTATTCCTGTCTTTTGGCTATTATGAATAATGGTACTATGAATATTCGTGTACAAGTGTTAATGTGGACATGTTTTGTTTCTCTTAGGTATATACCCAGGAGTGGAATTGCTGGGTCGTATAGTAACTCCATGTTTAAAATTTTGACTGTTTTCCAAAGTGGCTGCACCATTTTAAATTCCCCCCTGACAAAGAAATCAGGGCTCTGATTTCTTCATATCCTCACTAACATCTGTTTTTTGTTTATTACTATTTTTTTATTTATAGTCTTCCTAGTGGGCTTGACATGTTACCTATTATGGTTTTGATTTACATTTCTCTAATGATGTTGATCATCTTTTCACGTGCTCAGTGGTTATTTGTATATCTTCTTTGGACAAGTGTCTGTTCAGATCCTTTGCCCATTTTTAAACAAAAATGAGCACGCTTTGCTCCCCCATTTATCCCTCTCCCCCACCCTCATCCTTGGCAACCACTGATCTTTTTTACTGTCTCCATAGGTTGCCTTTTTCAGAATGTTTGGATTTCAGAATGTTTCAGAATTGTTTTGGATCATTCAGTATGTACACTTTTTAGATTGGCTTCTTTCACTTAGTAACAAGCATATAGGGTTCCTCTGCTTGATGGTAAGAGTATGTCAGGTTTCATAAGCAACTGTCAAACTGCCTTCCAAAGCGGCTGTACCATTTTACATTCCCGCCAGCGATGAATTTGAGTCCCTGTGTTTTCTACGTCTTTGTCAGTATTTGACATTGTCAGTGTTTTGGATTTTAGCCATTTTAATAGCTATATAGCAGTATCTCATTGTTTTAATTCCCGAATGATGTGTGATGTTAAGTATCATCTCATATGCTTATTTGCCATCTGTATATCTTCTTTGGTGAGATGTCAGTTCAGATCTTTTGCCCATGTTTTAATTGGGTTGTTCATTTTCTTATTATTGAGTATTAAGAGTTTGTTTTAGAAATCAGTCCTTTATCAAATACATGCTTTGCAAATATCTTTCCCCAGTCTGTGGCTTGTCTTCTTATTCTGTTTACAGTGTTTTTTGGCAGAGCAGAAGTTTTTAATTTTAATGAAGTCCAATGTAGCAATTTTCTTTTTTCTCTCATGGATCATAGTTTTCATGTTGTATCTAAAAAATCATTGTGACCAATCCAACATCATCTAGATTTTCTCCTGTTATCGTCTAGAAGTTTTATACCTTGTGTTTTATATTTAGGTCTGTGATTCATTTTTTTTTTTTAATTTTTTTTTTCAAAGTTTTTTATTTATTTTTGGGACAGAGAGAGACAGAGCATGAGCGGGGGAGGGGCAGAGTGAGAGGGAGACACAGAATTGGAAACAGGCTCCAGGCTCCGAGCCATCAGCCCAGAGCCTGACGCGGGGCTCAAACTCACCGCGAGATCGTGACCTGGTTGAAGTCGGACGCTTAACCGACTGCGCCACCCAGGCGCCCCATGTGATTCATTTTGAGTGAACTTTTGCAAAGGGTGTAAAGCTATGTCTGGGTGTTTTTTTTTGTTTTGTTTGTTTCATGTGGATGTCTGTTCTACTACCATGTATTGAAAAGATTATCCTTTCTCTGTTCACTTTCCTTTGCTCCTTTGCCAAGGAGCAGTTGACTGTATTTGTGTGGGTCTGTATCTAGGCTTCTTATTCTCTTCCGTTGATCTATTTGCCTGTTCTTTGGCCAATACCACACTGTCTTGAGTACTGTGGATTTGTATTAGGTCTTGAAGTCGGATAGTGTCAGTCTTTGTTCTTCTCCTTCAGTATTGTGTTGGTTATTCTGGGTCATCTGCCTCTATATAAACTTTAGAATCGGTTTTTCAGTATCTACAACTTACTGGGATTTTGATTGTGATTGTGTTGAATGTATAGATAGATCAAGTTGGAAAGAACTGACGTCTTAACAATATTGAGTATTCACATAAATAGACATGGAATATCTATCCATATATTTATCTTCTTTTATTTCATGAGGGTTTTGTTGTTCTATTCACATAGATTTTATACGTAATTGGTTAAATTTATACCTAAATATTTGTTTTCCTTTGGTGCTAATAGTATTGTGGTTTTTTTTATTTCAAATTCCAATTATTCATTGTTGGTATATAAGAAAGCAATGGACTTTTGTATATTAACCTTGTAGCCTGGAACCTTCCTGTAATCACTTATTAGTTCCAGGAGGTTTTGGGTCCATTATTTTGGATTTTCTAAACAATCATGTCATCTACAAACAAAGACAGTTTTATTTCTTCCTTCCCAATCTATATACCCCTTATTATCTTATTGCCTTAGCTGGTTCTTCCAGTATGCTATTGAATAGGAGTGGTAAGAGCTGACATCCTTGCCTTGAGTTTCTGATCACTAAGTATGATGTTAACTGTACATTTTTAGTAAATATTCTTCATCAAGTTGAGGAAGGTCTTCTCTATTCCTAGTTTGCTGGCCATTTTTATCATGAATGGGTCTTGGATTTAGTGAAATGCTCTTTCTGCATCTATGGATGTGACCATGTGTTTGTCTTCTTTAGCCTGTTGATGTGATGGATTACATTAATTGATTTTTTTAAGTTTATTTTATTTTTGAGAGAGAGAGAGAGAGACAGAGTGTGAGTGGGGGAGGGGCCGAGAGAGAGGGAGACACAGAATCTGAAGCAGGCTCCAGCACAGAGCCCCATGTGGGGCTCGAACTCATGAACTATGAGATTATGACCTGAGCCGAAGTTGGAAGTTTAACTGACTGAGCCACTCAGGTGCCCCATTAATTGATTTTATTTATTTATTTATTTATTTATTTATTTATTTATTTATTTATTTATTTTTCTCTTTTCTTTTTAATGTTTATCTTTGAGAGAGAGACAGAGTGCAAGCAGGGGAAGGGCAGAGAGAGAGGGAGACACAGAATCCAAAGCAGGATCCGGCCTCTGAGGGAGCCCGGAGCAGGGGAAGGGCAGAGAGAGAGGGAGACACAGAATCCAAAGCAGGATCTGGGCTCTGAGCTGTCAGCACAGAGCCCGATGCGGGGCTCAAACCCACAAGCCAGGAGATAATGACCTGAGCTGGAGCTGGACGCTTAACTGACTGAGCCACCCAGGCACCACCCCCCCCCCCAGTTGATTTTTTTAATGTTGAAGTAGCCTTGCATACCTCAATAAATCCCAGTTGGTCATTGTGGATAATTCTTTTTATACATTGTTGGACTTGATTGGCTAATACAGAAGCATCATTCATTCCAGAAACATGCTTGTAATCCAAAGCACTTGTATATCAAAGCAAATTTCAAGAACCATTGGCTTAGTTGTGATCATATGACGTTTGGCATCACATACTACTCGTGTTACAAGACATCGATCATTTATCAAATTAAAAAATACTACATATGTCTGCTCGTCTTGTGGAACACTTGCAGAACAATTTACTCACAATCCAAGATTTTAGTGTATTTTGTTGAGGGTTTTTACAGCTAGGCTCATGAGAGAGATTGGTCTGTAGTTTTCTTGTAATATCTTTGCCTGCTTTTGGTATTAGGGTAATGCTGGCCTCCTAGAATTAGTTAGGAAGTACTTCTTCTGCTTCTATTTTTTGATGAATTTATAGACAATTGGTATCATTTCTTATTTAAGTGTTTGGTGGAATTCTGTGAACCCATCTGGGCCTGGTGCTTTCAGTTTTGGAAGCTGAATAATTATTGACTCAGTTTCTTTTGTAGATACAGGCTTAGTATCCAGATTATTTATTAATCCTTGTGTGAATTTTGGTAGTTTATATTTTTAATTATGTATATTTTATTTTAAAGTTTATTGGCTCATTTCGTCTAGGTTATCAAATTTGTGGGCATGGAATTGTGCATAGTGCTCCTTTATTATCCTTTTTAAAAAAGTTTTTTAGATATTTATTTATTTTTGAGAGAGAGAGATAGAAAATGAGCAGGGGAGGTGCAGAGAGAGAAGGAGACACAGAATCTGAAACAGGCTCCAGGCTCCAAGCTGTCAGCACAGAGCCCAACACAGAGCTCGAACCGACGACCCCACGAATCATGACCTGAGCTGAAGTCAGTTGCTTAACAGACTGAGCCACCCAGGCACCCCTCCTTTATTATCCTTTTAATGTCCATGGTATCAGAAATGGCTTCCTTTCTGATATTAGTTATTTGTATCTTCTGCCTTTTTTTCTTAATTAGCCTGACTATGGGTTTATCAGTTTTACCGACGGGGGGGGGGGGGGGGGGGGGAGTGGTTCATTGATTTTCTCCACTGATTTCCTGTTTTTAATTGCATTGATTTCTTCTCTAATTTTTATTATTTCTTCTACTTTCTTTGGATGTAATTTGTTCCTCTTTTTCTAGTTTTCTAGAGTGGAAGCTCAGATGATTGATTTTAGATATTTCTTCTTTTCTAATGTGTACATCCATTGGTATAAATTTTACTCTACACAGTGCTATTTGCTACATCCCATAAGTTTGGATACGTTGTACTTTCATTTTCATTTATTTAAAAATATTTTAAAATTTCTCTTGAAATTTTTGGCTCATGTGTTATTTAGAAGTGTGCTATCTAATCTCCAAGCATTTGGGGCGGGATGGCAGGTTCTGCTTACTCTGTTATTGATTTCTGATTTAATTCTCTTGTGGTCTGAGAGTATACTATATATTTTCTGCTCTTTTAAGCTTGTAAAGGTATGTTTTCTGGCCCAGAGGTGGTCAGTCTTGATGAATTTCTGTGTGAGCTTGAGAAGAATGTGTGTTCCGCTGTGGGCGGATGAGGTAGTCTGTCGCTGTCACTTAGATCTGGTTGATGGTGCCGTGCAGTTCCTTACATCCTAAGTGATTTTGTGCTGTTGGATCTGCCCATTCCTGATAGGTGTTGACATTTCCAACTGTGTGGTGAATGTATCTGTTTCTCCTTGAAATTCGATCTGGTTTTGCCTGAAATATTTTGACTATTGAGTGCACACACATTAAGGACTGCTGTGTCTAATGGAAGAATTGACTCTGTTATCATATAATGCCCCTCTTTATCCCTGATAGCTTTCCTCGTTATGACCTCTGCTTTGTCCGAAGTTAATAGAGCTATTCTAGCTATCTTTGGTTAGTGTTAGCATGGTACGTCTTTCTCTATCCCTTTATTTTTTATTAGCTGTGTCTTTACATATAAAGTAGGCTTCTGGGGACACCTGGGTGGGTCAGTCGGTTAAGTGTCAGACTCTTAGTTTCGATCTGGTTGTGACCTTGCAGTTTCGTGAGTCTGGGTCCCGTGTCAGGCTCTGCACTGGCAGCGCTGAGCCTGCTTGGGGTCCTCTCTCTCTCCATCTCTCTCCCTCTCTCTCTCTCTCTGCCCCTCCCCTACTTGTGCTGTGTCTGTCTCTCTCAAATAAATAAACTTAAAAAAATAAATAAAGTGGGTTTCTGGTAGACAACATAGTTTGATTTTTTTTTTAATTTTTTTTTTTGTAACGTTTATTTATTTTTGAGACAGAGAGAGACACAGCATGAACGGGGGAGGGGCAGAGAGAGAGGGAGACACAGAATCGGAAGCAAGCTCCAGGCTCTGAGCCATCAGCCCAGAGCCCGACGCGGGGCTCGAACTCCCGGACCGCGAGATCGTGACCTGAGCTGAAGTCGGGCACTTAACCAACTGAGCCACCCAGGCGCCCCGATTTTTTTTTTTGATCCACTCTGACAGTCTCTGCTTTTAATTGGTCTATTTACACCATTGACATTTAAAGTGATTTTTGATGTAGGTGGGTTAATATGTGCCGTATTTTTTCTTCTCTGTTGCCTATGTTATTTGGTGTTTCCCCCCTCTTTTTGTGCATTTTATAGTCCATTTTTTTCTTTGCAGGATGTCAATTTTATTTTTGAAAAAAAATTTTTTTTAAGTGGTTGCCCTTGAGTTTGCAAGATCCATTTACAACTAAGCCCTGTTCTCTGTCAGGTAACACTATACTGCTACATGGGTAATATAAGTGTCTTATACAGAGTGTCCCCAATTCCTCCCTTCATCTCTTATGACACTGCTGTCCTGGGGTGCCTGGGCTTAGCCGGTTGAGTGTCCAACTCTTGATTTTGGTTCAGGTCGTGATTTCCTGGTTCATGAGTTCAAGCCCTGTGTTGGGCTCCATGTTGACAGTGCGGGGCCTGCTTGGGATTCTCTCTCTCTCCTCTCCTCTCTCTCTCTGCCCCTCCCCCCACTCACTCACTCTCTCTTTCTCTCTCTCTCTCTCTCTCTCTCTCTCTCAAAATAAACTTTTTAAAAAAAGTGATACTGCTATCCTTCACTGAATTTACCCACAGCTATAATCACTGAATATCTTGTTGCTGTCATTATTTTGAACAAACTGTTCAAATAAGAATAAGAAAAATAAAAGCTTTTTTTTTTTACTTTCATGTTATTCTTCCTCTAATGCTTTTCCTTTCTTTAAGCAGATCCGAGTTCCTGACCGACATCATTTTCCTTCTTCCTGAAGAATTTCATTTAACCTCTCTTGCTAGACAAGGCTATGGTTAACAAATACCCTTTATTTTTGCTTATCTGAGACAGTCTTTATTTTGCCTTCACTTTTGAAGGAGAATTTTGCTAGGGAGATAATGCTGGGATGGTAGGTTTGTTTTCTCCCACCACTTTAAATATTTCACTCCGCTCTCTTTCTGCTTACACGGTTTCCGAAGAGAAGTCCAATGTAATTCTTATCATGGCTCCTCTACAGGTAAGATGTTTTCTCCCTTTGGCTTCTTGCAAGATTTTCTGTCTTTTTGATTTCCTGCACTTTGAATATAATATGCTTGGTGTGGATTTTCTAAATATTTATCCTGCTTGGTGTTCTCAGAGCTTCCTGAATCCGTGGTTTGGTGTCTCATTAATTTTGGGAAATTCTCTGTGATTATTGTTTCAAATAGTACTTTGGTTCTCTTCTCTTTTTCTTTACCTCTGGTATTCCCATCAAGTATATGTATCCCTTTATAGCTATGTCACAGTTCTTGGGTATTCTGTTCTTTTTTTTTTTTCCCATTTCAGTTTTGGAGGTTTAAAAAAAAAAATTTTTTTTAACGTTTATTTTTGCGAGAGACCACTAGTGGAGAAGGGGCAGAGAGAGAGGGAGACAGAGAATCCCAAGCAGGCTCCGAGCTGGCAGCACAGAGCCCAATGCAGGGCTCGAACCCACGAACCGTGAGATCATGACCTGAGCTGAAGTCTCACACTTAACCAACTGAGCCACCCAGGTGCCCCTGGCAGTTTTTACTAACATTTCTTCGAGGTTACTGGCTCTTTACTCAGCCACGTCCCGTCTGTTGATGAGCCCATCAAAGGCATGATTTTTGTGACACTTTTTTATTTCTAGAATTTATTGTTTATTCTTTCTTAGAATTTTTATCCTTCTGTGTGTGTTATCTGTCTGTTCCTGCATGGTGTCCCATTTGTTTTCTTTTTCATTGGAGCCCTTACCTTATTAATCATAAATTGCTCTGAATCTCGGTCTCATAATTTCAACATCTCTGCCATGTGTGAGTGTGGTTCTGGGGCTTGCCCTCTCTTCAAACTGTTTTGGTTTTTTAGTATGCCTTACAGTGTTTTTGTTGGGAGTCAGACGTAATATATACTGGGCACACGGGGCCCAGTACTGGTTTCCCGTGAAGATTTCTCTCCTGGGCTCCTGCTCTGGTTGCTTGTGATTCTCTGCATCTGCCCGTCCATCTGTCCGGTTTGGGGGACAGCAGTTTATACACTGTGATGCTACTTCTCTGCTGGATCTAGAAGGGTGGTTGGTTTTCGGTTTGTTCAACCTTCTTCCTGTTGCTCGGGTGGGAGTGGCAGCTTCTAAGCTCCTTTCATGCTGGACTGGACTCTTCAACTTTTTTTTTTTAATTTTTTTTTTTCAACGTTTATTTATTTTTGGGACAGAGAGAGACAGAGCGTGAACGGGGGAGGGGCAGAGAGAGAGGGAGACACAGAATCGGAAACAGGCTCCAGGCTCCGAGCCATCAGCCCAGAGCCCGACGCGGGGCTCGAACTCACGGACCGCGAGATCGTGACCTGGCTGAAGTCGGACGCTTAACCGACTGCGCCACCCAGGCGCCCAGGACTCTTCAACTTTTAAAGGGGGCTCCTTTCATGCTGGACTGGACTCTTCAACTTTTAAAGGGGGCTCTTGGCTTCCTCCCGCATTCCCACTCCCTGCCCTGTGGCCTGAAATATAGGTTCATCTGGGCTGTTTCCCCTCTCTCTCGGATCACTTTCCTTCATTGCCGTATGTCCAGTGGCTTGAGAACTACTTTTTCCCATTTTTTTCCCCACTGTCTCCGAGGAGTAAATCTGACTCCTGTTATCCAATCTTGACCTGAAGCAGAAGCAGCCAGTTTTATTTTCAATAATAATTTTTTTTTAATTTTTTTTTCAACGTTTATTTATTTTTGGGACAGAGAGAGACAGAGCATGAACGGGGGAGGGGCAGAGAGAGAGGGAGACACTGAATCGGAAACAGGCTCCAGGCTCCGAGTCATCAGCCCAGAGCCTGACGCGGGGCTCGAACTCACGGACCGCGAGATCGTGACCTGGCTGAAGTCGGACGCTTAACCGACTGCGCCACCCAGACGCCCCAGGACTCTTCAACTTTTAAAGGGGGCTCCTTTCATGCTGGACTGGACTCTTCAACTTTTAAAGGGGGCTCTTGGCTTCCTCCCGCATTCCCACTCCCTGCCCTGTGGCCTGAAATATAGGCTCATCTGGGCTGCTTCCCCGTCTCTCTCGGATCACTTTCCTTCATTGCCGTATGTCCAGTGGCTTGAGAACTACTTTTTCCCATTTTTTTCCCCACTGTCTCCGAGGAGTAAATCTGACTCCTGTTATCCAATCTTGACCTGAAGCAGAAGCAGCCAGTTTTATTTTCAATAATAATATTTTTTTTTAATTTTTTTTTCAACGTTTATTTATTTTTGGGACAGAGAGAGACAGAGCATGAACGGGCAAGGGGCAGAGAGAGAGGGAGACACAGAATCCAAAGCAGGCTCCAGGCTCGGAGCTGTCAGCACAGAGCCCGACATAGGTCTCGCGTCCTACTGAGCCACCAGGCACCCCTCAATAATAATATTTAATGCCAGTTTTCCTCCCAAACACTCTCTATTTCTACCTTTATTTCTTGGGCCTGTCTACTTTAAGTGAATGAGATGAGACGTAAAGGAAGCACCAGTTGACCTGTGTCTGAGCCAAATTTGACAACATTTCTCTGGGTCACCCCAGCTTCCCAGCTGGTTTCCCCAGCTGTTGTAAACTCTTTTACTCACAGGTTATACCTCTCCTTGCCCAGGCTGTGAGAACCTACAGCCTTTCTCCCCTGTGCCCTAACCTCGGAGTCCGTCCTTGTCTTTCACAACATCGAACGATAGCTCGCCTCAAAGCAACGCCACTCATGTCTTCAGTTAAAGAAGTAAAGCTCTAGCAGTACAATTAGGTCCTTAAAGGCATTTTGTTTAAATGGGAGAAGGCATGGTAGTAATAGCATTCTAACTTAAAAATGATGTAGAGTTAGGCACCTGGCTGGCTCAGTCAGTAGAGCGTGCAACTTTTGGTCTCAGAGTCCTGAGTTTGAGTCCTACGTTGGGTGTAGAGCCCTACTTAAGTAAGGAAATGGTTTATTTTTTATTTTAAAAAACTTTAATGTTTATTTTTGGTGTGTGAGAGAGCGAGACAGGGAGAGAGAAATCCCAAGCAGGCTCCACGCTCTCAGCTCAGAGCCCGATGCGGGACTTGAACTCATGAACCTTGAGATCATGACCTGAGCCAAAACCAAGAGTCGGACACTCATCCGACTGAGCCACCCAGGCACCCCAATAAGTAAATAGTTTTAAAAAATAATGTAGGGTTGTATTTCCCACATCATTACTTCATCTGAACCTCATAATAACTTTGTGTGGCAGGTTGGACAGGTTGGACTGTGTGCACCTGTATTGCTCATTTTAAAAGATAAAGCTGAAAGGGAACTTTGATCTAAAATGTGTGGAATGTGAACCAGTCCTGGTTCCTTGGTGGTTTATATAATGATTTGGAGAAGCTGCATATTTTCAGAGCTCATGGGCTGACTCTGTCATTCATGTTGGGGATACACAAGCTTAGGTTTTTAATTCTTGAGAAAAAACTCCTTCTGTCTCAGCAGGTAATTCATGCTCTGGGGCGGGGGGTCATGCTACATATGTGTCTTCCTCTTACCTGGACTATTGTAACTGTAGGAAACATGTCTTGTCACTTTCATCCCAGCCTCCCTACAACTACTTCTTTTTTTTTTTTTTTTAATGTTTGTTAGACAGAGAGAGACCGAGCATGAGTGGGGGAGGGGCAGAAAGAGAGGGAGACACAGAATCCGAAGCAGGCTCCAGGCTCTGAGCTGTCAGCACAGAGCCTGACCCGGGGCTCAAACTCACCGTGAGATCATGACCTGAGCCGAAGTCGGTCACTCAACCGACTGAGCCACCCAGGCGCCCCATCCCTACAACTACTACTTATAGCAACAAATTTGTCATCTTAAAACACAAATCGGATCATGTAACTGCTCTGTTCACAACCCTTCAATGTTTTCCTGGCTCACTCAGGGTAAAATCCAAATGTTTTTACCATGACCTACCAGGCCCTCCATTAGTGATTCTAAAACTTTCACTTGTGACCCCACTAAGAAATATATTTTACATTATATCTTAATATATATACTTTATATATACACATATTTTTAACAAAAGTTTCAAGAAACAGTCTTTGTCCTTATCTAAGAAGCATTTATGATTTCATTAACATTTAAATACAGCATTACTAATCATCTGATAATTTCATTCAGTATATATTTCAGCTCTGGAAGTTCATTTGGGGTCTGAATTGAGTTTCTTGCAAGTTGCTATTTGATTTTTGAGCATATGAATAAAGTTACAATAACTATGTTACCGTACTTATCAGCAAATTCTAACATCTGGGTTCTGTTTTGGTTTTGGTTGATTGATATTTCTCATTATTGGTCGTGTTTCCCTGCTTCTACGTGTGCCTGGTAATCTTTGTTTATATACCAGACATTGTAAATGTTACCTTGTCAGGTGCCGGATATATTTGTATTCCCATGAATATAGTTGAGCATTGCTCTGGGATGCAGTTTTGTTACTTGCAAACATTCGATCCTTTCAGGTTTTGCTTTTAGGATTTGTTAGGTACCTCCAGAACAGTGCTCTCTCTAGAGCTAACTGTTCCCCACTACTGAGGCAAGATCTACCTGGGTGTTAAACCCAGTGTCTCTTGAATTATGAGGTTTTGCACTCTGGCTGTTGGGGATAGGTACTATTCCTGGCCCTGTGAGTGTCCCAGGTATTGTTTCCTTTGATTCTCCAGGGCAGTTCTTTCCCCAACCTCAGATAATTTCCTCACATGTACTTATAACCACCGTGATGAATTTCTTAGAGGATGCTTCTCTGTTTAGCTCCTTGTCTCCAGTACTCTTTCTGGCAGAGTCTTACCACCTTGGTCTCTCTGGATTCTTGGCTCCATTTTCTTAATCCAGGGGCTCTGCTGGGCTCTCTTCTGTGCTGCAGCTTAGAATCTCTCAAGGCGGTAGGGTGCACCCCATTTGTTTCCTCACTCTCAGGGATCACTGTCCTTTGTCGCCTGATGTCCAGTGTCTTAGGGGCAATTGCTTTACATGTTTCTTGGATATTTTGATTGTTGCAGGCACGAGGTTAAATCCAGTCCTTTCTTGGGCAGAGAGGAGGTCACTGAAATTTTGTTTAATGTTTCAAATTTCTCTCTTGGAATGTAGTAAAAGTTTGTGACAGAAAAATGAGATATAACACCATCTTTATTTATAGATTTCATTCAGACCATTGTCATAAAAACATTCACATTCCTAACAATATTAGGAAATATGGTAGAGTGATAACTTATGAGTCTTGTTTTTGACTTGGAAAATGCTACCCTTGATGATATTCTCTCTGAACAACAGACTCATCAGGATTGAAAAACTGTCAGAGTATTGACATGTTTACCAACAGTAGATTACAGTACCAAGAGTGGATTATGTTAATAGAAAATTCAAATAATACAGCAGTGACCCTGCACGTGCCAGAAAATCAAATGGAACACCATTCTACAAAAGGTGAAAGGACCCGGTCTTTCCATTTCATATCATTACATGCCCTTCACTAATTTTCCTATACTGTTCGTCTTGGTTGGCTCTAGTGTTTAGTGAGGCATGTCGAGTTCTTGCAGAAAGTCCATGGGCGCTCTCACTTAGGTATTTCCTATTCCAGTATCTTTTTTAATAGTTATTTCTGATACTTATTTCTATTTTTTAAAAAAGGCTGATTGTGACCCACTGCATTGATTTCCTGACACATTAAACTGTGTCAAGCATCAGTTTGAAAAGCACTGCCTGACAACACTGGGTGTTGTCCAGTTGTGGGGGGGATTCAGACAAATGCGTAACCAGGTGAGTGCCTTCTGCTAAAACAAGCAACTTCCAAACTAGGAGGAGGGTGATGGGGATGTAAAAACAAATAATAATAATAATAATAGCTCCAACAATAGAAATAAAGGATAGAAATAGAAACATCAAAATTTGGGATAAATGGGAGGCACATATCTCAAAAACTACATACAGTGAAAATAGATTCTAAATCTCCACTTACGTGACAAAAGTGGTCAGATATGAATATGCTGTTTACAAAAAAATCTGAAAGAAGAGTGCAGAAATATTGAACTTAAAAAGATAGCAAAAGATGTGCTAGGCATGTTCTAATACCAAGAACATTGATGTAGCTGCATTAATATAAAAAAAAAGCCGTAAGATTACCAGATAAAACAGTTTCAAAGCTACATGCACTTAGTAACATAGCCAAAATATATATTGCAGAAAATGTCAGAACTGCACACAGAATTTTAAAAATCCAGTTGTGGGGCCCCCGGGTGGCTCAGTCAGTTGAGTGTCTGACTTTGGCTCAGGTCATGATCTCACAGCTTATGGGTTTGGGCTCCACGTCAGGCTCTGTGCTGACAGCTCAGAGCCTGGAGCCTGCTTTCTGATTCTCTCTCTCTCTCTCTCTCTCTCTGCCCCTCCCCCACTCACACTCTCTCTCTCTCCTTCAAAAATAAATAAACATTAAAAAAAATTTTAAAGAATCCAGTTGTGATAAATAGTAGCACACCTGTCTTTGTAAGGAATAGAAGAAGTATATTCAAACGTTAGAAATGTACAGAATTAAATAACATTAAAAGCATGATTTAATGAATAGATATAGAACAGTCTGTCAAATGTGCAGAATACACATTCCTTTTGAGCACAGGTGGGACCTGTCATAAAAACTGACCAAATTCTAGGGCCATAAATTTCAAATCTCAAAGGGTTGAAACAGAGAAATACGTTCTCTGACCACAATGTAATTAAGCTAGAAGCCAGTGCAAAACATTCTATGTCTGGAAATTAAGAAACCTACTTCTAAATAACTCCTGAGTGTGAGAAGAAATTGTATTGGGCATTATTAGGAAGTATTTAGAATTGAATGATAATGAAAACACAATACAGCAAAATTTTGGGGATGCAGCTAGAGTTAATATATATATATATGTGGGGGCGCCTGGGTGGCGCAGTCGGTTAAGCGTTCGACTTCAGCCAGGTCACGATCTCGCAGTCCGTGAGTTCGAGCCCCGCGTCGGGCTCTGGGCTGATGGCTCAGAGCCTGGAGCCTGTTTCCGATTCTGTGTCTACCTGTCTCTCTGCCCCTCCCCCGTTCATGCTCTGTCTCTCTCTGTCCCAAAAATAAATAAACGTTGAAAAAAAATATATATATATGTGTATATATATGTATATATATATGTATATATGTATATATTTATATTATATATAAATGTAATACGCACACACATATATACACACATATATATGCGTATATGTGTGTATAAATATGTGCATATAAATATATACGCACACATATATACACACACACACATATATACATATATATGTGTGTGTGTATATATATATATATATATATAGAGAGAGAGAGAGAGAGAGAGAGAGAGAGAGAGAGAGAGAGAGAGAAGGGGAGGGGCAGAGAGAGAGGGAGACACAGATTCTGAAGCAGGCTCCAGGCTCCAAGCTGTCAGCACAGAGCCCAACGCAGGGCTGGAACCCATGAACTGTGAGGTCATGACCTGAGCTGAAGTCGGATGCTTCACTGACTGAGCCACCCAGGCGCCTCTAGAGTAATATTTAGAGGGAGGTTTGCAGCCTCAAAGATGTACATTAGAAAAGCTAGGCTGCAAATGGATGAGACAAACATCCATATGAAGTTGGAGTAAGACTAGCATCCTAAGTCAAAAAAATGGAAGGAAAAAAATAAGAGTAGAAATCAAACAGAGAAATATGAGGGCGTCATCAGTATGTTTTCATCCCACCCTACACCCTCTTCAGCTTCCTAACTTATCCTTCAGATTCCAGTTTGGCCATCCCTTTCTCTAGGACAGTGGTTCTCTAAGTGTGCACTCTGGGTATCTATCAGAACTGGCACTGAACCAAGACTCTTGGAGTGAGGCCTCTGAGGCTCTACAAACATTAATCTGTTTTTTATGGAGTCCTCCAGAAGATTCTGATGCCTGTTTGAGAACCACTGTTCGAACCACGATTCAAACTTGAGTTTGTATCAGGATCCCCTGGAGGGCTGATTGAGTAGATCTGGGATGGGATTTCTAACAAGTTCCCACAGGATATTAATGCTGTTCTTTGAGAGGCTGCTGTTCTAGGGGCTCTTTAAAAATTGCTTAAGAGATTCTGATAGATTAGTGTGGGCGGTGGCCTGGGCTTGACAATCTTTTAAAATCTTCCCGCAGTTTCTAATGTGCAGCCAAGGTTAAGGGCCACTTGTCCAGGAAAACCCCAACAATCCCTGTCCTCCTAAGCTTTGGGCATGTCTCTGTCTCAGGAGCAATCCCGGCATCCTACGCTGCCCTGCCCTGGAGCAAGTATCCTGCTGTCCAGAACAGACAACTAGCAGCTTACCTTTCCTCTCACCAGAAGGTAAACCTCTTGTAGGCAAGGACCTTGCCTCCTTTGCTCTTTGACCCTCCATGCTTTGAAAGGCGCTCAGTAAATATTCATTGAATAATGACACGTGAAACACCTCTACTAGTAGTGCTCACAAGCAGTGGGGACAACACTCTCTTCCGACGTCAGTAGAAACACAAAGGCCTGTGTTCTGTGGTTTGGGAGGAGGTTTCTGGAGGGAGAAAAACCGGAACGGGAGCCGAATGAGAGATGCTTCCTGTCACTTGGAATGGAGCAGAGCCTGGCCCGCTCCCGTGGCAGTGGTTAAGAGCGTGGACTCTGGGGCTAGATTGGGTTCAAATCCTGTGTCCTCTCCACCACTTGCTACCTGTGTGATCTTGGCAAAGTTATGTAAGTATTCTATACTCCAGTTGCCCCTCGTGCAAAATGAGGATCATTGGAGTACTTTACTTCTGGGTTTGTCATTTTTGAGGATTAAGTAAAATACACGTAAAGCTATCAGAGTAATACCCAGCACTTAATAAGTACTACCATTTCACTCCCTTTCAATTTGCGGAAGTGACCGAAACGATCTGATTATTAAATCTCAGGTTAGAATAAATGGTTCTCATTTGCCAAACCCCTAATTAAGCCTAAATATTAAATTTTTTTCCTCCTTGGGGCGCCTGGGTGGCGCAGTCGGTTAAGCGTCCGACTTCAGCCAGGTCACGATCTCGCGGTCCGTGAGTTCGAGCCCCGCGTCAGGCTCTGGGCTGATGGCTCAGAGCCTGGAGCCTGTTTCGGATTCTGTGTCTCCCTCTCTCTCTGCCCCTCCCCCGTTCATGCTCTGTCTCTCTCTGTCCCAAAAATAAATAAACGTTGAAAAAAAAAATTAAAAAAAAATTTTTTTTCCTCCTGAAGGGACCTCAGATGTAAGCAAAATAAAAGTAGTGAAGCAACATAAGCTGATAAAATTGTGAAACCAAAGGCATGAAAGTATTTGCTGCCTGAACTCATGTATTTCACTCAGTTTGAGTTTCTGGTTTGAAACCATTTTGGTTTTCAACGGAATGCTCTTTAGTATATTTTCTAATTAGATATATTTGGATATAATGTTACTACATTTTTTTGTTTTGTTTTGTGACTCACACCAGGCCTACGTTGCGTTGCCTTTATTAATTTGGCAATAACCCCGCCGATTTCTTTGCGGTTCTCCTCAGAGCTTAGAGGTAAGATTACTGTAAGCTCTGAAGAAGGTTAAAGATATTAAAACATATCTCCTGTATTAGGGTATTGAATTCATTAGGGATATATAAAAAATGGACTTTTATATAACTTTTTTATCCCCAAAGAGTTATATCCTATAATCCCATGAGGAACAGATGGCAGAAATCTTCACTCTCTCTCTCTCTCTCTCTCTCTCTCTCAGTATTTTCCAAAGGGAAAGTAGACTACAGAATATTAATATTCACCAAAGGTCAGACAGGACTCCAAATCGATTTCCAACCCAACACCTTTCCCTCGGGCCCTGCTGTCCTGGGAGGAGCAGTAACCATCCTACATAAAGCTCGAGAGGAGGTAGTGGCACGTGGGTGCCAGAGGACATTGTGAATTCACCCATTTCATCCAAAGCCACAAACTCCCAATCCAGTGGTCCCCGGCCCTGGCTGCACATCTGGTCACTTGGGGAGCTTTTAAAAATTAACCTGTGCCTGGGCCCCCATCTGACCAGTGAAGTCACTTCCTGGGGAATGGCGATCCAGCATGGGCACTTCTTAAAAGCTCCAGATGGGGGGTGGGTGGAGAGATTCCAAGGTGCAGCCAGGGCTAAGAACCATCGTGCCCGCAAGTAGGGTCCATATCTGGAATGAAGGGGTAGGTGAGTGGACCTGTAGGAGTATAGGAAGTTGCCGCTCACTGAGGCCCAGGCACCTGCCGTAGGGAAGGTTAATTATTCCAGAGGCTCCCTTGTACATGAGAGAGCACTAGCTGTGATGGAAAGCCTGCTGCAGTCAGCGATAGGAGTAGCAGAAGCACACGCTGAAGCTCCAGTTCCTTTTCCTTCTTCCCCTTTCCTCCACTCCGTCTTCCCCTCGCACCCCAGCGTAACTGCGCACCCCAGTGGGTGCCAGCTCCTGGGCGCTTGTGCCAAGTTAGGAAGCTACCCTGGCTTTCGGCCCTTTGAGGGAGTATTGCTGCAGGGCCTTGGGGTGGTCAGGATGGTTTTCCCCACCCAGATTTAAGACAGCCTTCCAAGCGGGGAGAGAAGACAGTGGGTTTCTGATGGCGATCCGGTACAGGACAGCCAAAGGTGTGTCAAGAACTCAGTTCCAAGCATGTCCAAAGAACCTGCAGTCCAGAGTGCCCGCAGGAGCCAGTGACTGGTACCTGGGACCTCTCAGACCCCAGCACCTCTTGGGTCTGGGTGTGGGGGAAGCTCACCACATACCTGAGGCTGAATTTCCTATCTGTTCTGTGAGTGGGAGCTGGATGGAGACACAAACAGGATCATATTTATTTAGACGAAATAAACACAAATGCCAGAGTTTATGAACAGATTTATTCCTGCTACGCATGCTGCCAAACAGAAAGGAATTCGCCTTCCTCCAGTGTCTAACAATAGCTAACATTTACTGACCCCTTACTACAAGCCAGGCACTGGTGTTAGCTCGTTTAATCAGCACACTGACCCTGTGGGGAAGGCACTGTTGTCTCCATTACACAATGGAGACATTGAGGAGGTGCCCAGAGTCACAAGCCAGTAGGTGGGGAAAACGACATTCGAGTTCAGAGCTCCTTGTTCCAGCATCTTACTCAGATGGCTGGCTGTGTTTTCACCTGCACCTTCACCGTCCTCAAGATAGCCTCTCAGGCCAGTGCATTTCACCCACTATCCATCAAGGAGACTGGGGCACTGAGAGGTAAACTTGCCCAACCCGTCACAGCTGTAAATGGGGGGGCTCAACATCTGTCTGGTGATAAACGCCAATTCTGACTCACCACGTTGCCCCTTTCTGTCTTCCCTCCCTTCCAGAGGGAGTAATGACAGAGCCAGGCCTAGCCTGGCCTAGCAAGGCAGGCACACGTGCATCTGAAATGTAACCAATGATGTTGTAATGTGACAAGTGCTAAAATAAAGTCATGTGTGAAGTGTTAGGGATGGTGGGGGTAGGGTAACGACACTGCCTCGGAGGAGGGAGAGCAAAGTTCTGGCAGAAAACCGAA
Source organism: Felis catus (assembly GCF_018350175.1). Classification (NCBI taxonomy): domain Eukaryota; kingdom Metazoa; phylum Chordata; class Mammalia; order Carnivora; family Felidae; genus Felis; species Felis catus. Next base: position 66,894,942 of record NC_058379.1, on the reverse strand, counting down.
GGAAGTAGGAAATTTTCAGGTGTCTTGGCTCATCCCAAGTGAAGGTATTAGCATAAGAAAAGGTCCAAGAGACCAGAGAACCTGTACTCAAGGGTAGATCCACATTTTTTTTAATGTTTATTTTTTATTTTTGAGAGACAACGCGAGTGGGAGAGGGGCAGAGAGAGAGGGAGACACAGATTCCAAAGCAGGCTCCAGGCTCTGAGCTGTCAGCCCGATGCGGAGCTCGAACTCACGAACCTCGAAATTGTGACCTGAGCTGGAGTCAGTTAACTGACTGAGCCACTCAGGCGCCCCAGGGTGTGTAGAACTTGAAAATTATACAACTTTGAGGTCCCTCTTTGGGAAATACAGTATTAGGAATAGAAGGTTAGATGTGAAAGTAGATATTTACTGAGAATGAAAAAGATTATAGCAGTTCAAAACTTGAAAAGCTATGTTGCAGGTCTGCGGGACCACCCTCAGGCTCAGTGTTAAGCTAGAAGGACTCAGAAAAGCAGTTATGTTCCTAGTGGTGGTTTATTACGGTGAGAGGATGCAGATTAAAACCAGCAAAGGGGAGAGGCAGAGAGGGTGGAGTCCAGGAGAGACCAGATGCAGGCTTTGTTCTCTCCCGGGGGAGCTGCATGGGCAGCACTTAATTCTCCCACCCATGATGTGCATCAGCTTATGCAAAGTGTCCTGAGACTTGGGTCTAGGGTTTTACTAGGGGGAGGTGTCAGTCACAGGGGCATGCAGCTCCCGGGCAGCTGACCTTAGCCGCTCAGTCTCCAGCCCCCAAGAGGTCAAACTGATAAGAGTATTGCCCAGGGCTTTGGACATATAAGAGCAGGCATTCACTCTCAGTCTCACTGTTAGCATAAACTACCTGTTCAAACTGATAGAATGTAGCCCAAGGCCTCAGGTATTTAAAAACAACCGCCTATCAGGATATTCCAAGAGCTCAGAAATTCTCTCTCCGGAGGCCTTGAAGGGTGAGAATCTTTTCTTTGGAATGTGCCTTCTGAATCTGTTGAGTTAACCCTTTACTGCACACTGACAAATACCACAAAGTCCGGAAAAAATTAAAAAGAAAAATTTTTTAATGTTTATTATTTTTGAGAGCGAGAGACAGAGAGCAAGCAGGGGAGGGGCAGAGAGAGAGGGAGACACAGAATCTGAAGCAGGCTCCAGGCTCCGAGCTCTCAGCACAGAGCCCGATGCGGGGCTCGAACTCACGGACCGCGAGATCGTGACCTGAGCTGAAGTCAGCCGCTTAACTGACTGAGCCACCCAGGTGCCCCGGGAAAAAATGTTTTTATTAATTGCTTGACATAGTTCTATAAAACAGTGTTCCTACATTACTGCATATTCTTGTCTTTTCATATTTTGTAATATTTTCTATAGAGAGAACAGAAAGTTCAGTTTTCTAGCAGTTGATCAGAATTTATTGCTGATAGTTAAGATGCATAAAGATGCAGCTTCACAAACAGATGCACCCATTGTTTGTAGTCCACTCACTATAGTTTGTGTTTGAAAAACACCAGAATTCTGATACACTTGATTTTTCACAATTCCCATTAAAAAAATCATGCATTTATAACTGTAGATGTTGCATTACTTACAAATGTTACAAATACATATGACTAGGTAAACACATTACTAGGGCCCTTGCAGGGCCTTTCAAGGGGTCCCAGGAGCTTAAGTTTCTTCAGCTTCATGGTAAAGCCTCCTCTGGGTTAAAGAATTAGTCACTCGCAGCCTAGCCTATGCCCAAAGCAGTGCTGAGTTTTATGGGAGCACCAGAGAAGGGACTGTGCTGATTCCTGCGTATAAGTGTGCATGGTCCTGTTAGGGAGCCAAGTAGAACACTGCACATAAGGAACATGGACACAATCTCAAAACTGACATCCTGGCTTAGGAGAATTTAGGAAGTGCTTTATTCTGGGCTGAATTTACAAAGTACCACTGAGCGGGTGGCTTACAGACAACAGACAAGTATTTCTCACTGTTCTGGAGGCCAGAAGTCTGAGTTGGGTCCGGCTGTGGGCCTGCTTCCGGATTGCAGTCAACTAACTTCATTGTAGCATGTGCTGAAGAGAGAAAGCTCTGGTCTCTTCATCCCCTTATACAGACCCTCATCCCGGGGCGCCTGGGTGGCTCAGTCGGTTAAGCGGCCGACTTCAGCTCAGGTCATGATCTCACGGTCCGTGAGCTCGAGCCCCGCGACGGGCTCTGTGCTGACAGCTCAGAGCCTGGAGCCTGTTTCAGATTCTGTGTCTCCCTCTCTCTCTGACCCTCCCCCGTTCATGCTCTGTCTCTGTCTCAAAAATAAATAAACGTTAAAAAAAAAAAAAAGAAAAGACCCTCATCCCATTTTTGAAGGCCCCACCCTCATGACCTAATTGCTTCCCAAAGGCCCCACCTCCCAATACCATCACACTGGGGGTTAGGTTTCAACACAGGAATTCTGGGAGGACACAAACATTTAGTCTGTAGCAGGAGGTCTGCAAAGTTTTCTCCTTGAGGTCCCCTGCCCTAGGGTCCCACTCTTCAGCTTTAGCTATGACCCAGGACCACTTAGGATCCAAGGGCAGAGGGGGGCTAACCGAATAAAGTGACAAGCCAGCCAACTGCTTTATGACGAACAGAATGAATTTTGTGAAGTTCACATCTCCCTGCCTACTTCACTTAGCAAATGTGGTGGTTTTTTACCAAAATTATTTAGTAAGCCATACTGAAACTTACTCAGTGTCCACTTGACCACTGGTTTGTTTGTATTTAATGGGTAAATGAAACAAATTATGGAAACCAAAGTCTACTATTATGATCAAGCTATCAACAACAACAACAAAAACCCCAAGGTTGACATATAAATTAGTGAATAAAAATAAAGTGCGTGTACATTTTTTAAGTTTTTATGTGAATTCCAATTAGTTAATATACAGTGTAATGTTAGTTTCAGGTGGACAATATAGTAATTCAGCACTTTCATACATCACAACAGGTGCACTCTTAATCCCCATCACCTGTTTAACCCATCCCCCCAGCCACCTCTCCTCTGGTGACCATCCGTTTGTTCTCTGAAGTTAAGAGTCTGTTTCTTGATTTGCCTCTCCCCCCCGCCCCGCCCCGCCCCCGCCGCCACCTTTCCCTTTCTCTTTGCTCATTGGTTTTGTTTTGTTTTTTTTTTCCCACATATAAGTGAAATCACATGGTATTTGTCTTCCTCTGACTTATTTTTCTGACTTACATTATACCCTCCAGCTCCATCCACATCATTGTAAATGGCAAGATTTCATTCTTTTTTATGGCTGAGTAATATTCCAGTGTGTGTGTGTGTGTGTGTGTGTGTGTACACATACATACACATACCACATCTTGATCCATTCATCAGTCGATGGACACCGGGCTGCTTCCATATCTTCGCTATTGTACATGATGCTGCTATAAACGTTGGGGTGCAGTAAAGTGCGTATATTTTTTTTAATTTTTTTTTTTACGTTTATTTATTTTTGAGACAGAGAGAGAGCATGAACGGGGGAGGGTCAGAGAGCGAGGGAGACACAGAATCCGAAACAGGCTCCAGGCTCTGAGCTGTCAGCACAGAGCCCGATGCGGGGCTCGAACTCACAGACTGCGAGATCATGACCCGAGCCGAAGTCGGTCGCCCAACCAACTGAGCCACCCAGGCGCCCCAAGTGCGTATATTTTTAAATAAACTAGGTTTAGACTGATAATTAGGTGGAAAACGACAACATATTACCAAGTTGGCTACAACAAAAGTGTTTTAAAGGTGCCTCACGAGGCAGTGTGGAGAGCTGAGTCATGGAATGGATGGCTCTTCAGAAACAGCATCGGCCTGTGCTTTCTGGGGAGGGGCAGTCGTGGAAAAGGAGAGAGGCAGCTATAACCCTCAGGGTCGGGCTGGGCAGCAGGGATGCTTCTTGGCTCACGAAGCCTGCCTACCTGAGAACTCCCACGAGGGATCGGTGACAACCCCTGTAATTTGAGCAAGCGAGTTATTAGGAAAAACATGGAGGAGGTCGGTCCATCTGAAATCAGCACTGGTAACTGAAGGCCCGGCTGCCGCCCAGCACGACGTGTCACCGAACAGCAGCTACAATGGGAGCATCCGAGGGTCTGAGAGCCTCATCCTGTCACCCTCACCCTGCAGGTTCTGATGACACTAATAGGTGACATTCACTGTAGCTTCAAAGCCCGTTTACACATATTCTCTTACTTAACCACCCAGCACCAGAGAACGATGTACCACACGTTATGGAAAGAAAGATGCTTTACAATTTATGATGGTCATTCTCTACCTTAGCTACATACTTGAAACAAACTGGAGGGGAGTTAAAAATCTGTGACGGCCACGCCGCACCCCAGGCCGGTCGGAACTCAGGGGCTAGGAGCCAGGCAGAGTGGTAGCCGCATGGAGAGCTGCTCTCTGCTCTAACAGTAACTGGGCCTTGGCCTTTGTGAGGGGTGGAAAGGGCCTCTGGCCTCTGGACAAGCTCTGCCTCACCGCCCGGGAACGGCTGGCCCCGCAGAGGGAGGCACATGGAGCCTGAGGCCGGAGGGCACGAGGCAAGCAGCTTTGAAGGGCTTTCTGGTGAACGGAGACTTACTTAATGAAGCAGGAACTCAGCCTGCTGTCCAGCTGCCCCAAATTATCTGAATTTAGAAAAGAACACACGATTGCGACAAGTGCTGTGTTTTATTTTAGGTCCGGCAAACCCAAAACCATGGGTAGAAGGAGAAAAAGTAGAGGCCCCATTCAGAGTGTACCTCCTCCAAGAATTCGAGAGATTTCTCATTTGTCTCCCTGTCAAGGATCATTTCACGATTCAGAGTAGCTGTCTCTCTTTTATAAGCTGTCTCCACTGTTTACCAAATGGCTGTGTGCGTGTTTTGGTCTATTCCTGGACTTTCAATTCTGTGCTTTTAGTAATCTATTCATTCAAGTATCACTACCATACTGTTTTTTTTTTCCCCCAAATGTTTATTCATTTTGGGGAGAGAGTGAGAGTGGGGGAGGGGCAGAGAGAGGGGGAGAGAGGATCTGAAGAGGGCTCTGCGCTGACAGCGGAGAGCCCGATGTGGGGCTCGAACTCCCAAACTGCGAGTTCATCACCTGAGCTGAAGTTGATACTCAACCAACTGAGCCACCCAGGTGCCCCCCCCACCATACTGTTTTCATTATGGAGCGTTTGTAATGCATTGTAATATCTGGTCACACCCTTGTACTGTGCTTTTTTTTTTTTCCAGAACGGGAGAAAAGAGTTTAATCCAAGTCACAAGTTTATCTACTCTAGATTTCATCTTTCATGTCCGTGGTTTGCCCCTGGTCCCTCTTCTCTTTCCTTCATCTTTGGTGAAACTTTGTTTCAAATGACATCTCCTAAGTAGAGGAAGAGGTGGAATGGGGGTGGGGCCCTGGGAGCACGTGTTTTGAAGAAGGGTCTAAAAATCACTGATTTCTGTACTTAACGCTGCATGACAACCTGCTAGAAATGGCAAAGCAGTTCTGAACAACTGTCATTAGTATCATTTTTATATTGACAACCCATTACATTTTTTTTCTCTTCTCCCTGTAAACACTCCAATCCATTGACTATTAATCGTATTCTCTTAGCTGATGTCTCCATCTCTCTTTCGTGCACACCCACACACAGGCACACACAGACACACATTTCAGGGCACAGACCCAGATCTTGCCCCATACTCCTCAGGAATAGTGCTAGGTATGGCATGATTTTAGGGCAACATGCCCGTAAGACCTTCTTCATCTCGTTATTAATGCTTCTCATTTCTTTTACGAGAGAAAAATCTTTTCGTGGCATAAAAGAAACTGGCAAGCATTCTTGTGAATAAGCTTTGCTTTCAAGCACAGATGATTTTTTTTTTTTTTTCTCTTTTGGACAGCTACCAAGCAAAAAGATGAGAAAACCACGGAGGCCACCTAGGGTGGCAAGGTCATAGGAAAGGGAGGGTGGGTATACAGAAGACTCCCAGGACTTCACAATTTTGTTGTGATCTCGCGTCATTATTTTTCTACCCGCATGTGTACAGAGAGAACTGTGGAGCCAGAAAGGTAGGGTTCAGCCTGGAATTATGAGACTTTCATTTTTCCTTGTTGGTAAACTGGCCTGTTGAGCTATCATTCTACCATATGCAAGGTGCTGTGGAGAATAGAGATTTAAAACCTCACGGTCTTTATGATTTCTTGGAGAAATAGGCAACAACCTCACAGAAATACACGCAAAAGGCAAATGTGCTGAAAGATAACACGGGTGAAAATCTGTATGACCTTGGGTATGACGATGACTTTTTACGTACAACCTCGAAGGCGTAAGCCACGAAAGAAATAGTTGACAAGCTGCACTTAATTCAAATGAAAAACTCCTGCTCTGCAAAAGACATTGTAAAGAAAAGGAGGAGATGAGACACAGACAGGGATAAAATATTTGCAAAAGACATCTCTGATAAAGGATCGTTACTCTAAATATACGAAGACCTCTTAAAACTCAACAAGAAGAAAACAACTCGATTTAAAAATGGGCAAAAGGCCTCATCAAAGGAGACATACGGATAGCAAGTAAACATACGAAAAGATGCTCCAGATCATATGTCATGATGGAACTGCAAATTAAAACAACCTATTAGAATGGCCCAAATCCAAAACACTAACAACACCAAATGGTGGAGAGGATGTCGAACAAGAAGTCGTCTCATTCATTGCTGGCACAGCCGTGCTGGAACACGGTTTGGCAACTTCTTACAAAATGAAACATCCTCTTATACCAGATGATCCAGGAATCATGCTTCTTGGTATTTACCCAGAGGAGCAGAAAACTTGTGTCCACACGAAAACCTGCACACAGATGTTTATAGCAGCTTGAGTTATAATTGCCGAAACTTGGAATCAATAAAGATGTGGAAGGATAAACTGTGCCCATCCAGACAATGGAATGTTTACTCAGCACTGACAAGAAATGAGTTACCGCGCCATGAAAAGACATGGAGGAAACGTAGATGCACGTTTCTAAGTGGAAAAAAGCCAATCTGAAAAGGCTACATCCTGTGTGGTTCCAACTCTATGACATTCTGGAAAAGGCAAAAGTATGGAGGCAGTAGAAAGATCAGGGGTTGGTAAGGATAGGGGTGAGGGAGGAGACATAAATAGGTAGAGCACAGGAATTTTAGGGCAGTGAGACTACGCTGTATGATACTCTAAGGGTGGATACATGTCATGATACATTTGTCCCAAACCATCTACTGGACAACACCATGTGAACTGTTGTGGCATGAACTATGGACTGGATGATAATGATGTGCCTGTGCAGCGACAGGGACACACTTCCCTGCTCCGGGAGGGGATGTTGATGGTGGAGGAGGCTGTACATGTGGGGAGGGGGTAGGCGGGGGGGGGGGGTGCATGGGAACTCTCTGTACTTTCTGCTCAAGTGAGCTGTGAGCCTAAAACTGCCAACTGAAAAATACAGTTGTGTTTGTCGTTGTTGATTTTTAAAGGCAGTGTCCTCAAACACTGTGAACCTCATGGGCTTAACAAAACTGCATGGAAATGCCAACTATCAACAGTTGCCTCTAAACAAAGGAATTCCTGGTTAAGAAAACATGAGTCCCAGACCTAACTGTAATACCTGAAATTGTGAAACTGACAGAAGAAAACAGGGAGAACATCTTTAAGCTCTTGTTAGACAGAGAGTTTTTAGTCAACACCATAAACACTCTCTAGGAAAAAAGATACATTGAACTTCATTAAAATAAAGTTCTGGTTTTTTGTTTTTTGTTTTTTTTGAAACACACCGTTGAAAGGATGAAAAGATGAGTCACAGACTGGGAGAAGATATTTGCAAAAAACACACGTGTATCTGGAAGAACAAATACAATATATACGTATGTGTAAACATTTAATCAAGAATGAGAAAACAACCCAATGATCAAATGGGCAAAATATCTGAACAGAAATTTCACCAAAGAATAGACACAGGTGGCAACTAATGTATACATTACCACGGATGTAGAGGGCGAATAAATCAATGGGGGAGGACAGATGGCCCATGGAGAAGAATTCCAAGTAATTTATACTCTACCCTAAGAGATGTGGGGCATAACTCTCCACTAAGTATGGCTGCACTTACTGACTTCTTTCCAAAGGGTCTAGTATGGAGGGGGTGGGGGGGAGTAACTTTGCAGTGGAGAAGGCTGACCAACACTACCTCAGCCGGGTGACCAAGGTCAAAATCAACAGTGATTAGTTATGTTGATGATATGTGCTCTTGACACGCTATGATGAAAATGGCACTTTGCCTCCGTGGTCTTCTTGCCAAAAACCAATGAGCTCAGTCCAATCACAAGAAAAACAGCAGATGAACCCCACTGAAGGGCATTCTACAAAACGCCCGAGCAGTACTCCTCAAAACTGTCATCACAAACAAGGAAAGTCCGAGAAACTGTCACAGCCCAGAGGAGCCTAAGGACACTTGACAACTAAATGTAATATGGCATTCGGGATGGGATCCTAGAGCAGAAGAGGGATTTTAGGTAAAAGCTTAAGGACATATTAATAAATGCTAGACTCTAGTTAGTAACACCATATCAATATTGGTTCATTAATTGTGACCATAATTAGTGCACCATACTAATGTAATCTGTTCACCATAGGGGAAACTGAGTGTGGGCTATAGAGGAAGTCTCTGTCCTACCTTTGCAATGTTTCTTTAAATCTAAAGCTTTTCTGGGGCGCCTGGGTGGCAATTTTGGTTAAGCTTCCGGCTCAGGTCATGACCTCATGGTTCGTGAGTTCGAGCCCCACGTCGGGCTCTGTGCTGACAGCTCAGAGCCTGGAGCCTGCTTTGGATTCTGTGTCTCCCTCTCTCTCTCTCTCTCTGCCCCTCCCCTGCTCACACTCTGTCTCTCTGTCTCTCAAAAATAATAAATGAACATTAATAAACATTTTAATCTAAAGCCGTTCTAAGAATAGTTTTTTCTTAAAATGCTATTTATAATATCAGAAAAAATAATTAGGAAGAAATTTAACAAAAGACACGGGAGGCCTTTATGCTGAAAACTACAGAACATAGCTGCAGCTCAAGGTATGAATACATGGAGAGGTATTCTATGTTCATAGATTGGAAGACTTAATTTGGTCCAGATGTCATATTGTTAAGATGATATCCCAATTATCATCCCATTAGGCTTTTTGCAGAAACTGATAAGCTTATTCTTAAATGTACATGAAATTGCAGAAGGACCTAGAATAAGAAAAACGGTCTTAAAGATTGAAGTTGGAAAATTTATACTGCCAGATTTCAAGACATATAAAATTATAATAGGTAAGACAATATGGTATTGGCATATGGATCACTAAATAGATAAATGGAATAGAATATCAAATCTGGAAGTAAACCCATATAGTATAACTTGCTTTTTAACAGAAACGCTAAATGAATTTAACAGGCGAAAAGAATGTCTTCTCTGTAAATGGTGTTGGAATACTGAATGTCCTTATGGAGCAGAAGTGGACCTTGACCTCTGCCTCATGCCATGCCGAAAAATGAATTTGAAGTAGGCCATAAATTTAAGTGCAAAAGGGGAACCTGTAAAGCTTCTATAGAAAACATTCTTAGAACACAAAAGTCTCTAATCATAACAAAAAAATGGATAGATTGGACGTCATTAAAATTAAAAATTTCTACTAATCAAAAACAACATTAAGAATTGAAAACACAGACCGAACTCCAGGAGGAAATATTTACAAGCCACTTATATCTGACAAAGAATGTGTACCCAGAATATATTTTGAAAACCTCCTACGAATCAATAATAAAAGACAACAGTATAATGAAAAGAACCAAAGACCTATGTAGGTTCTTCATAAAGGAAGATATAAAAAAAGCCTAATAAGCATATGAAAAAACTATCCATTTTTCTTCCTCTTCCTCCTACTCCTCCTACACCTTCTTTAGCCATTGGTATCAGATAAGTGTGTGTGTGGGGGGGGAAGGAGGGTAGAATCGTTCACTCAGTGTATTAGAGTTCTCCGGAGAAACAGAACCAATCGGGTGTGTGTGTGTGTGCATATAAAGAGAGAGAGTGTGTTTAAGGAATAGATTCTCGTGATGGTGGGGGTTGGTGAGTCCTAAGTTTGCAGGGCAGGCCGGCAGGCTGGAGATCCAGGGAAGAGATCTAGTTGCAGTTCTAGTCTAAAGGCAGTCCAGAAGCAGAATTTCCTCTTCCTCGGGGAAGGTGGATCTTTTTTCTCCTAGAGCCTTCAACTGATTGAACGAGGCCCACCCATATTATGAAGAGTAATCTGCTTTATTCAAAGCCTACTGATTTAAATGTTAATCTCATCTAAAAAACACCTTCACTGAAATATGTAGAATAGTGTTCAACCAAATACCGGGTACTGGCCCCAGCCAAGTGGACCCATAAAACTGACCATCACATTCAGCCAAGAGCAACGGAACATAACTTCCCTAGGTATGCCCATTGGTGATACAGCAAGGAAGCCGCTCTCTCACCATCGCCATCTGACAGGCGTGGCAGCTTGCACACACAGAGGAAGAAGCCATGAACTCACCCTGCAGGTAGGCATGAAGGAGTGTGAGAAAGCTTTTCAGGGGTCGTGACAACTGAACTGAGTCTTGAAGGTTTGTTGCTGTATTCAGAGCTCCTGGAACAGTGCTTGGCACATAACAGGTGCTCCATAAATATTTGGGAATGAGGTTGGAAGCTGTAGAAAGAGACGTAGAGTAGGACAGTGATAATCTTTGCCTGGCTAAAGAGTTGACTGCAGTGGAGAGTGCCTGGTGGGTTGTTGTTGTTTTTTTTTTTTGAAGTCTATTTATCTATTTTAAGAGAGAGTTGGTGGTGGGGTGGGGGGCGGGGAGGGTAGAGAATCCCAAGCAGGCTCCGCACTGTAAGTGTAGAGCCCAATGCGGGGCTTGAATTCACAAACCGCGAGATCGTGACCTGAGCCGAAATCACGAGTCGGACGCTTAACAAGCTGAGGCACCCAGGCGCCCCTGATGGGTTCTAAACAGTATGGCAGTGTGGAGAACAGACTCTAGAGGCTGGGGGGAAGTTGCAAGGGGACAGTCCAGGGTCTACTACATTAGACCAGGCACAACATATTATGAATAGGCAGTTGACTAAGGCATTGACAGGCCTAATTGGTGAGGGATGGAGAAGAGAGAGATTTAGGGGCCAGGACTGAATGCTGGAGGGGCTCCGGGCATGGACCCAGCTCAGGAAGGACCCTCACACATTCTTATTTTACAGATGAGGAGTCTGAGACCCAGAGAGGGGATGCAACTTGCCCATGGTCACACAGCATGCTGACAGAATGTATTAGGCCAGAACCCAGGTCCTATCTCTGGTCAGGTGCTCCTTCCATGCCAGATGGCCTGTGTCCTGCTCTCTCTTGCTCCCCTAGCCCACCTCGCCCGCAGGAAAGTTTCCAATGTCGTCCCGGCCTCTGCAGTGGGAGGTGAGTCCCCAGGCCGCCTCGCTCAGCGCTGCCTCCGCCTGCAGAAAAGGCCATGGTGCCGCTGATGGGCTGGAGAGTCCGGGGGATGGTGACGGGGCAGCGGTCACCCGAGGCTTCTTCTGGGCACAGTCCTTACCCTGGAACAGCTGCCTGTGATGCATGGCTGAGGCTGACCCTGAGAGGTTGTTATTTTAGGTAATTCACGTTGGAGGGAGGAAGTGACTGAAGAAAATGTGAAAATGAGTAGCTATTGCAAGATGTGTGTGATAAGTGAAACGGGGAACATGAAGACAGACGAAGAGGCACCTCTGTTATTTTTGCTCCTTTTTATAGCAACCTGTAAGGCAGACTTCTCACACCGAGTAGGAACCCTTAGCCCCCGAGCAGTTTCCTGGCCCCAGCCCTCATCAGCCCCGATGGGAGCGGTGGAGGACGGTGGATGTGGCTGGGGCCGCGAGAACCCGCGTGAGCCCCCAGAGCAGCACCCCCATTTCACGCCCTCCCGGCAGGGCGGGAACCAAGGTTTTGTGCAGGAGGGGTTGGTGGCCCGCCCTGCATCTATTGAAGGGTGGGGCTACCTCCGTCAGCCCCTAAACCCGGGGGCGTGTGCACTCAGCCTGCTCCTGATAAGCAGCCAGGAACTCGAAGGGGACGTTTCCAGAAGAATATGGACACGGTCCCCTCAATGTGGGGAAATACTGACATTCTCTCCCATGTCATTTTGCCTCTTTGCAGAGGTGGGTGGTGCGCCTGGTGCCCTCGGGCCACTGTGAAGTCAGGACAGGGACTGGCACAAGTGTCAGGGGGGGCTGAGGGAGCCAAAGGATGCCGAGCCTTCTTCGGGGGGAATCGCTCTCTGTTCTGAGGCCCGTCAGCTGCCGGGGGGACCACTGCCCCTGCAGCATCCCGAGGCGGCCTGCTTGGGGCCTCTGACCTCCCCTGGGAGTCTCCTTTGGAGTGAAGCATGGATGCTGTGGTTAAAGACACAGTTTCTAGATGAAACGGGTAGCTGTTAGGGCCTCTCATCGGTTCATTCCTGTTGACGGTAGGATTCAGGGGAAAGAGAAGGTCTGCTCGGGCCAGGGCAACGGTCACCTCTGGTTGCAGCTAGAGCTGCTTCGGAGGAACGACAGGGATGTCTAAACAGGGGAGAGGGAAGGAGGAAGGGAGCCAAGGGTGGGAGGAGTGTTGCAGGAAAGTGACTGAATTCTTGGAATAACTGCCATGAGGCATGCAAAAGAGAGGACAAAAGGCCTTGTCCAGGAGTGTGGGGGGCTCAGCTGGGCTAGAAGCCACAGCCTACAGAGGTGTGTGTCAGCATGATTGTGTTACTTTCTCCAGCAGCAGGCCAGCCTGGAAACAGAAGTAGATGGTGAAATCATCACTGGCTGTGGTTTGGCCAGGGAGGTACAGTGGTAGGACCGTCCTCCCTCCTTTTCCCTCTTACTTGGGACAGGAGGTAAGCAGCGACTAGGTGAGCTTATGTGACTGGGTTCAAGCTGATGGGATGGAAGAGGAAGGTGTTGGATGGGGAGGCTCTCCTTCTCCATTGTGCTGTCTGGAATGGAGACGCCGTGGCTGGAGCTCTGACGGCCATCTTGGACAAGGAGACAATGTGCTTAAAAACAACAACAACAAAAAACAGCAAGAGAAGAGGAGCACGGGTCCCTGAGGCACTTAGACCTACCATCCCACCTGTGCGCTAACTACTTCTGGATTTCTTTCATGTGAGAGAGAAAATGCACTAATGATTTTAAGAACTGTTATTTGGGGTTTTCTATGATATACCATTGAAACTAATCCTAATAGAAACAGGCCAAGCATGAGGAAATTGTGGGTAATTATAAGAATGTCAGTAAAGGGATCACCCGTGGGGTCTTAACGGAGCAGGAAAGGACAAGAAGCCGGGGGTGGCCGGTACACTGGAGAATGGGGACTCCAGCCCTTGGCACACTAGCACAGCAGAGTAGGCTACTGCGGGCAGAAGATCTTTAAGAATGAAAACCCAAGGGGCACCTGGGTGGCTAAGTCGGTTAAGCGTCCATCTTGAGCTCAGGTCATGATCCTGTGGTTTGTGACTTTGAGCCCCGCGTCGAGTTCCATGGCGACAGCTCCGAGCTTGGAGCCAGCTTCTGATTCTGTGTCTCCCTCTCTCTCTGCCCCTTCCCCACTCGCACTCTGTCTCTGTCTCTCTCTCTCTCAAGTAAACATTACAATTTTTTAAAAATTTCTTTAAAAAAAAAATGAATGGACAACCAGGGGCTCCTGGGTGACTCAGTCAATTAAGCATCTGACTTTGGCTCGGGTCATGATCTCACGGTTCATGAGTTCAAGCCCCGCATCGGGCTCTGTGCTGACAGCTCAGAGCCTAGAGTCTGCTTTGGATTCTGTGTCTAACTTCTCTCTCTGCCCCTCCTCTGCTCGTTCTCTCTCTCTGTCTCTCTCTCTCTCAAAAATAAATAAACATCAAAAAAAATTTTCTTTCATTGAAAACGGGAAGTTGTGGTTAGAAAGTAGAATTTCTGATTTTATGGTTTCAGAGCTGGCTTGACAAGTTGCGGTCACAGTAAGCGCTAACATTGCCTGAATGCTTCCTATGCAGCTGACTGCCTTTTTTAAGTAGGTGATAGTGGGCTCAATCTCAGTCCCTAGCATAACTCTGGAAGGGAGTTTCTTTTATTAACCTATTTCATAAAGAAAGAAACTGAGGCTCACAGAGGCCAAGAAACTTCTCCAAGGGAGCGAAACGTAACTGGCTGGGTCAACATTAGAACACAGGAAGCCTGACCCCAGAGCCCAAGCTCTCGGCCACGCCGCTCTTGTGCCTGGCCCGCGCTGGGGCCACCATGCAAGTGCAGAGAGGTGGAGGCCCGTGAGGCTGGCTGCTGGTTGCATCCTCCGGATGGCCACCCAAACCCTCAGCCTGGTGGCCGGCGGCGAGGCGGAGGGGAAGGCAGCCAGCCTCAGTGCCAAACACTGAGTTTACAGACCGGGCTGAGAAGAGGGTGGGACCTTGTGATGAGAGCCTTGAAAGGGTGTGAAGGGCTCAGTCGGGGCCACCCAGGAGCAGACTGACCCTGCCTTGGGCCCTGTGGTTCCGTGGCACCGGAGAGAACATGAGAATCGAGGGAACCAGCACCCTGCAGAGTGACATCAACACAGAAGGTGAAGGGTGGGCTCTAGGACCCGATGGCCTGGGTCCGGATCCCATCTGCTCCTCTTACTAGCTCTGTCACCTTGGATGGCGCATCTGTGCCCTCCTGTGTACAGGCAGGCTTGAGAATAGCTCCTCCCCTTCATCTACTGTCACTCAAGGGAGATTAAATGACTTACCGGCAGGGAAATACCACAAGCAGTGCCGGTCACGGGTCCCCCCTCCCTGGATCTTCAAAGACTTTTTTGAATGGAGCCACTCTCCCAGCCTTGCGTTGTTTACCTCTGAATATCTGTTATGTCACAGGAGAAAAAAAAAATGTGTATATGAAGCTTTGTTACTTGAGGGATTTCTGCACCGGATTGTAACTCATACTCCTCCCCGCCCTGTCACGTGAAAGACACGATGACTTTCCTTGTCTTCCTTGGACCTCGCGGTTCACCATGGAGCTGATGGGAGCCCAGGCTTAGGCTGGTCCAAGACTGGGAAGCCTCACCACCACTGGGTCACTCACCACCCTGAAAAATGCCACTAACTGCTTCAAAATTAGGTCCTACGTGAAAGCTGAATGGATAACCCAAGTCGAGTGATTTTAGGGGATCAGGGAGTCTCCCAATGGCCTCTTTCACATTCATGGTGTCTGAAATTCCATCTGTATTTGCTAATTCATAAAAGTATACATCTATGAGAGTTCCTACTTAAATACAAAATGATTCTAGGTGGGGGAACCATATTATAGTGCCTCTCACCTTAGCATGAAGTAACTTGTCTTAGAAGCGGAAGCTGAGTTAGAGATTGTAGAGATGAATGGGCCCTTGAGGGATCATTTAGCTCACTGGTTTTCAAACTATGCTTTGGCAAAGCCCCTGCGCTGCCATTCAGGCTGAGAAGGGCAGGAAGGAAGGATGGAGGGAAGGATGGAGGGAAGGATGGAGGGAAGGATGGCAGGCACGGAGCTCCGTTTTTGCTTTGAAGCTAGGTTTCCACGCTGGAGAAAGGTTTAGAAAAACCACAACTGTCTTTTATTTTATGGGTTCAAAGTCCATGGTTACCAATAGGTTAATCTAGCCTAAATTCAGGTGGCTAGTTAGTGTTACGGCCAGATCTAGAATCCAGGTTTCTGACCCTTAAGGCTGTGCTGTCCCACCGTTTCACACTTCCTTATGTTAGTTTCAGATGTGTGTTAAGGAGATGGGACAGTGAGACTTGAGATGGGTAAGTTTCGGGAGGAGGAGAGTGGAGGGGGCGGATCCGGGTCTGGTGGATGCTGTTATGGGCAGCAGACATTTCTGGGCTCTTGGAGCAGTCAGTGCTGACGGGGGAAGAGGGAGGCCGCTGATGACACCTGACCACCTTCAGAGACATGTTGAGACTCAACATCTGTGAAATCTCTATCTCCGGCCATTGTAAATAATGCTGTTTATCTTAGAGTTATACAGCTTTATAGCTTACAACATGCTTTTACATTTTTATACTTAATCTCCACAAACTCCTACTTTGAGGGCTAGATACCATGTTTTCCAGTTTACATGTGAGGACGCCAGTCGGTTAGAGAAGGCAGGTGTCTTTCCTGAGCTCCTAGGGCTGTGACCTGAAGCATGTCTCTTCTGACTCCCCATCCTGAGCTCCTTCCTGCCATCCTGCAGCCCCCTCCCACCACCATGCTGGCAGCTGCTTTCTCCAGCATGTCACAGCCTTTGCAGCCAAACACCAAGTCATTCAGACATAAACATAATCTGTTTCCACACTTGTCATTTGGCTGACCTGTTGCCTGGCTTCTTTCTTTCACTAATAGCTTGGTGATTATAGTCAGAGATGCTAGCATCAGTGAACCTGTAACGTGTGTGTGTGTGTGTGTGTGTGTGTGTGTGTGTGTGTGTGTGTGTGTTTGGGGAGATGGACAGGACACAGGGCCACAGGTGATGCTCTTCATGGTTCTGAAACAACATTTTTGGGACATCAGAAGGGCACATCTTCTGTCTTGTTTGTCATCAACACTACTCAATCACAGCGACAGTGCTCCATCAAAAGGAGGAAAGGAAACGTTAGTGGAAAAAAATGCTGCTCTTGATGGTGCACGTGGGGGTTGACTCTCCAACATCATTCCATCTCCATCTGTGTAAGCAGCCATGTGGAATGTTTCCGGAATTGACCCTGGCTCCTGGGGAGGGTTCTCAGTAGACTAAACCAAGTAGGAGAATACCATCCCCTCATCAGTGATTGGCTCAGGGACCTAGTGTAAGCCAATCAGCACATGGCATCCCTCTGGTGATTATTACTGGTCTAGGTTGGAGGGGTTTCTTCTCTCTCTCTTTCCTACTATCTTCCCAATTACTGACGGCAGCTATCATATGACCGTGAGGACACTCTTACAAAGAAGCCTGTTCTTTAGATGGCAGAGTAGAGGATAGGAAGAATCTGGGTTCTAAAAATATTGTTTACCCAATTGTGGATCCTTGCCCCACCTCCAGTTTTTCTGGTACGTGGGATAATAAATTTCTCTGTGGCCTTTGTTACTTTCGTGAAAAGATCTTAACTAACACAATGACCTCTAGGACACAAGAATTTATTGTCGCCAGAAGTGAGATAGAGTCTCACCAAGCAACCCATCTATGTGTTCAGTAGTCCCTGGTGACAAGGGGCATGTATTTATGGAGCAGATGGTCAAAGTGAGAGGACACTTTATGCATGGAAATGTCATCCTAGGATCTCCAGGCTGTACTTCAAGGGTAATTGAGTCTGTGCAAGAGTGTTGATGGTGGGTGACAGATTAACATGTTATAATTAACAGGCCTTTGTAGACATAATGCCTGAACATGGGGGGATGGCTTCCACAGCGACTCCTTAGTTCAGTGGGTAGGACTTTTTGCATGGGGCTCTGCAAATCACATAGTATGGACCCGGGGCAGCAAACTGTAGCCTGTGACCAACTCTGGTCACACTCATTTGTTTCTATATCGTTGATACGTTCACACTACAACAGCAGAGTCATGTGCAAAAGAAACTGTATGGCCCACAAAGCCTACAGAATTTACTGTCTGGTCCTTTCAGAAAAAGTTTCCTGACCCCTGGCATACACACTGTCTACTTGGCCTATGAGTGGTGGCAAACCCACAACACGGCTGGGCTCGGACTGTCACACTGGTGACCACGCTTGTGAACGATGATCTGTTTCCAGAGCGTTCCGGCAGACTCCATCAACTCTGTTGTGTTTCCAGTGTAAGTACTGACATTATTGGCTGACGAGAAATTTCCTTTAAAACAAATCCTATTTCCACTAACTCCTACTTATAATATCGGGTATGTATTTCTCTAGAAAACCACTCCCCGTTCGACTGCACTGAAAACATCTGAGGATGTGGTCAAGGTGATGGTCACCTGTGGGTTTCTTTACCTTGCTCTGAGTGCAGTCCTCATAGGACATCACCTTTATTACAGGCACAGATGATCCTTCGGGTGAAGCTTCTCTCCATCGGGAACGCTAGGATATAAATGGAAGCTATCAGAGCCTTTCCCAAAGGCAGGGTTTTCAGAGGGAGGAGGAAGAGAGCGTTTCTGCACCGGGAATCTGTGGAGCAGAGGGAACCCCAGAAAGTGGCAAAAAAGAGTGGCCTAGAGACCAGCTCTGCGACTGCAGCGTGTGCAGTGGACGGGCGCTGACCACGCCTACCCGGTTTCCATGACTACCAAAGGAGTAGGATGAAAAAGCGCTGAGTACAGAGACAGCTTTCATAAGGCAGTAATCCTGTGCCTCTACCCTCCGCCGGCTCCCCTGCAAGGGGGCAGAGAATTCCTTCTCAAGTCGGTACCGGTACCGCAATGGGACAGAAATGGTGGGGCGGCCTGCCCAGGGCGGGTACGTGAGCCTGCGGCAGCGGGGAGGGGTCTGATGGCGGCCGGGGAAAGAGAGGCTGTCACGTCCATGCCTTTTCAGGCGTTTCTCCCTCAAACTGCTTCTCTACAGACCGGGAGGCTGGATTTAACTAACATGCAGATCGGATCGTATTATTCCCGTTCTTAAAGTCTTGCAATAGTTCCGCCGATAAAATCCCAACTCCCATGCTGTGGCTCCTGCCCACTCACCCGGCCTCACCTCTCCAGCCGCACTGAGCGGACGGGGCCGTGTCCCCCACGGCCAGGCTTTGTCCACATTGCTCCTCTTGCCCTACTCCTTGGCTCATCATCATCATCCTTCCGCCTCACAATTCACGGCAAGCACCACCTCTTTTGGACCCCTTCTTTGCCTTTCCTCCCGCTCCTCCACGCCCCGCCCTGCCACCCCAGTTGGGTTAGAGGCATATTTCTACTAAGGGCTCTGTCTTCTTCACTGCCACATATATATATTCCTTCAAGGGCACAGACTGTGAATTACTGATTCTTAGTTCCCTGGCACGTCACGTGATACCACATTGTGGACACTCCCACCACACCCACCGAAAGCCTGGAGCTTTTAGAACCTCGGACAGACGTGAAATGACACACGCTTTGCTGTGGCCATGGCGTTGGGATTGGGAATCTCCTCTGGTGTTTTAGAAATGGATGATCAGGGGCTCCTGGATGACTCAGTCAGTTAAGGGTCCGACTTCAGCTCAGGTCATGATCTCTCGGTTTGTGAGTTCGAGCCCCGTATCGGGCTCTGTGCTCACAGCTCAGAGCCTGGAGCCTGCTTTGAGTCTCTGTCTCCCTCTCTCTCTGCTCCCCTCCCCCCCATAAAATAAACATTAAAAAAAATTAGAAATGGATGATCATAGCAGGGCACTCACCCCTTTTCGCTTTTCAGGTGTCTAAGGAACACCAAACATTTCTAAGCAGCTGTATTCACAGGGCATCCTCTTGAAATTTTAGTATTCTACAGACCCCCAAGGTGTCGAGGAGCCTGCACTGGGCTGGAAGTGGAAAACATTGTCTCAGCTGAATTTGTCAGAGCTCCTCGAAGGGCGGAACCTGAGCCCAGTGTTTCTACCCCAGGGCTTGGCCTTTAAGGTGAGCAAAAAAGATACTGTGTCATCTAAACGCGCTCGGAGTGACCTCATTATAAATAGGATAGCTGCTTCCGGCTACCTGTGGGAGCGTGACATTCCCAAGAGGGGAATGGGTCTTTCTGCTCTGCGATCCAGGAGCCGTTGTGGATTAATAACAAGAAGCATGTCTCCACCTGTGGGGTGGGTAAATCGGGGCAGGTGCCGGAGAGGAATCCCCGGGAGGTGGTGCTAAGACCAGAGGAAGTGCCCTCTCAGGCTGGAGACGTGAAGGCCAAAACGTGACTTCATAGCCTTGTTCAGGATCACTTAATAAGTTATTTCGAAGACCCCTCGTACTTTGTGAGGGAACTGAACAAGGGGGTTTAAATTCTAGTTCTATTCTGTAATAATAACCTACCGAGAGCAAGACGGAAGAAGCGGGATCCGGTGTCTGCATTTGGATCACGCGATGGCAAGCCCCGTCTCTCTAGAGTATGAGGTTATCCCCGGGCATTTCTGCTCAGTGGCTGCAAGACACCTTCATCACAGACAAAGTGTCCCCAAACCAGGAATCAGCCTCTTGGAGCCTGTCTTGTTCACACAAATATAAAGAGGCACAAGAACAGCGTGTACTTATCACAAACTCCTTGAACACATGGTTGGAATGTCACTTACATAATCTGGCAGGCTGTGGTTGTGCCGTTACAGTACACACCCCAGCTTCCTTAAACCAGGAGGAATCTCTAAGGTCTTTTTTAAAAAGGAATTTTTTCATTTTCTGTGGGAGACGATGCTCACAGCATGAGTAATGCCCATCAGTTATCAGTAATTTAGCAGATTGTGCCAGTGTTGACATTTGTTCTTGGCTTAATTGTGCGTGCGTGTGTGTTTTCAACAATGATGCAGCTGTCCCCGTTCCTGGCAATTAGGATATAAAAATGGTGTTCGCTGAATCTGGCATGGCGATCAGCTATCCATGTGTTTACTCTTTTGTTTGCGAGGCCTTCTGAGTGTTTGCTGCAATTCCACAACCAGAATATAAATTCGGCTTAAAATGGAACCTGGATCCATATTAATAGCCGCAACAGGGGCTGCAGACGTCCGTGTTTCGCGATCTTTGCTCTCTGACTCCACAGACTATGCTTGTGTTTGTGTGTACATTAAAGGTAATTCCCTTTAATGTACACACAATATAAAGATGATATAAAGATGATGAGATCTCAGGCACCGTTAGGATTAGAAGAGCCATGTCGTCAGAGGCGCACTGGACTACTGCTGATCTCCTTGCCGGCTATCAAGTGGCCAAAGTCAGCATCAGCCTTCACTGCTGATCCCTTCACCTGCAGGGGCAGGTGACGGGGCCGTTGAGAAGAGCCAGTACCCAGGGTTAAGTAGTTACTTTCTCTTGACTATTTTGGCTCTTGGCTCAGTGTTTTTTGCTTTTTGGGTTTTGTTTTTGGTTTTGGTTTTCTGCTGTTAGATTAGCTAGTTAATGCTATTGTCAGCTAGGGTGGGGCCCAATCGCTATTAGGTCATGGCAGGTTTGAATAATATACCTATGAAAAAAAAATAACCTGGCCCTTCAGGAAGCCGTTTGCCAGTAATCACTAAAGTGGAACCTTCTGTGATCTAGCAATTTCACTTCTGAATAGTGATACTCCGTAGATATGCATGCATATAGTCACGAAAAGCATACACTGGAAAATTCCTGGAGACAGCCATCCAGGGGTCCATCCACAGTAGAACGGATAAGTAAGCCATGCTCCAGGCCAGCCATGACATTCTCTACAGAAATAAGATGGAACCAACTAGAAGTGTATCCACAAACTAAATGATAGCACACAAAGTACTTGCTTTCTAACACCGTGAAACAAGAGACCACAAACTTAGTGGCTGAAAACAACACACACTTACCAGCTCACAGCTGTGTGGGTCTTAAATCTGGCTTCTCGGCAGAGGGCCTCACAGGCTGGGGCTCAGACCGTCTTCCTAATTTTCATTCAGGTTGTTGGCAGAACTCAGGGTCTTTTTTTGTGATCGGAGGACTGAGGTCCCCCATTTCCTTGGGGCCTGTCAGCCGGGAGCCATTCTCAGCTCTCAGAGGCCGCCCGTACCTCCTGTCATGCGGACTCCTCTGTCCTCAAAGCCAACGATGAAGAACTTCCCTCGCGTCCATCTGTCTCATACTTCAAAGCTCTTTCGCCAGGAAGAGCTTAGTCCCTTTTAAGGGCTCATGTGATCAGGCCCACTGAGAATAGTCTCCCCTATCTTGAAGCCAACTGATTTGGGCCTTAATGACATCACAAAATCTCTTCACGGCAGCACCTAGATTCACGTTTGATTGAGTAACTGGGAGAAAGTGTGAATTAGGAGAGGATGAGGAATCTCCGGGGGCATCTTAGAATTCTGCCCACCACGCCCGACAACATGGATGAATCTTCTAGCCAACGGCGAGCGGAAGAAGTCAGACACGAAAGAATATATAATGTATGATTCTATTTGTAGAAAATGCAAGAATAGGACGTACTGATCTTTGGGGTTAAAAGTCAGAATAGTGGTGGCTCTTGAGTACATGGTCACTGGAAAAGAACAGAAGAGGGGTCTTGTGGGGGGGCGGCGATAATATTTTTGTTTCTTGATCTGTGTGCTGCTTACACGGGTGTGTTCAGCTCGTGAAATCTCAGCAAGCTGTGCATTTTTAGCATCGTTTAGATTTCTTATTTTAAAATAGATTCATTTTGTTTTTCCAAGGAACTGTGCATTAAAAGACAACTATCAGAGCGGGTACCTGATAGGGGTGGGGAACAAGCAGAAGAAAGGAAAACAAGAGGGTCTTGCCTGGAGTGGTGATGGTACCTTACGAGCTGCCCAGGTGAGGACCAACCAAGTGGAACATCCGTACTCTGTCAGCTTGGACGCGTGCGCAGGACCCTCTGCCTCATTTGTGTGGCCTAGTGCAAAGCAAAGTGCGGGGTCTCCTGGTTCAAAAATTATTAAGAAGTTAAAGACGGCAAGAATGGAGTGTTGGGTGAGGGGTGAGGCGGTGGGGGAGGCCCTGGTCTGCCTCCCAGGAAGCCTGTGTGGGAGAAAATGTCACATCTCCCATTCCAAAGACTTCCTGCTAGATGAGCTACTTTGGGCATCTAGAGCTTGGATCCTTTGGACTGTAAAGTGGGTTAGCTAGAGGCTGGGAGGCGCTAATTCAATTGATATGCGCAAGAGCAAGCACTTGTAAGACACCAAATAAATACAGGCGCGATTATAATAATGGGCCATCTAAATGGTTATGCGTTATTTCTTTAATTGGTTAAAAAGCCTACCTATGACCTCATAGCTAAATATCTGGTACATAAACTCTTTACAGAGAGCACAGGGTCCGCTTCCACCTTGTCAATTAACACGCATTCCAAGTTATTGATGAATCCCCGATCACGAGATTTACCCCCGTGTTCCTTGCTCTTTCCGGCTGGAAGAACGAAGTAGCAAAGGGTAAGGCCGGAGCAGGGGAGTCCTCATCAAAGTTCTATTTGCTGGCTGCGGTTGGAGTCAGTCCCGTCGAGAGCTGAGTCCTTGCCTTGACTCCAGAACCTCCCTAGCGGCTAGAGGGCCCTGAGAAGCGGCGCCCTGAAATCATCCAGCGAGGTGAACGCCGCTGGCACGTGACACCCCAGGCCTCGAGAGACTGCGGTGTCAGGATGGCAGGGCTGTCGCCCAGCCCGCAGGGCGGGGTGTGATTGGGAAAAGAGGAGCGCATTTAGGGGCTTGGATTTCTGAAGAGGCACGACTCTGGCATTGCATTTCTGTTTATTTTCCCTGGCGTGCACTCTGAAGCACAGACCTTTCCAGACTTACTGACTTACTAAAGCTTCTGGCGACCGTGGTACCTTAAGGCGGCTGCCTGCCTGACCTAGGCTTTACGAGCGGTTCTAAGGATGAGACAGGGTCCCTGTGTCTTGGTAACAACAAGGTCTTTGACGACCGGCCACGGGCTGCAGCCTGGGGGGGAGGGAGGAGGCCTGTGGCCGGGGTGTAGAGCCTCGGAATTTTCTCCCGCAGGAGCTGGGTGCCCGGAGCGCAGGCGGCAGCCCCGCAGGCCATCAGCATGCAGGAGCCGCGCGCGCCGTCCTTGAAGGGCTGCCCGCTGACCTTGCTCCGCTTTCTCCGGAGAAATCTCCCGGGCGCGAGGACGCGGCCACCGCGGTGACTCAGTGCCTCTGCGCGCCGCAAGCAAATGCTCCCTTCCAGCATGCCCAGCTCCGCCGCGGCTTCCCCTTCCTGCCCTCTTTTTTAATTCCACGATTCAAACCCGGCGTTTTCCGCTCCACCCCTCCCCCTCTCCACCGCCCTCCCGTCATTCGCCAGACTGTCCGGGTGTTTTGTCCCCCACCTCCCATCTGCAGAGCCGAAGGCCAACCTTCGCGCTCCCTCGCTGCGGGCCGAGAGTCGGACGGGGCCCGCCGGGGCAGGGAGCCGCGCTGGGCGGCCGCTACCGGAGCCCGGCCGGAGGGGGCGGTGCGCCGCGCTCTTGGGTGCCCGGGCGGACGGCGCGCGGGCCCCGCTCCCCATTGGTCGTCACCTCGGCGGGAGGGGCCGCCCCGGGCCCGGGGCACCTGGAGTCGCCTCTCCGCAGGGAAATCGGCGGCTGCCCGGCACGGGCGCCCAGAGGTAAAGGCGTCCGGAGGGAAGGCCCGGGGCTGCGGCCGAGCTCTCCGCGGCCAGCCCTGCCCTGCCCGCCGCCCTGGCGCCGGCCACGCTCCGATGCCCCCTGTGCCCGCCCCACCGGGCGGAAACTTTGCCTGGCCACGTCCCCTGCCCGCCTAACAGCGCCGAGAGGCTCCCGGTCGGCGGCGCGCCCTCCGGGGCCGCGAAGCCCCGCGCGTGATTGCGGGGCCCGCCAGGCGCCCGGCGCCCGCCGCGCCCCGCCGTGCGCGAGCGGCCGCCAGGATGCGCTACGCCGACCCCTCGGCGAACCGGGATTTGTTGGGGAACCGAACTTTACTCTTCATCTTCATCTGCGCCTTCGCCTTGGTGACCTTGCTGCAACAGATCTTGTATGGCAGAAACTACATCAAGAGGTAAGAAAGTCGGAGCGCGGGCGGGGGGTGCACGGAGCCCGCGGGCGAACCCCCGGGTGGCGGCCACAGAGTCGGCCCGGGTGTCCCCGGGCTGAGTGACCGTGGCTCCGCACTTGGCTTACAGCACTGCCGCGTTAGGTTTGGGTCGTGGCTCTCCGAAGCGCATCTCATCTCCCAGCGGGAGGAGAGCGCCTGCCCAGCGTGGGCCACAGGGGTGCGACAACTTTGTTCTCTTGTGACAATGGGGGGCAGGTTGGAATTCCGAGCCGCCGAGCTGCCGATAAATCCATCTGCATGCCCCGAGGAGCCACGGGGTCAGATCGGAGTCGTCCACATCTACAGTGCCGTGGCCATTTGGTTGGAGGGGAGGCTCCCAGGAGCGGAGGGCTCAAAACCCAATAGGATCACCCCGTGAATCCTGAACTTTTGTGAGGGCTTCCAGGTGGAAAGCATTCCCCCTCCCCGCAGGAGTGCAGGGTAAGGTGGGGAGTGAGAGGTGGGCGGGACGGTGCCACAGGGATAGGGAATTTTAATCACCCGGTAACCGCTGGGTGTGTGAAACTCACAACCCGATCCCTTCTGAGACAAATTGTTCTTTCTCCACCTTACACGGAAGGTCAGAGCTGCGGCAGAAGTTAGCTCTCCCCTCGTTGGCTCGCTTCCCACCCCACCCCGTCCACGCGCGAACTCCCGTTCAGAGAAAGAGAGCAGTGGGAGGTGTCACGGCCTCGGTCGCTGTGTGTGCGAAATGCCAGCCGTTTCCTTCTGCTGGGGGGCGGGGGGGGGGGCGGGAGACGCTTCGGGTTACTCTAGCTGGTTTCAGAGCTGCGGGAGAGCGCTGACCCTAGGATACTCCCACATCAGAGCCTCTTTTGGAAATAGCCTACCTCTCCTTCGGGCTGCAGGTCTTGGCTGCCGGTGCCTCCCCACGCTCGCTCGCTCACTGCCCCTCCCCCCAGGCCGATGGAAAACAAGAGGCCTCTCCAGCTGCATACACGTCTTGTCTTCTCCAGACTTCCAAATATTAAAACGGTTGTTCTCTTTTCGTCGTTTGGGTTCCACATCAGTCACTTGTGCCCCTAGTTCGTGCCCCTGGTTTGGGTGAGGGTTGCTGCTGGGTTTCCTTCCAGAAGCAGGAAAGCCAGGCAGTTAGGCTATTTCCCCTTCCACGTCCCAGAGCTGGGGAGTCTGAGGTCCCTTGTCCAGGACGTTTGTGGACATTTGGCCTCTGCTCCTGACCTCCCCAGGCAGCACTGTTGCCTGGTTAAAAGCAGCTGCTGAGCTTTGCAGGGTGCGGGGGGCTTTGAAGGACAGTTTCAGAGTTTCCTGGCTTGCCCGGGTTTGCCTCCTCTTCCGGCCACAGCTGCCCCTGCAAGATAACCCTACACAAGGGCCGCTGGGCCCCAAGCGGCCTCCACCTGCACTTGCGACGCAGCGGGGTGGCTCTGGGTTCCTGCACCCTGCTGGTACCTGCAGCACCACTGGGGCTGCTGGGATCCCTGCTGCCTTGTCAACAGTGGGAAAACATCAGCGCCCAGGGGAAACGCCAGCTCAACTACTAACTAGTTGCTCTGGCAAGCCCTCCCGGGTGTCGGTGTCGGTGTCGGGTGGGGGTGCTAGCTGCCTCCCATCCCTCCCTCACACAGAGATCCTGACTCCCTAAATCTCAGCTGCCACCTCCCAGGCTGCACTGCATCGACTTGGGCGCATCCAGTCAGGCAAACAGAACCTGCACATACCTGATCCTGGAAGGATGCTGTGAGGGTCTGTGAAGATGATTCCGCGGTCCTGGTGTTCAGGGGCTTTGAGGTCTCTTTGGGGAAACAAAAGGACCACAGAGGAGATAGATAAGTAGTCAGTGTTAATTAAATTGCCGGAGGAAGGAAGTTCCAGTGGACTGGAGTAGTTAGGGAAGACTGCCTGGAGGAGGTAGAAATTAAGCGGGCCCTTGAAGGAAGCAGAAGGTTTAGGTGGGTGTGTTCGGGGCATGGGGGGGTGGGTGGGAAGGGGTAGTGCACATTCCAGAACTGAAGAGGGTGTGAGCAAAGGCGCCACACCCTTCTACATCTCCCGTGCCTGGACTACCCACCTACCTGTTTACCTGTCTCGTTTGTTACACATCTCATTGTGATGAACTGACCTGATGTGATTATTGGTCTGTGTCCTGTCTGGAAAACACTCCACACTTGAGCGTTCCCCAGACAGAGGTCTTGAGACAGCCTCATGAGAATCACTCATGGGGCCGCTGAAATGCAGATTCTTGGGCTCAGAATCTGAGCCTCGGGGGATGGAGCCAGTACCTGCTTTTTTCATAGGCTCCCCAGCTGACTCGTAGCAAGCTCCCCCTGCCGCTCTAGATCCACAGTTCTCTGCGGGGAGAGGAGCGTTACCCCCAGGCAGTATCTGGGCACATTTTTGGTTGTCACACTGGGAGAGAGTGCTACTGGCACGTTAAGGGTAGGGGCCAGGGATGCTGCTAAAGATCTGACAGTGCATCACCTGCCTCCCACAAGAAGGCATCGCCCAGCCCCAACTGCCCGTGCTGAAGTGGAGAAGCCCTGCTCTAGACTGAAAGCCCCAGGAGGCAGGGATTCGCTCTGTTTTGTTCCCACCTGCACCCTGAGCACCAAATATGGTTGCCTGGCACACAGTAAGCTCTCGATAAATACTGGATAATGAAGAAATGATTGAAAGTGGTGTGTGTGCGCCCAGGGTAATCGGAAGACGCAGTGAAGAAATGGGTCCAGCTGGTAGAAGGGGGAGTGTGGACAAGGAGGACCAGATGTAACGTGGGGCGAGAAGCTTCAGTAGGTGCTTTGTGGATTGGGAAGGACAGTTTGAACTTGGTTCATCCAGTTGTAGGGAGCCACATGGGGTCTTTGAGTAGAGTAGTGATATGATAAAAGCCACTAGGAAGGAAGTTTATCTGGGCTTTGTACGGAGAGGTTAGCAATGGGGAGAGACTGGGAGGCCATTGTCACAACCTGGTCAAAAGTGAGGAGAATCTGGTGTAGGGGCAGATCCCCTTTAGACCTCGGGGATTCCTGAAGGCTGCTGCCCTTTGCGTCTGGGCTGGGCTGGGTCGATGATGTATTCAGCAAAGCCTCCATTGTTAACCACCTCACAAAGAGCTCACGGGCACAAAGACGGCAGACTGTCTCAGTGAGAGTCAGGGACAGGTTTCACTAGAAGGGAGCGGGGGATGTGAGTGGATATGTGTTCTTTCTTTGGACGCCTGGCCTCTCAATGTGCTGTGCAGTGGTCACTTCTGGGAGTTCCCAGTCAGGACTCTGGGGACCCATCTTGCAAACACCTCTGGTGGTCAGGAGGGGAGAAGGGGGAGCAGTGCAGAGGGCCCAGGGGGCATAGTGTCTCTAAGGAGACTCTGTGGATTGGGAAGAAACAACATGAGACACAACTGCGAAGTTTGTCCTTGATGTTCTTGGCTTCCTCGTGTCTGTTCTTGGTTGAACAAGTACTTAGTGAAGATTTGCTGTATGCTAAACGGTGCACTAAATTCTGAGGACAGTGGTGTGCAAGACGAACACAGCCCAGGGGCTCTGGGGAGCGTGCAGTCTCTTGGGAAGACGGAAAGGCACATGATACACGCATAAGCCAAACTGGAGGTGTGAGCAAAGGACTCCAAAAATGAGTAGGGGGCCGTAGTGGATCAGGATGGTTTCAAGGTACATGGAGGCATATGAAGGGAGGTGGAAGGAAGGGGGATGAAACCCAGCTTGAAGAAGGACAGCAAAGTGCAGAGGGAAGCGAAGTAATTCTGCATAACTAGAATGTCACAGCTGTATAGTGGGGGGCAGGGTGCAAGGTGAGGCAGGCAGGGCTTGATTATGGAGAATCAAGTAGGAGATGTGCGAGAAAAGCATGTTTGGAGGAAGGAGGGTAACAGATTTGAGTCTGGATCTGTTAAGACGCTGCAAGAGATCCACCTAGAGCAATCCTGCAGCAACTTGGGAATGAGCTCCAGAACTGGGGCGGGGGTGGGGGGGGCGGGCGGGGTGGGGGGTGGAGAGCCAAGCTAGCAATGGAGATGGTGCAGTCACCATCAAAATCAGCATTTCCCCACCCTTTATCATTTTTATCCACAGTAAGAAATAGGCCAGAGATCTCGAACACACTCACATACACATCCATCTGAAACAAACATTTTGTGAAACAGTATTTGGCCTTATGATAAGAAATATGCTTTTGGGGCGCCTGGGTGGCTCAGTCGGTTAAGCGTCTGACTTCGGCTCGGGTCACGATCTCCCGGTTTGTGAGTTTAAGCCCCTCATTGGGCTCTGTGCTGACAGCTCAGAGCCTGGAGCCTGCTTCAGGTGCTGTGTCTCCCTCTCTCTGTGTCCCTCCCCCACTTGTACTCTGTCTCTCAAAAATAAATAAACGTTAAAAATTAAAAAGAAAAAAATGAAAGAAAGAAATACGCTTTGGGCGCCTGAATGGCTTAGTTGGTTGAGCATCCAACTTCGGCTCAGGTCATGATCTCACAGTGAGTTCAAGCTCCACCTCGGGTCTCACTGCTGTCAGCACAGAGCCTGCTTCTGCTCCTCTGTCTCCCTCTCTCTGCCATCCCTCCGCTTGTGCTCTCTCTCCCTCCCTCAAAAATAAACAGTTAAAAAAGAAAAGAAAAGAAAAGAAATATGCTTTAATATTTTGTATTCCGCTTCACTTTAAAAAACAAATCCAGCCTTAAAAAGGAAGGGAAATCTGATGCACGCTACAGCGTGGATGAATCTTGAAGACATTCTGCTAAAATACCCAGGCGCAAAATGACAAATACGGTATGTTTCCCCTACATGAGGCACCTAGAGTAGTCAATTCATAGACACGGAAAGTAGAATGGCGGTTGCTAGAGGCTGGAGGTGGGGTGGCAATTAGTGTCTAATGGGTACAGAGTTTCAGTTTGGGAAGATGAAAAAGTTTTGGAGATGGAGGGGGGTGATGGTTACCCAACAGATTGGGTACACTTAATACCCTTGAACTGTAGACTTAATAATGGCTACAATGGTAAATTTCTGTTGCGTATATTTTACCACAATCCAAAAGCTTAAAAAATTCTAGGGGCGAACCACCCACACGATCTTATAACCTGTTGGTTTGAAACCCTTCGTTGGAAAAACACTGGTCCCTGTGATGAGGTTGGATGAGGTCACCCAGGAGAGAACAGAATGAAAGGTGATGAAGGTCGGGGCACAAAGGAGAGCCTTGAGGTATGCCGGCACCTAAGGGTCTGGAGAGGAGAGCTGGCTCTGGAAACTGAGGCTGCATAGAGGAGAGGGGAACAGGTGTTAAGGAAACCAAGGGATACTGGTGCCAGGCAAGGGGCAGTCACCTGTGACACACACAGCAGAGGGATCAGGTAGGATACGGCCCACTTGGATTTGGGGAGGATGGGTCAAACAAAAGAAGGAGTTTCTAGAATCAGGGGCATGAAAATTGTACCCTCTTCCTTTAAGCCCTCCACTGCCTCCATGCTCCTTTGTTAGTGAAGCTTTTACTTCACATAGACTTGCATCCCTAGAGTGCTGGGGACTTCTAGGACTTACACCTTAACAGAGGGTCAGGGAAAGGACAATAGTTGTTTTTGTTGTTGTCGTTGTTGTTTCTTTTTTAGGTAGAAAGAAAGGTCATTGCAGATTTTTGTACAATCTGGTCTCAACCTGCCTTTTTTTTTTTCACTTTAATTTTTTAATTTTTATTTTTTTAAGGTTTATGTATTTTGAGAGAGGGAGGGAGAGAGAGAGAGAGAGAGAGAGAGAGAGAGAGAGAGAGAGAGAGAATGAGAATGCAAGTGAGCAGGGGAGGGGCAGAGAGAAAGGGAGAGAGAATCCCAAGCAGGCTCTGCATTGTCAGTGCAGAGCCAGACTTGGGACTGGATCCCATGAACCCTGGGATCATGACCTGGACTGAAATCAAAAGTCAGACCCTTAACCGACTGAGCCACCCAGGCGCCCCATAAAAACATAATTTTAAAAATTATATTTTCTAAGCACTTGTAGCTAGTATATAGAAATAAATTTGATTTTTTTGGTATACTGATTATATAATCAGCAACCTGGATAATGTATACATAAGGACAATAATTTATCTATAGAGTCTTCTGGAATTTCTACATAGACTTTTTCTCTTTTATCCCAACCCTATACCTTAATTAGTTTTCTTGTCTTATTGAGTTGGCTAGGACCTTTGCTGTAATGTTCAATAAAAATGTCATAGTGAATATCCTGGCCTTAATCCTCATTTTTTTCTTCTTTTTAAACTTTGTTTTTAAATAGCTTTATCAAAATATAATTTGCCCACTTAAAGTGTACAGTTAAATGACTTGGGATATATTCACACCATTGTGTGCCCATCACCGCCATCAATGTTAGAATATTTTCATTACCCCAAAAAGAAACCCAGGACTCTTTAACCATCATGACCCCTAGTACTCTCATCCCTCCCAGCTGTAGGGATATATACACACTCTAGTGTATTTCCTGTCTCTATAGGTTTGTCTCTTCTGGGCATTTCATACAAATGGCATCATATGCTATGTGTCCAATATGACTGTCATCTTTCATTAAGCTTGGTGTTTTCAAAGGTCATCCATGTTATAATATGCGTCAAGTACTTCATTTCTTTTTGTTTATCTTTTTGTTGCTCAATAGGATTCCATTTATAAATAGGCCGCATTTTGTCCCTTCTTCAGTGGTAGAGATTCGGTTCTTGTTTTTGCTGTTATGAATAATGCTGTGATGAGCATTTGTGTGCAGGTTTTTGTGTGGACAGCCATTTCCATTTCTCTTGGGTATATACTGGCAAGTGCAATTGCTGGGTCATGTGGTAACGCTATGTTACACCGTTTGAGGAATTGCCAGACTCCTTTCCAAAGTGGTTACACCATTTCATACTCCCTCCAAGCAATGCATGAGCACTCCAATTTTTCCACAGTTTTTAAAACACTCATTAAAGGGGCGCCTGGGTGGCACAGTTGGTTAAGCGTCCGACTTCAGCCAGGTCACGATCTCGCGGTCCGGGAGTTCGAGCCCCGCGTCGGGCTCTGGGCTGATGGCTCAGAGCCTGGAGCCTGTTTCCGATTCTGTGTCTCCCTCTCTCTCTGCCCCTCCCCCGTTCATGCTCTGTCTCTCTCTGTCCCAAAAATAAATAAACGTTGAAAAAAAAATTTTTTTTAAAAATAAAAAAAAAACCCACTCATTATTGTCTATCCTTTTGGTCATAGCCATCTCAATGGGTTTGAAGCGGTATTTTGTTGTGGGTTTGATTTTGTATTTCCTTGATGACTAATGATGTGGAACAGACTTTCAAGTACTTCCTGGCCAATTGTATATTTTCTTTGGAGAAATGTCTGTTCAGATCCGTTGCCCATTTTCAAATTGGATGAGTTGTCCTTTTATGATTGTGAGAGTTCTTTGTAGATTCTAAATATAAGTCCCTTATCAAATATATAATTTCTAAAACATTTCTCTCATTCTGGGGGTTGACTTTTTTACTTCCTTTAAGCGTGAAAGTTTTTAATTCTGGTGAATTCTGATTCATGTATATGTTTTTTGCTGTTGGTCTCTTGTGCTTTAGATACCGTATGTAAGAAGCCACTGCCCATGCCCGCTGACCAGCGTCACAAAGATTTACCCCTGTGTTTTCTTCTAAGAGTTTTATAATTTTAGCTCTTAGGTTGAAGTCTTTGCTCCACTTGAGTTGAGTTTTGTGTATGGTGTGACCAAATCTAACCTTAAGGGGAATGATGGTTCAAGTGTCTGCAGTGAGTATATCTGCTTAGTGTTTTGGTTTTGGTTTTGGTTTTTTTATAGAGAAGCTCTAAGAGATTAAGACGACTCCGTTGTAGAATATGCCAACACATTTTGCTTACTTGTTTTATGGTATTTGGATATTCATTTTAGCAGATGATTTTTCTACCTTGGTTGGGTGATATATAGGTTTTTCTTGCCTTCAATCTTTTGATGTGATAAATTCCATTAGCAGATGTTAAACTTATAATTTTAGGGATAAACCCAGCTTGTTGATAGTGTATTATTTATTTTCTATGACGTGAGGTTTTGTTGAGTAAAATTTTTATTTAAGATATTGTATCTTATGTTATTGAATGCTGCTGGTGTGTAATTTTCACTTATAATGCTGCCTTTGTCTTGTCTTAAAACCAGCCTTGTAAAAGGAGTTGGGGGATATTCCCTCTTCATTCTGTGGAATGATTTATGCAGGTTTGAGATCATCTGTTCTTGGAAAGCTTGGTAGAACTCGCCTGCACAGCCATCCACACCTAATGTTTTCCTTGTGGGAAGGCCATAAGTTACTAATTCCATTCCTTTAATGGTTAAAGATGATTTGGGTTTTCTATTTTTTCCATCACACAGGAGCAGAGGTTGGGTCTACTTTGTCCTGACTTTCGTGGAGAAAACTCCCCTGTACGCTCCCTTCCCTCCAGCCTTGCTCTCTCCTGTGTCGGCAGGGTGCAGATCTGGGCTGCCTGCATGTGGCTGGTGCAGGCCTGAGACCTGAGGATACGAAACTGGGTCAAGGAAAAGCACAGCCTGACTCTGTGCTGTATCCGAAGTGTGTGTTTGAAGCCTCTCCTCGAGGAGCCACCCCTCCTTCTGTTCGGCTGCCCTGAGAAGCAGGCACAGCCCAGGAGATGGGACCATAGGGGCTGGAGGGTCTACCCAGGGGCTGGTTCTGGAGGGGAAGGGTGCCTAGTGGGGACCTTGTGGAGATGGACGGTCCCCTAGAGAGGAGAAAGATGCCAAGCTGACTGCCACCGGGGTGTGTGCTGTCCTTATCATTTCTCTGGTCATGACCTTATCATTTCTCTGGTCAGAGCAAGCTTGTCTTGAGCACCTGCTGCAGGGCTGGGACTCGGGTGAGGCAAGCCAGGCACCCAGGGGACAGAACTCACGGAGGCCTCCCTCTTTGGGGTCCACCCTGCCCTTGCACGAGCCTGGGATCAGGGGCTGCCTGCAATTTTGCACCCCGGGAGCCTTGCTTGCCTCACTGCAGTCCCGCGTCTGACCTGCTGTGTGCCCCTTCCGCTCTTGGTCGGGGTGTCAGCTCCCCGTCCCTTCCCCAGAGGTCCCCCAGAGGCACAGTGCTGTTCTCTCACTCTTCTCCCTACCCCTTTCTCTGGCCAGTTCTTTTCTTTTTGACATCTGTACTTTTTCAGGGAAATTTTACCTCTTAGAGGACTTGGCATCTCTTCTTTGACTTATCCAGGCCCACTCACTTCTCATCTAAGACCCTCTCATCCAAAACATCTCTAGTTTAGCCCTTCACCCTGTGTGTAAGGACCCCCGCCCCTTACCCACCACACACAGGGGAAGGATTCATTAGCTAATGATATTATTAACATTCCTTAAGGGTTTATGAGCCAGGCTCTGACCTTAGGAGATAATCCTAAAGGAGGATTATTTCATTTAATCCTTACAGCAGTCCTGCTAAACAGAGACAGTCATCCTCATTTAATACTCAGAGAGGGTGAGTAACTTGTATGAGGTCACAAAGCTTGTAAGACCCTTAAAAGAGGTGTTTGGGTTTTTTTTTAATTTTCATGTTTATTTATTTTTGATAGAGGGAGACACAGAATCTGAAGCAGGCTCCAGACTCTGAGCTGTCAGCACAGAGCCTAACGTGGGGCTCGAACTCACAAACCATGAGATCATGACTTGAGCCGAAGTCAGACACTTAACTGACTGAGCCACCCAGGTGCCCCTAAAAGAGATGTTTTACCCATCTCCCAATTCCCAGGACCCAGCACAGTGCCTGACATTGATCATTAAATGAATGGTACATACAAAGGGAACCTCTAAACTTTTCCTAAAAACAGACAAACGTCAACTAAATGTGCACTCGGCTTTGAACCAGGGGGAGGAGGGGATGTTACTGAAGACTTATTAGATATGATACATGTTCTTAAGGAATTTACAGCACACTTAAAGAGACAGACATCAAAAATATGTAAACTATATAAATAAGCCTGTAACTGTGTGGCATAGACGACAAATTTCGTAGGTTTCAAAGGTGAGAGCAGTTGGGATGATGGGAAGCCGGGTGGGACCTGATGTGGGCTTTGGAGAGCCAGTGCGCTCCAGGGGGGTGATTCAGGGGGCAGGCTGGGGTGTTGAGGCTGCAGGAGCAGGTGATGGAAACCACCGAAGGCTTTTGAATTTCTTTTATTCCCTAGTGCTCTGTGAGCCGGGGGGCCTCTCTGGTCTCTGCTGAGTCCTCTGCAGTGTGAGTGGATGGCCAAGAGGGCTGCTCTCTCTCTCCCGGCTCTGATGAGGTGGGCCGGCCCTTCCAGGACAGAGGCTTGGGTGGGGCTTTGCCAATCCTGTTTGCAAGGGGCCCACGGGTCCTGCAGAGCCCCTGGATGGTGGGGGATGGAAACGAGGCTGGTAAGCCAGGAGATGGCGTGTGGGACACCGCACAGTGAGGGTGCCAAGCTTATTGGGAGACTGAAATGCATCTGTGCTCACCCCAGCCTGAGAGTGTATGCGACTTGTGCTGCTTCTGTTGAGTCTCTGAGCAAAGGAACCTAAGCCTCCGCCTCCACCCCCCCCCCCCCCAGCTCACCATTCTTCCCCCTCCATTCTTCCCCAGCCCATCAGGCTGAAGATCAGTATTTCTGGGATCACCACTGCTATTTCCCCAGAAATAAACCACAACCTTCCAAAAGAAGGCTTAAACGAGGCGGGACTCGCCTAGTGTTTTCTCTTTCTTCCCTGTCAGGCTGGGCTGCTGTCCTGACACAGGTTCATGACTCTGGGTCCAGTGCATGTAGAGCTGATGTTCCC
The DNA here is from genome assembly GCF_018350175.1 of Felis catus. Classification (NCBI taxonomy): domain Eukaryota; kingdom Metazoa; phylum Chordata; class Mammalia; order Carnivora; family Felidae; genus Felis; species Felis catus. The sequence goes on along the minus strand of NC_058379.1, from coordinate 66,859,432 downwards.
ACAGCTCCCACCCAGTGCCCTCCAGCTGGTGGGGTGGAGGCATTCTGCACATCCAGTCTCACTCAGCCTCGCGTTGGGTTGGTTGATTAAGTGCTTGCCTTCTCGCTTCATTCGTTCATTCGTTCGTTCGTTCATTCATTCATTAGTTTGTTCGTTCATTCAGCAAGCATAACTTCCGTGCCCTTTCTATACCAGACCTTTGGTGTCCAATATAATAGCCACTACCACGTGTGGCTGTGGAACACCGGAAATGAGACAGATCTAAACTAAGGTGCGTTGTGTGTAAGTATAAAATACACGCTAGATTTCAAAGACATAATATGAAAAAAGATGTAACACATCCCACTAATTTTTAAATTGATTATATGTTGAAATGATAATTTTTTTGATAGATTAAATACAAATATATTGTTAAAATTAATTTCACTTTTTTTTTTTTTTTTACTTCGTAGAAACCTTTTTATTTTGAGAATTGTAGACTCACATACAGGTGTAAGAAATAGTCTGGAGAGCATCTGTATACCCTACTCCTGTTTCTCCAGATGGTAACATCTTGCAAAATTATAGTACCGATGTCACAACCAGGAAATTAACATTGATACAATCCATCAACCTAATTCAGACTTCACTGGTTTTACACACCACTCATTTGTGTGTCTGTATGTAGTCACTTCTGTGGAATTTTATTAGGTGTTTTTATTGTGGCTAGCAGAACATTCTAGATTATGGATGTGGCTCCTGGTGTATTTCTGTTGGATTGTTTGGCTCGAGTTTCTGGTTGCGGAGATGTAGCAAACAGGTTCCCTTTCAAGGAGCTCATAGGGGGAGAGGGACCAACTACTCATGAAAGTTCACAAACTCTGTTACGTACTAACTCTCTCCAGGACAGAGAGACTCCTATGGTCTCAGTCCTTGTGGAAACCTGTGTCTTCAATGGATAAAGGAGACTACCGGTTTGAAACAGGGTGGGGGCTCCAGTCCTCCCCACCTGGCTCCCTCTTCCTCACCCCCACCCTCTACCACGTCCCCTCCCTCCTCTGCAGAGTCTCACAGGGTACCCCAGTGCTCCACAGAGCCAAGCTTGGGAATCACTGGACGAGGCTGAGGATTTGAGGGGAGTCTTGAAGAAAGAGGAAGGTCTTGCCCTAGAGGATCAGAGAAGCAACCCTAGTAGGGTCTGGTGGAGCCGCTGTAACAAAGTACCACAAACTGGGCGGCTCCAACCGAAAGTTCCGGAGGCTGGAAGTCTACGATGAAGGTGTCAGCAGGGCTGGTTCTTCTGCGAGCTGTGAGGGGGAACCCGTTCCATGTCTGTCCCGTAGCTTCTGCGGCTTTGCCTGCCATCTTTGGCCTTCGTCGGCTTATAGGGTCTCCCCCTTCATCTTCACATGGCGTCCCCCCCCCGCGTATGTGTCGCTGTCCGAATTTCCTTTTTTTATATGGGGGCCCACCCTACTCCAGTATGACCTCATCCTAATTTAACTAATACCGTCTGTGATTCCCAAGTAAGGTCACCTTCACCGGTAGTGGGGGTCAGGACTTCAACATACGAATTTCGGAGGGACGGATACAACCCGTAGCGGGAGCCAAGGCTGGTGCAGGAATGAAATGACTGGAGAAGTTCAGCCGGATGGGGTTCCCCAGGTTTGGGAGAAGAGTGTGGGCTGCTGACCCCGGAAACACGCGCACACACAGGATCTGGGACACGTCATCAGAGGGAAAAGACAGAATCAGCGGGAGCTCTCAGAGCGGTTGGACTAAATGCATGGATGAGTGTTTGAGGGGACCCGCCCCCGATGTCTACATCACTCCTCTGCCTTCCAAGGAGCCAGGGGTCCCCACTCTGCTCACTGTGGTGTGCCACTTGGGCCCGGAGTGCCAGAGGACAGCAGGAAGGCTGTGTGTGTGCCCGCAGCTCCTCTCTCACCCCGTGCTCCACTTGCCGCAGCCCCTCTTGGAAGGGAGGTCTGGAACAGCGGCCCAGAGAACGCTGGATGTTTGGATGTCGGCTGAGGGGCCCAGGCTCTTCTGTGGTCTGTAGATTGGGGGTGGCAAGGTGGTCTCAGGACTGTGCCTGGAGCTTGTCTGGTTTCACTCTCTCTGGACCCCTCCCCTGGCTGGGTGTCTACATGTGCACCTCCCCTGCCCCTGCCCCTGCCCTAGCACTGTCAGTGCTCGGACAGCCCCGGGTCCTGGCCCAGCAGCTCCTTAGCCAGAAGCCTCGGCAAAGCCACGGACGGCCGTTAAATCCAGGAGGCTCTATCTGCTCCCTGGGACCCTGGGTCCCAGGCCTGGGGGCTCTCAAGGAGACCTCTGCAGTGCCTCAGGGGAGGACAGTCCCCCACTCCTCTGCTCCTCCCTCAGGAAGCTCCCACTACAACAGCTTTTCTGTTGCCCCAACTGGGTGAACCCTGGGGATGAATCCACTTCCCTTGCCCTCCTGAGGTTCTTCTGAGGGGGATGTTACCACCCGGCCCTTCACAGAGAAGTAGTGAGTCACTGGTGAGTCAGGAGCGGGGACAGGCGAGGGAGCACGGGGAACCTGGCAGTTAGGCCCATTAATCCCACTGAAAAGGCTTCCCAGCCTGCAGGCGTTTCCGCCCTGATCGGGGTGGGAAGGTCCAAGCACCTTCTCGGAGAGGCCTTTTCTGACCAGTTCCTTCTGTGGGCCCGGAGCTGGGGGAGGCCTGGGGGGCCTTAGCGCTTGCAGACTCCTGGTGGCCCAGCTGAGCTCTTGGCTCCTCAGAAGATGACATTGGTCTCATCTCCCTCTCAGATGGTTTTGAGGGACCAGAAAGGTGGCGCTGTTTCTCTGAACGGATGCCCCATCACCTGCCGCCTGCCCTGTCTCACGCGGGGTCACTCTTGTCAGCCCCAGGAGAAGCCATCACCTCCGGCCTCGGGGCCCCTGCAGGTGTTGGCGCTCTCCTGGAACATCCTTCCTCCGGACCCACCTGCTGCCTCATCACCCACTTCCTGTCCTGCCCCATATCGCCTTCTCAGAGACGCCCTGACCCGAAACTCCTTACCCCCTCGCCGCCCTTTATTTATTCCACGGCACCTTTCACCCTCTGACACACTGCACGTCGATGACCTGTTAGCTTATTGTCGTCGTCGTATCCGTCTCTCTCTGGTCGAGGTCCCTCCCTCTAGGGCAGGGCTTTTGTCTTTACTTTGTTCATTGTTGAATCCGAGCCCCCAGCCTGGCAGGGCTGTTCGATAAACATAGAATAATATAATAAATATTTGGAATGTGTCTATGTATGTAATAAAATAAAAGTAAAATAGCGTGAAGACAAAGGAAAGGTCTCCTCAGTCAGCTGTGAGGGACAACACAAGCGATTTGCAGGTTAATAATGGAAAAGTGGTTGTCCATTTCATTTCACAAACTTGGTGCGAAAGAGTTCATTTCCTTTTTTTTGTTGTTTTTTTTGTCTTTTAATTAAATCTTATCCAGGGGCGCCTGGGTGGCTCACCTGGTTGAGCGTCCGACTTCGGCTCAGGTCATAATCTCACGGTTCGTGAGCTCGAGCCCCGCACTGGGCTCGCTGCTGTCAGTGCAGAGCCCGCTCAGATCCTCTGTCCGCCTCTCTCTGACTCTCCCCTGCTCACATTCTCTCTCTCAAAAATGAATAAACGTTTATTTCAAAAAAAGAAAAAGCCCACCTTATCCACCAGCTGGTGGGTAACTGAGTCTATCATTATGGAGGTGCCTTCCTTTTACCCCCCCGCCCCCACCCCAGGGTTTGTGCGGAACAAACAGCGGGGGGCTCCCTAGCCACCCCAGCCTCGATCAGTCTGCGTACTGCTTTCTGGAGGCTTTTGGAGCCCTAGGTGCAGCTTCCTGGGGTGCCCCAAACAGTGGGCTTTCTGAGGCCCTGCTGTCTGTCTAGAGGGGGGAGCGGTGGGGAAACCCCGGGCCACCATAGCAGGCCTCCTGGACTTGAAGCATCTTCTGCCAGCCACCCCTCCTAGACCTGGGGGACCCCCTCCCCTCCTGGTGCCAGCTCAGTTTCTTCAGGGGGCTGGGAAGCTTCCAGCCTTCACAACCCACAAGGCCCTAAAGTAAGAGGATAAAAAAGCCCAGCTCCCTTCTTGGAGCAGGGGAGGGAATAAATAATTCAGCAGATTATCCTCCCACGAAAGTTACATACTGATGTTTTCTGAATGACTTTCTTCTTTTATGGGTTTTTTTTTTTTTTTTTTTTTTTTTTCACATAGAGCCAACTCAAGGTTACCCTTGCAATAATAGCAGGTCAGGCATGTGGATTCCTACCGCACGCTCCATCAGTGGGCGAGTGGGCTGAAAGAGGGTAGTCATGGGCTCCGGAAGGGAAGGGTGCTCCCCTGGGCTCCCCGGAGGGGGTGCTGTTGTGGCGGTGAACTTGTGCACTGTGCATGAGGCAAAAGGCTGAGGGGGCTGACCCAGCCCCCGGGACGGAAGACCCTAATGCGTGCTGTGTGCGGCCGGCTCCCGGGACGGGATCCAGAACGTCGGTGGCACAAGGACTAGACTGAGAGTCGGGACTCCTGAGTTCCAGGTCTAGCTTTGCCACCCGCTGGCTGAGAGGTAATTTCTCACCCAGTGCCTCAGTTTCCTCAGCTGTGATGGATGATGCACACTGTCTCCCTTATGCACAGGGGCTTCTGGCGGGGGGTCCCCCAGACGGCATCCAGCAAGCAACATGGCGTATTTGGTCCGCACAGTGTTTCCACCTTGAATTCATGGGCGGCACTTAAATATTGGGGCGCCCTAGACTCCCAAGGAGGGAGCAGGGTGGGCATGGAGGAGACAGCTTAACTCTGTGATACTCTGGTCCGGGGCTCCGGAGACATCCGAGACAGCTCCCCTCGCCTGAAAGATGGGAACAGAATTCTGAAGATTTGCCGAAGGTCACCGGGCTCATTAGTGGCCGATCCAGGTTGACCAGACGGCAGCTCAGACAACCATCGCTGTCCTGTTCCTGTAGCTTAGAGGCTATGTATTTTAAGGGTTTTTATTAAAAATTTTGTTTCTTCTTTCATTCATTTATCTCTTTTCCCCTGAGTCTCCCCCCTTTTTGCTGTTTGTTTTGTTCTCTGACTTTGAAGTTCAAGCTTTTCTCACAATGCCTGTTCATATTTAAGGGCAAGCCAGTCTCCAGGAGGTTCATTGGAGCCCTGTGAGGAGGGCATTGTCTTGGGACAGTGGTTCTCAGCTGGGAGGATTTTGCCTTGGCGGCACGGGAGACATTTGTGATCGTCCCAATGGGAGGGTGGAAGATGAGGTGCTCCTGGAATCTAGAGGGTAGACACTGGGGGTGCAGCTCAGCCCCCCCCCCCCTGCAATGTACAGGACAGTCCCACACCACAGAATGACACAGCCCCAAATGACAGCAGCACCAGGTTGAGAGACCCTGTGCTAGGGCGATCGGGTGACCCACGCCCTATTTTTCCATGCCCCCCCCCCAATCCTTTTTTTGACCTGGTCTGGTTCCCTCCGCAAACCCACCGTAGCCACCGGTGAGGCGGGGTGTGGGGCAGGTGGGTTTCGGATTAGCTTGTCCGTGAATGAGGAGAACTGAGGCACTTCCGTGGGTCAGCTCCCCGCGGCGCGGCCTCCTGACAGCCATGGGGCGGGCAGGCCGATGCCACAGCGTCCATGGGCGCCTCATATGAACCTAGGTCCCCGGCCTTTCAGCCCCATTCCGCGCTCCTGCCTTCAGGGGCCCCGGCCCCCCGGTTTCAGAGCCTTCTTGAGTTGTGCACGGGGAAGAGATGCGCTCCTCCTAAACGGGGCTCCACTCTCTCAGGGCTGAGGGAGTTAGTTACCCATCTGCTTTCATCTTGCGCGGTGCTGCGGCTGGCCTCTCCTGTCACCTCTCCATGCTCGCGGCCTTGTCCGTTCCTTTGCTATCATTTCAGTCAGGGTTGGGCAGGCAGCGGAAATAACCAGGTGTGTTGACCAGCAGAGCCAGACTTCATTAAAAGCTTTGCAGCGTGCCTGACCCCCGAGGACGGCAAAGTGCTGGCAGGCGGGAGCTCTTCTGGTAGAAGTCTCTAGAAGGTGGGGGTGGAGGGACGCACCACACAGGAGGTAGGAGAGCTCTATGACCTTGACCTCGCCAAGGCTCAGTTTCCCTGTGTATCCAGCATGTAACCTCAGCTCTGCAGGCAGAGGTGAAGGGGGGGGGGGTGCTGGATGTAAGTGAGCAGAGCTGTGGTTTGTTACCGTCAGTCATCCTCGTGGGTAGACGTCACCTCTGTCTCCAGCGAGTGCGTGGTCAAGGCGATGTGTCACTTGGTACAACAGAAAGTGGCTCTGTGGTAGATGGGTTTAACCCGGCATGTGGGCCTTGAGTACCGACTGCCTCGTTTTCTTGCCAGAAGCCTCCAGTTTGGTTGGCAGAGTGGCGACCAGCTGGCCAATTGGACGGGGCTCTTTAATGTCACGGACGACCCAGCAGTGCAGAGCGGCAGTGACTCCAGCTCCAGGTACAGACCCCCGGTGAGCCACCAGGGAGGGGGGAAGCCCATCCTGAGGTGACCTCCTAGCCCCTGCCCCATGCTCCGCCCCAGAGCTACCCTCAGGGAAGAAGCAGGCCCTAAGCTTACTGCCTTTTGGCAGCGGCCTTGTCTCCTTTGCCGTGAGGGGTGAGGGCTAGACCCAACCACAAGGTAGGGACTCACTGGCCCCTCTCTGACTGGAGCTGGAAGGGGTGCGGAGCCTGAGGCTCCAGCTTTCATCTGAGGTGGGGGCTTCGGCTCCGTCCCTGCCACAAAGATTTCGGCTGTCGGCCTGCAAGACTGGGCAGGTGTGTGGGTGGCCTCAGGGCTGGGTGTTGGGCGTGGGTTCGGGTCCTCTGACATCCCACTGGGCAGGTGTTTCCTACTCTGCCCCCAGGCGGGGCCGACCTTGACTGGGGAAGAGCCATTCCCATCAAGATGGTGCTGACATTTGACATTCATACGGTCACATGGATATTTCTTCTTGCTCTGCTGCCGTGTTTGGAGTTCAGTCAGTAATGAAGGGCACTTTGTACATTCCGGGGTTCAGTGTTTGTTGAATGAAGGAAAATATCCTCAGGTGGGGCACACTCATTGCAGGGAAGGCGTCGCGGGGAATTCTTCCAGACTGGCAGAACTCTCTCTGCTCAGAGCTGGGTGTGGCTGGAACCCGCCAGCTAAGGGTTTCCAGGGGCCAATTAAGTCGTTTGGTCCCTTCATTTTTGCCTTTCTAAGTGCGTGCTAACTCTCGGGTCTGTTTCCCTGGAAAGAGGCCTGAGTTTTGTTGTTGTTCATTTTGACATCAGAACATTAAATGGACCCCACAGAGGAGAAGTAGTGTGTTTTTCAGGGACAACCCCCCCCCCCCAATATGTGTGATTTTGTTCAATGCTCTGAAAGAGTAAAAAAGTGGTGCCAGTGTCAGAAAAACATCAGTCGCGGCAGTGTCCACAGACAGGCCTTAGGACGTGGGGTAGCCTCGGGGACCTGGTCTTATCCTGGCCTTTACGAGTACGGTTCTTTCCATATATGAGTGGTAGGAGCCCTGGCCGGCTGCTGGGCCCCTGGGCTGTCACCCGGTGAGAGCAGGGAGTCCAGACTTGCCCCTTCCAAGCACTGAGCCCCCAGTGTTGGTCTTTCCGTTTCCTTTCGTGACTCGCTCGCCTGGATGGCGGGCGGTCTAGGTGTCCACCTTCCTGGGAAGGACTCTGAAGAACCCCCTGGGAGAGGTTTGGCTAGAAGGTGCTAATGAACTGAGCTAGATGGCACAGGCATTTCCGGGGGGAGGGGAGACTCCAGCAAGAGTTCTGTTTCCTCCTTTTCTGGTTGCTAACAGCCTTTCTCTCTCCTCCTTTCTCTGCATTTTGTTGCTAATTTCTCTGCCTCCCTACCCCACCTCCTCTCCCCTCCCTTTCTTCCTGCCACACTTTCTTGGTCCCCATTTCCTGCTTCCCTCCCACCTCCTTTCTTAACTACTCCCCCTCCCAGTGACCCAGACCAGCCTCCCCTCCCCTTTCACCCAGGATCCCCCAGGGTCAGGGTCACTGCTGGCCTCTTCCATTTGGCTTTGGAACTAAGGCACCCTTTGTTCCACAACCTCCCCAGCTAGCTGAGTTGATTTCCTCCTGGAGGGCTGCCATTTGACCCAGAGCCCCCTTGGTCATGGAATAAATGTGATGACCACACATCCCAACTTCTGGGACAATCCCAGGGTCAGATCCCAATTTCTGGTTGACCCCGTAAAGTAGCTACTACGTATGTGAGAAACCACAATACGTACAGTTCCCATGTGTCGGAAATAATGGTTAATGTAATTAGAACTGGACTATACGTTGGAGCTTCTGCCCTTATGTCCTTAAAATTGGTAGGACAGCTCTTGGCAGGAGATTTGCAGGGCTTGGGGAGGGAGCTCACGCTGCTGTGGAAAGTGCTCTTCCGGGTGAAAACACCGCAGTGAACAGCCCTCCACGCATGGAACGTGTGCTGTGCCTCGTGGTATTATTCACCTAGTGAGTAATTCAGTGCGTATGCCATATTTTGCTCGCTATAGTTGTGTGGTGTGTCGGAGTGTGGTGAAGTGTGTTATTTATTATTAACACGGTTGGAAGGGAAAGTCAGGAGTTACCATATATAACCAGAGGACAAGAAGAGGCAAAAAAAAAAAAAGCGAATGACTCATAAATTGTATATTCAACCAGGAGCCCAGGAGAAGGAGCAGGTCCAAGCGATCGGTCTGGAAAGCTCCAAATAAGACCACACAGAAAACCCAGGCCAGATAGAGCTCCTAATGGCTGTGGTCAAGTGTTGTCCAAGGAGAAGACCGGGGAAGGCCAGGCCGAATTGGAAAGTGTGTGAGTCGTAAAATATACATCGACATATAGCTTTATTAATTCAAGTGCAGGTCTAAAAGTGTCCAATAGGAGTCCTTAGGGGAACTGCTTTAGGGAGCCGATAGGGATAATTTTTAATCAGCAAATGCTGCTGTGTAAGTGGGGTGCTTTGAACAAGCAGGAAGATCTTAGAAGACAGTTCTCATCACGTTCCGGTTACGTGTTTATGTTTCTGTCTCCCTCACTAGACAGTGATTGTGCTTCTCCGCCTCTGAATTCTCAGCAGCCAGTGTGTAAGTAGAAGGGGCTCAGTAAACGTTAGTTGAATTACAAAATGAATTAAGCAGGCACGTAGTCAAGGCTATTGGTAAAAAAGCACACTTAGATGTCAGTGTGGCCGAATTCTCCCTTAGAGATCTATTCCTTTGAATCAGTCTGTCTCTGGTACTGGCTTTGAAAATTAATCCCCAGAGGGGCCGCACTTTGAATCACAAACTCGTTCACAGTGTGGAATGATCTGAGAAGAGCAGGTGGTAGGGAGTCTGGGCATTCTGGGCAGCCGGGTGGGGAAAGGGAGGCTGTGGGAGGGGGAGAGGGGCGGCTAAGAAGTAGAGAAGGCAGTGAAGGCAGGTTGTGTACTTGTGCAGTAACTGACTGAGAAGCCCTCCCAAACACCTCGCACAGAGCATCGTGGCAACTGTGGGACGCGGATGAGGGAGAGCTCTCGTCCTCCATGGCCAGCTCAGTGCTTTGAGCCACCTCGCCTGGCCCAGCCGCCTGCCCTCCCCGTGACCGCCCAGAGGGCCGGGGAGGCAGCAGCGCCCTTGGCGGTCACGGTCCTGCAGGGTGGGCAGTTTTGCTTCCACTGCCTCCGCGTGTCCCAGGGAAAGGACCGGGTCAGAGGGGCCGAGGGCCGCTGGGGCAGGAGTCAGTCCTACAGGTGCTGACTGTCAGCCAGGCCTGCGGCCGCAGCATTAAAGGGCTTGGCTCAGCTGCTGCCAGCTGGACCCCAGCCCCACATCAATTCCTTATCATCCTGCCAGTATCCACCTCCCACTCACCTCCTCCTTGAAGCTTTCCTGGATAGCCTCTCTATATTCTATAAGAAGTATCTGCGCTTCTATCATTTCACGCCAGAGAACTCTCCAGCAAGTGCACGTACACGGTTCCGTGTTTGTTCAGGTATGCCCCAAATCCCAAGAACGGTGCGTGCATCTCCAGGGCCCTCCAGACCCTCCAGCTTCAGACACAGCCCACAGGTGCCCTGACTGGCCGGCCTCATCCGCCCTTCTCCCAGAGTCTGCACCGCCCTGGCCCTCCTGGTCTGGGTGATACGGCAAGAGCCGGTGTGCAAAGACGATTCCAGGAACTTTTCCCTCTGATGTCTAGAGCAGAGCTGGCCCCAGGCCACTGCCCATCCAAGCTGCCCGTTCCTGGGACAGCATTCTTCCTGTGCTGCTGGGCTTCCAGGTTGGGGTGCAGGGGACCTCCCAAGTGGTGGGGGGGGCGGTTAGCACCAGCCGCGGGACGAAAGAGCAAAAGCCCCCAAACTGACGCGACGAGAGACTCTGTTCCGCAGAAGAGCGAGCCAGCTGAGCGCCCAGGGCCCGGGCCAGAGCCCTTCGCTCTGGGGTGAGGTCTGTGTGCGTGTCCAGCCCGGCCTCTGCAGCCCAGGGTTTGGGGCTGTCATTTTTCAGAGCTGGCATTCAATTTCGCATTGCGTTATGCTGTATTCGGCTATTCCCCAATTGTTTCAAGACAGTGTGTAATCAGGTACTACATTTGCCTGGCACGGATGGTGGGTGTGCCAAGAGCTCAGTGTGGAAGTCAGAGGTGCTTCCGTGGGGGGCAGAATCGGGCTTGGATCCTGACAGGCGATGCCCACGGCCAAGCGCTCCGGGGGCTGACGGGGTGCCCGGCGCTGTGCCGGGCGCCTGCCCCCCATCCTGCATTTCATCCCCCTCTCCCGTGTTTGAGGCTGACAGCCCGTGCTAGACGGAGGGATTGTTCTTTCTGGACTGTGGACAGGTCAACCCGGGTAGGGTCGGGTGTTCGGGTACCTCTCTAGGGTCTCTCAACCGCCCCCCTCCCCGCCATCTCTTTGCCGCCTTTTATCCTCTGTGTCTTTCTCCCACCCCCTTTGTGGTTAGTGCTTTCTTGACTGTTACCCCCGACAAATGCTTCCTTCTACCTGCTCCTGGAGGCTCCACATTTCAAAGAGGAGCCCTTGGGGGCAAGATTAGCCCGAGGGAGGGGCGCCTGGGTGGCTCAGTCGGTTAAGCGTCCGACTTCGGCTCAGGTCGTGATCTCGCCATCTGTGGGTTCGAGCCCCGCGTCGGGCTCTGTGCTGACAGCCCAGAGCCCGGAGCCTGTTTCAGATTCTGTGTCTCCCTCTCTCTGACCCTCCCCCGTTCATGCTCTGTCTCTCTCTGTCTCAAAAATAAATAAACGTTAAAAAAAAAAAATTAAGATTAGCCCGAGGGAAAGAATGTTTGTGCACTGCGCCCTACACACCTGACTCGTGAGTGCAGTCTGGTTTAGCATCAGCCTTTCCGGTCAATTTTTAAGGCTGTGAGAAAAGACAAAAAAAATAAATAAAAAGACGGCCGGAGTTCTCTCGGGCTCCATCCAGCTGGGAAGAATTTGGGGAATCAGGTTTGGCAGAATGTTCTGGGCTGGGTGCTGGAAGAGCAAAACAGAGATGGTGCAGCTTTCGCATCTCCTCCCACGTACCTGACGTGGACCTCTGGTGGCCAGCAGGCAGGAGGCTGTCTGTGGAGGCCAGGTCGTTGGCGTCCTGGGACTCATCAAGTGGTGGTGTCCCGTGTGGTAAAGTCCCCCTGGCCCTCGAGCTTTGTGGCCCTTGGTTGAGTCCGAATGGAGTCTCCTGGGCAAATGACCACTTGGGTGCATGGGTCTGTGCCCCAGTTCCCTCATCCGTTGAACTGTCACCTTGTTCAGGCACTAGTGGTGGGGTCCCCCGAGAGGACCTTCTGGGTAGATCCGGGCCCCAGCTTCATCCTGACTCATGGCTGAGTATGAGGACTTTCTCTCTGAGCCTTGGTGCCCAGATCAGACGATCAGAGGTGCCTGCCAGGGCCTCCCCCAGGTCTGCTCCCAGAATGGCAAGTAAAAGGGGAGTGGGGTCAGGCTGGAGGACCAAGCATGCACCCGTGATCAGCAGTTTAGGGGGCTCCCGGATAGGAAGGCGCCCGAGGCCGTCCCAGTTTCGCACTCCACGTAGCCATGCACACGGCCTGCACCTGCTAGGTTGATGGCCGTAAAGACTGTGCTGGGGCGGGGGTGATGGGGCGATGGGGCTCACAGAGGCTGTCCTCCCGCGCAGGCCTCCTTGTACAGATGTAAGCCTTCCCCCCCCCCCCCCACCCTCCACCGGGGCTCCTCCAGAGCACTCGGGTCTCTTCCTTCTTCCTCTGGCGGGTCCCCCACACGCAACTGACTGTCCCTCCCAGTTCTGCAGGCTGGTTGTTCGAGATCAGGAGGAGAGCGCAGTTCAGGGTCAGATGCGAGCCCACCCTGCCTTGCACACCGTCATCTTCTTGCTGTGCCCTCGCCTGGTGGGAAGAGGGTGAGAGAGCCCTGAAGGGTCCCTTTTATAAAGGCACTGATGCCATGCGTGAGAGCTGCGCCCTCATGACCTACTGGCCCTCCAGTGACCCCGCCTCCTAATGCCATCACATTGAGGGGTTAGGTTTCAGCACGTGAGTTTGGGGGGGGCACACACCTTCAGCCCGTGGCACCCACTCTGCTCGTCACGCAGACTCCCGCGGTGACCGTGTCCAGCACCTCCCACTTCCGTCCTCACCTCAAGCCACGCCAGTGGGGCGTCTGCCTCCCGGCTCCCCTGAATCTGCGCCGGTCAAGGTCACTGATGACCGTCTGGTTGCCAGGGCAGCAGGACCTCATCCATCCTCCTCTTCCTTGGCCTCCATTAGCTCTGGACAGAGCCGACCCTTCTGTCCTGGAAATGTTCTCTGCTCTTGACTTCTGTGGCATTGGGCGTTCCGGGTTTTCCTTCTTCCCACAGACTTCCCTTCTCAGTCTCCTTCCGTGGCCCCTTCTCCCCTGCCACCATCTGAATGTCGGAGCTGACTGCACGCGCCCCTCTGTGCTCTGCCCTCCTCTGAGATCTCACTTCGTCCTTTGTGCCTTGACTCTGGAACATGTATCTCTAACCCCGGCCTCTGCACTGGACTGCTGACTGCCTACTTACGATGTCCTCCCGAATGTCTGAGAGTCCCAGCAGCCTTACGGTGGCCCAGGGGCTTCGGACTTCCGCCCGCGCTGTGTATCCTCATCATTCCCTTCCTCTCGAAATGGCTCTGTGATGCAACCAGTTGTCCAAGCGAAACTCCTAGGAGTTACCGTTGATTTCTCTCTCTCTCTCTGTCGCTGCATAGATCTTGTCATCAGCTTATCCTTAACCCATTTCCTGCTCTGTCGCCTTCTCCCACGTCTTAGCTGCCACTCTGTGCAATCCCCCCTCTTCTCAGGCGGCAACAGTCCCGTCTCCCTGTCTGCTGTCGCTTTACAGTGCGTCCTCCCTGCAGCGGCCAGAGGGAACTTTTCCATCAGACCGTGCGATTCCTCTGCTTCAACGCCCGGCTGTATCGAGGGGCCCACAGGCCCAGCCTGACCTGGTGCTGCTCGCCTCTCCGGCCTCATGTCCTCTGCCTGTCCACCCCACCGCCCCCACTGCCCTGTCCCTGCAGCCCGCTGGCTTTTTCAGTCCTCGGGGTGTTTGTGTTTATTTGCCCTTCCCTGTCTGCAACGCTCTTCCTGCGCTCCTGCTGAGGGCTCCATTTCTGTTTGTTCAGAGAGGCCTTCCTTGACCTCCTACCAGCCTTCCAGGGACCCTCCAGCCCCCTATCCTGTTTTACTTTTATAGAGCTCATTACTACTTGGCACTACGTTGCATTAATATTTCATTTGTCTCCTCTCGTGGAAGTCCAGGAGGGCGGGGGGCTTGGTCGTCAGTGCATCCTGGCCTGAAACTGTGCCTGGCGTGTAGCAATGGATCAGTAAATCTTCGGTGAGTGAAAGAGGAGAAGAGCCATCCATCGAGGGGAGTTGCACAAAGTCCAGTTTACTAAGGACTGAGCTGGGGAGCGTGCCGGGGGCTGTAGGCACGTTCGAGGCAGAACACAGAAGGCTGCCAGGAAGCTGGCCTCTGATGTGCAAGCAGGTAGCAGCCCAGAAGACACAGTGAGGAAGAGCGTTCTCGACAGAGACAACCCTCCAGTGGGAAAAGGGGACCGAGTCACGCCCCTGGTGCCGGGAGGGAGAGAAGGACCCCGAAGGGAGCAGAGGTGGCCAGCTGGGGTGGGGAGGGGAGGGGAAGTAAGAGGAGGCCAGTAGGTCTCAGCGGTTAGCTTGGGCCCCCGGGGCATGGTGGTGAGGCGCAGATGGGCAGTAGGGCGGTGTCCGGGTGGAAGGCCGACCATGCTCGTTTAGACGCGTGGAGGTGTGCCGGGTGATTGGGCCGGATTTTAGAGGGGAGGTTTCCAGGGCTCCCTGGTGCAGCGCAGAAAGTAAGGCTCCCGCGCGTGCACGCTTGCGTGGACTGTCGGCACACTGGGTGTGGGGCCCTGCAGACCCACAGGGCGGGGGTGGGGGGGTGGAAAGGAGGAGTGGCAACAGGCTTTTGCCCCTGACCCCCCAGCCCCCACCGCATGCCAGGAACGACCCTCCAGGGAAGCTCGCGCCGACAGCGGATGGATCACGGGACTATCGAGGGTTGTATTCAGAACATCAGGCTTTCTTAGCTCTCCGTTCTGATCCTTCAACCCCCTCTGCAGATTCCCACGGATGGATGAGGAAATGGTGGCCCAGGGAGAGCTAGCATCCAGCCAGGGGGCCGAGTCAGGTCTCTCTACCACCTGGGGAGGGGGGAGTGTCTCCTCTGGGCAGCTGTGACCTGCAGTTGACAGCCCAGCTCTTCTTGGTTCTCTCTGCACCTATTTGAGAAGACGCCGCAGTCCTCTGAATTGTCAGGCTGCAGTTTCCAGACTCTGGTTTCTGTGCGTTTGCTCTGACGGGTAGCGCGCTGTCTCGAGATGGCAGCTGTTCTGGCCCCGAAATAGCATGGAGCTCACTGAAGGGGAGGGGGTTGCTCGCCGAGAAATCCCCCCCACCCCCCCATAACCGTGGCTTGTCAGAATCAGGGAGAGGGAGTACACTGCAGTCACTGAAGAACATAGGTTCTGGGCTCCTAAAAGCCTGAGGTCCCCTTTCCAGCACCCCCATTTATGAGCTGAGTGACTTTGGGCAAGTTGCTTTTCCACTTACAGTCTGAATCTTGGGTATAAAAATGGGGAAACAATGCCTGTCCTCATAGGGCTGTCGGGAGAATTAAACAAGACAAAGTTAAAGAGTCCAGTCTCAGACTGCCACATACAGTTGTGCAGGATGGGCACTGCACAAAGATACCCAGCCAAGGGGTCAGGCAGGGTTGACATCCAGCTCACTCTCACTTGATAAATCATGTGACTGGCATGTGGCTTAATTCATCTGGAGAAAGAGGTACTTTTTCCTAATTTGCACAGAGGTGCCATACCCTCACTGTATTCCTACCCAGCGTGGAATACATAAACCACTCTGTGGTCCTCTGAAACTCTGTACCCGGTTTGAGAAGAGTGCAGGGGTTCAGACTGCTGAGCTGGGGCCGCTTCCCTGCTCTGGGCTGGTGGAGGCTCTTGAAGGACATAGAGACCTCCTTGGGCTCCTGTCCTCTTGAACACCATCAGCACCCGGGGACGAGGGGCAGTGTTAGATAGAAAGCTGAAGGCATGCACCTTATCTTGTTCCAGCCAGGTGCTTGCTGGGGCTCAAGTTCTGGGACCTCCAAGAAAGACCCCACAGTCTAGGGTGCCTGCGTGGCTCAGTCGGTTAAGCATCCGTCTTCGGCTTAGGTCGTGATCTCGTGGTTCGTGAGTTTGAGCCCCACATCAGGCTCTGTGCTGGTGGTGCAGAGTCTGCTTGGGATTCTCTCTCTCTCTGTCTCTCTGTCTCTGTCTCTCTCTCTGCCCCATCCCTACCTGTGCTCTCTCACTCTCTCTCAAATAAATAAGCTTGAAAAAAAAAAAAAGACCCCATGGTCCTGATGAAGCTCCCGAGAGGGTTCAGACCAACAGGAGGGCCCTATGAGGGGCAGGCTCATGGACAAAGGCTGGCAGGGATGCGTGAGGGCCCCCGGCCACGCTGACAAGAGGCCTCCTCAGCCTGCAGAACTGGAGCCCGCGTCTGGGTAGGAGGATGGAAACTAACACGCAGGACTGCCGTGGTCACCTCTGAGTTTGTCTTCTCCCTTAGCAGAGGCCATCACCTGCTGGCTGGGCAGCCTGGGCTGCCTGGCCCTTCCCCCGCCCCCCCCCCCCATGGTCCCTGAGGGCACAGAGGAGGGGGCAGGATGGAGGCAGCTTGGCGCCCGCCCCGGACTTGACTGCCGGAAGCCAAGTGGCATCTGAGATGAGCTGGTCTGAGCGGCCGTGACTATTTATACCCGTGAGGTGCCGAATGCGATGCCGGGGCCCCTCCCTTTGCGCCGGGCAGAGATCGGCTTTCGAGAATTGGACAAAGAGACAGCGACTGACTCACCCTGAGAGGCCAGTGGAGTTCAGAAAGTTGGAGAGACTGCTTCTCTCAGACTTCTGGCAGTTTGATGGGAAGCTCGAACTGTTTCGTGGGAGATCTAGGACCTAAATAAAGGGGCATCTATTAGCGCTTTCCAATAGCGAGAGAGTCATAACCCCATTACAGAAAACTTACAAAAGTACAGAAAAGTATTTTAACAGTCATTCACAATCCCACTATTCAAAGAAGCCGCCCATCAGTGCTTCGGTAGGGCCCTTCCCTGCGGCCCGTGCATTCACCGTTCTTTCGGGAGATCGCAGTGCTGTAGCTTGTGTTTCCCGTTCAGCATCATCCTGGGAGCGTCTTCCCACGTCACTACACAAGGAGACGGAAGCCTCACTGGTGACGTCCGCATCAAAGTCTGTGTCCCCGCCAGACAGGGATTACCGTGCTTTTTCCAGAACGCAGTCCTTGGGTGTCCCGTCAGAAGCGGAGTCCGGAGGGGGGGCTCTCGGCAGCGGTTGTTATGATCTTGCTTCCTCGAGTGTTAGCTTTAGAGACGGAGATGAAGCAGCACAGCTCAAAGCAGCAAAGCCGGGTAGGATGGAGACAGGAACAGGGCCATCGGCTCCGTTTTCAGACAGGACACCTGGGGCTGTAGACCCCGGTGTGGGGCGCTTTTGACAACCTGGCTGAGGCACCACGTGGGGTGTTTGCGGGGTAGCTGGGGCCCGGTATCGTCACGTATGGCAAGACTCCACGGAAGTGGGAGTCAATGCCACGAAGGAGGAAGACTTTATACTCACAGATCCCTAGACACAGGAGGCACGTCGCACCGTAAAGGCCACATAGGGGGCCACCAGGGCTGGTCGGAGGCAGAGAGGGTGAGAGGGGAAAGTGGGCAAGAGCCTTCACAGGGGTTTCTGGGGAAGAAACAGCTGAGTCAGGGGCACAGGGGTTGGTGGACCCTGGGGCCTAAGCGCTGTCCCTAGCTGTGTGGTACCTGGTCCTGGGATGATAAGGGCAGGGGGAAAGAGGCCCTGAATGTGAGAGGAGTGGTGGTGGCAGGTTATGAGCTCTGGATTGGGTTGTTTGCATAGGAAACGTGTGCTCACGGGAGGTTACCGTCTGGAGGGATTGGCTAGCCCCAGGGTCAACCAGGCCCCGGATGTTAAAGCATCCGAAACACATATAGCTTCTGCACGGAGTCTGCCGCAGAGTTGGGTGATCAGGGACAGTGCCATGTCCGGGCAGAACACGGCATGGGCTTTATGCGCAGGGTGGCAGGGGAGAGGTTTACCAGTAGCAGCCGAAGGAGGACGCCAGCCGGTCCAGATGGCGGAGAAGCTTCCTGAGGTTCGTCGTGCCTGACTCAGCTCTGCCATCAGCCAGCTGAGGTCCAGAAGCAAGTCGCTGACTCTCTGGCCACTCCTGTCCTTTGATGGCAGGAGAAAGGAGAAAGAACGGAACAAACGTTTCTTGGGCTCTTGCTGCGTGCCAGCCACTGTGCCGGGGCTTTCCGTGAAATTCTCATCGCTATCTTACCTCAGCCCTGTCACACGTGCACTGCCCCTTTCTCGTGTGTGGATTTTACAGATGAGGAAACTAAGGCTCACAAAAGCGATGGGCCTAGGGTGGCTTGGGCCGGGGGGCGGGGTGGGGGGCAGAGAAAGGACGTGACCCCGTTCTGAAGGCCTGTCCACCTAATAGCCACCAGACACGAGGCGCGAGACCATTTGGAGTCACGGCACTGCCTGGTTCCCTGGATGGGTGAGGCTGGGGGTTCAGGAGAGCAGGAGACGGAGTGGAGGCTGGCAGAGGTAAGGCAGGGATGGCCTCATGGAGGCGGCGGAGGGGCTGGCTGATCTTCGCGAGCTTCTTCCTCGTGTCGGTGGGTCATTCATCCACAAACTGTGTCTCACTCTGGCTTGGTGAGCGAGTGGGAAACACTGAGGGAAACTTGGGATCGTATTGTCGTGCTGGCTGGGGCCTCGGCTACCACCTAGTTTAAACCGATTGTTTTCAGGAGGAGAAAGAAGAGGCCCAGAGAGGGGAAGCCATTTACCGAAGTCACACAGCTGGGTTTAGAGGCATGTCCACGATGTGTCTGTAAGACCCCCGACCCCCCGAGAGCTCTGGGCTAAGTCTCCCCCGAAATAACCCTGGAGCTTTTCTTAGCGGCAGCCTGAGACCACGGCTTCAGGTGACCCAGTGGATTCCAGAGGACCTAGTGGCCCTGGCTCTGGTTGCAAACAGTGATCTCCGTGGTAAGATGCCACCCCTCACTTACTGTTGTGCGACTGGAAAGTGACGTGAGTTACGGCCAAGGTCGCAGGCTTTTCTGGTGGCCTCAGGCTGACCCCTTGTTCTTAATGGCAGATAACGGAGCCCATTTAGCTAGTGAAAGCAGAAAGGGATTTATTTAGGGCACGGCTAGCTCGGAATCTTTGGGAAAGCTGAAGAAAGACCGAAGGCTGAGCCTCCCCGAACTGCACCGTGAAACGAGGCCACCGTGAAAGCTGCCGCCCCTGATGTAATCAAGAAGGTGCTGCTAAGCCTGCGGTTTCCGAGAGCCGTGCCCTGTGCCCTTCCGCCACACTCTGCACCCGCGAAAACAATGCCTGGAGCCTTGTCATTGTTCACCTCTAACCCAGCTCTGAGTCAGTCTCGGGCAAATGCTTCTGATTGGTTGAACCTAGATTCTATCCCAACCCTAGCTGCAAGGGAGTCTGGGAAATGTAGGTTTTAGCGTTCTGGCCTGTAGCGCAAAAGGTACAGAGGTAGCAAAGACAGAAGTCGGACGCTCAACCGACTGAGCCACCCCGGCGCCCCTGCCCCTGCCCAACCCCTTCTGAGCAACCTCCAGAGAGAGGCCACTCCAGAGAGAGAGAGAGGCCATGAGGAGAGGCCCCGTCCTGCCTCTGGCCGAGCCCAGCAGTGAACTGCTGTGTTTCGTCTGCAGGAACCCTCCCCCCACCCAGGCCCTCTTCCTGCCCTGGGCTGGTGAAACTTCAGGTGCGAGGAGGGTGTTTTAAAGGTCTCCTCACCCCCCGGTGGCTGCGGGAGGCCACAGGGCCCTTTTCAGGGGCCACCAGCTGTCCTCGGTGGAGCGTGGACAAGAGCAGCCTCAAGTCAACGTGTCGGTTCATGCCCCAGCTTTGCCACCTACCATCTGTGCGACTCTGGGCCAGCGAGTCAACCCCCGGGGCTTCTTCGGGATGCTTGCAATGGTCACTTGCCTCGTAGGCTGGTTCTAAAGATGAAAAGGGAGCGCGTCCAGGGCAAGCGTGTGGCCCGAGGAAAGGGCTCGGCAGGCGCTGGCCGAAATTGGCGTTATTCTGCGTGGAGCTGCGGAAGGGATCCCGAGGTGGCTCTGGCTGGGGGAGCCAGCCAGCCGGTGTTGGAAAGGGCGTGTGCCCCTCTGCCGTGGGACCCGGCCCGAGCCTGACCCTGCCCTACCGCTGGTGTGCCCTGGAGCCCTATCTGTTTAGCCTCAGTGTTCTCAGCTGCCAAATGGGGAGAAAGAAACGTCAGTCTCACCCAGTCACGCTGGGAGCATGAGAGTCAAGGGGGCTAATGAGTAGCAAAAGCAGAAGATCTTGGCCGTGTTTGAGGCTGTCCCCGTGTGGCACTTGCCCAAGGGGAGGAGAAAGGGGCAGGAAAGGGCAGGACCGGTTGAAAGTCTGGGTCTCACTGCCCAGACTCCCAGCACTGCCTCCGGCAGGGACCGATCACAGGAAGCTGGAGAAGGACACGGTACTCAGAGCGTCCCCCCCCCCCACTTCCCTTCTCCTTTGCAGCCACTAGTTTGGACCCAGCCTGCTTCAGAATGCCATGGTTTGCCACGATGAGTTCATCCCTCCCTTACACTCCTGGGATAGCGGGGTGCTCTGAGTAGTCAACCACCCGGCGATCAAGCCAGAGGGCCCCCGAGGTCCTGGTGCCCCCTCCCACTAGGTCATCTGCTGGGGTGGCATTGATGTGCTGTGTGTATTTGACCGGCTAATAGACCCACCCCCACCCCCCACGAGAACCCCGCAGTCCCCCAAAGGTCTGGCCGGCTTCTCTGCATAGTAACCTCTGTCCCTGTTGGTTCCCAGGTACTTTGAGTTTTACGAGGGCCCGTTTGAGTATAACTCCACAAGATGCCTGGAGCTGAGACACGAAATCTTGGAAGTGAAGGTGCTGTCCATGTGAGTGTGGCCGGGGTGGGTGGTGGGTGACGGTGCACGTGGGATGGGGCTGGACCAGGGGGCAGGGTGGGGCACGGCGGAAGGAGACAGGAAGGTGGCTGATCTCAGCAGAGCAAGAATTAGGTCCTCCTCCCCCCTCCCCCCCCAAAACCTCTGGCATTTGGAGAGCAGGGATAATTGCATTTCATGAAAAAAAGGCCAGGTTTGCAAGTCCCCAGGACTCTGGGGATTCAGTCCCTGTCTCAATTTCCAGTCTCGGTGATATCATCGCCGGGCTCCTCTTGTACAGAAACCGAAGAGGGCACAGGAGCATCTCACCTGAAATCCAGTACTCCGAGCGGAGGCTTTAAGCATGGCCCTTTGCTATTGCCTTTTAAAAATTTTATATTGATTGATTACATTTCTTACCAAATGTTGGTGTTGGAGTGATACAACATTCAAGTAGTCCAAAAAGGTTCACAGAGAAGATTCCCCTGCTCAGAGCCCCCCGTTTCTTGTCAGAGGCGACCAGCGTGTCCTTGTGCGTCTTCCCAGAGAGTCGGCGTAAACCAGCCTCGCGCATGGATCTATTTCTTTTGTCTCTTTTTGCACACATCGCGGAAGAACTGTACTTTCTGCTTCGCGCTCAACAATACGGCGCCTATGGCTCTTTTATAAGCCACGGGAGGAGAAGCGCATCCTGTGCGGAACATTTCAGCGTGTGTGCTCACCCCCTCCTTCTCTCCCACACGGGACCACCATGAGTCCGTCGTCCCCCCTGAGAGGGACTTTGTTGTGTGAATCACGATACTTAATTTCTTAAATTTTTTTTTTTAACGTTTATTTATTTTTGGGACAGAGAGAGACAGAGCATGAACGGGGGAGGGGCAGAGAGAGAGGGAGACACAGAATCGGAAGCAGGCTCCAGGCTCTGAGCCATCAGCCCAGAGCCCGACGCGGGGCTCGAACTCACGGACCGCGAGATCGTGACCTGAGCTGAAGTCGGACGCTTAACCGACTGAGCCACCCAGGCGCCCCACGATACTTAATTTCAAATAAAATTCCTATGTGTTTGAAAACGGTTCTAGCTGGATGTGGGAGGAATATGGTTTATTCGGGGTCAGGTGGTGTTGGATGCTCTTGTGGACTCGTGGGCCCCTGCCGTGATCCCTGGGACCACTGTCCATGGCCCACGGGCAGGAGCCACGGCTCCTTTACCTATTTGACATGATTTCCATGTGCTGTGGAAATCAGGTCAGAGCATGGTCCCGGGGGTCTGGCAGGCCTGGGATCTTACGAGCTCTGCATCTTTATACAAATTACTTAACCTCTCTGAGCCTTTTCTTACCTATAGAAATTGGGACACTATTCCCTAGCTTTGAAGGGTTTCCATAAAGACTAGATGAAATAACATGTGAGAGCAGAGAGCCCACATCCATAGTAGCACACAGAGGTGCTCGATAAACAAATAAATGTGTCTCCCTCCCTTTTCTTTCCTTTTTGGAGCCACCACCAGCAGCGGCAGCTTTTCTGGGCTGTCATTCAGAATCCTTAAGCTTAGTAGCTGCAGGAAAGCTCTAAGAAATTCAGCTGGGAATAGCTGCGTTGTTTCTGGTCCCTGTGCTAACCAAGGGTCTACGTAACCCTCTCTAGAGGTCAACGTGTGAGGCAGCTCAGCCTCCCATCAACACCACCCAGCCCTCGGCTGCGCACGCACCGTGGTCTCTGCCCTCATGGAGCTCACAGCCCGGCAGGGAAGCAGACATTAATAACTACCCTAGAGAGACAAGGGGATGGCAGGGAGCTTGACCTGGGCTCGGGTGGGGAGGGGGTTGTCAGGCAAAGCTTCTCTGAGGAAGGGATGCCGGTGCTCCCATCGGACGAGCAATAGGAATTAAGTAGGCCAGGAAGGTTCCAGACTGAGGTTCCAGTCTGTGCAAAGGCCCTGTGCCAGGAGGAAGCCCGCTGTGTCCCAGGCTCTGAAGGGGAGCTTGAATGCCAGTGTGAGAGGGGGACCCGGAAGCCCTGTGGCTGGAGGGGCAGATGGGGGCCCGACCTTGTGAGGCCTAGCAGTGTGGTCTGGGATCCAGATTCTGTCATCGTCTGAGGGCCGTGGGAACCCGTGAGAAAGCTTTAAGCAAGTGGCAGTGCAAGTGCATGTGATGTGCTTGGTTGAGGACTTGGGATTTAGTGGCAAACGTGGCCACCGGGACCTCAGGCGTGAGCCAAATTCATCAGCTCCTAAGCAGAGATCCTTTGTCTTTTCCCAGAATTCAAAGACCTCAGGCCCTTAACCGTGTCATTCTGGAAAGCCAGAGTGCACCTGTTGACAACATTCCTTAGTGTTTTCAAAGGCAAATAATTACTTTTTCAATTACACAACGCAGATAGTCTCTTCATGGTTACTTCGTGGTCTAGACTCGGAGATCTGAGAGACCCATGAGTTGGTCATCCTTCTACATAACTTCCTGTTCCACAGGCCAGGGGCCTAAACAACGGAACTTCATACGCCACAGTTCTGGAGGCTAGAGGTCTGAGAGCGGGGTGCCGACAGGGACGGCTTCTTCGGAGGCCTCTCTCCTTGCCTTGCAGATGGCCGCCTTCTCCGTCTTCACACGGGCTTCCTCCTGTCTGTGTCCTAATTTCCTCTTCTAATGAGGACGTCAGTCATATTGGATTAGGGCCCACCCTAATGACCTCATTTTAGCTTAACTACCTCTGTAAAGACCTTGTCTCCCAAGACTCACATTCTGAGGCCTCAGGGGTTAGGATTTCAACATATGAGTTTTGAGGGAGAGATGATTCAGCCCATAACAGTCTCTGTTGCAGCTTCCATTCGGGGACGAAAGTCAAAATGACCCAGGCCCTACACCACAAACATGGTGGGGTGGGAGAGAGGAACCTCGCGCTTCCGTGATCTGTGCAAACCTTTGTCCCATGTCGTGGATGCGAGTTCGAGTTCGGTGCTCCGCATGTTTAGCTCGAGCTCTCATCCCTGCCCTCGGGCGCCCTCTCTGGTCTCCTGAGCTGAGCAGCCATCCGAGCTGGTGACCCCTGGGCCTCGCACTACCCCATTTCTTCCAGGGCCCTGGACCCCTGTGGTACCCGGGCTCTGAGAGGAGAGGCAAGACAGAGGCTCTTTGCGGGGCATCGGCTTGAGGCTGGTGGGACGGTTGGGAGCAGCGAGCCTGCTGTCTGCCAGCCTGGCTCTGCGAGCCTCAGTGGGCTCTCCAGGGCTGAAATCAGAGAGCCCAGAGGCCGGCCTCTGATTCGGATGGTTCTGGCATCACCAGGGCACCCGTGGGCTTTACTGTGTCTGGCCCAGAGCCATGAGCGGTGCTCGCAGTGGAGACTCTGAGTCATTGGGGAAAGGTTAAATCGCCATCTGTGAACGGAGGGGGCTGGACGGATGGGCCGCGAGGCCCTTTCGGCGTAAGAATGTCAGCTGGCGTTCTGAGGAGACAGGGAGGGGTGTGAGTCATCTGGGAATGATTCCGATCCAGAATTGCTCGGAACGCTGGTAGAAACCAGTCAGCCGGAAAATTCCCACATGGAAAAGGCCTCGGTCCCTGACAATGTCAGATGCAAGAGGAATTACTCCATGGCCATTTATCATGAAACGCATTGTCACGAGGGCTTGTACAAGTTATTTGTCTGCATGTGATCGTTCTAGAGTCTCTTTATTTTAGTTTGGTTTAGTTTTTAATTTTATTTATTTATTTAGAGGTTCTTTATTTTTAAGCCAGATGGGGGTGGTACCTGGGACGTCTCCCTGGGCCTCTCATGCCACTCCTCCTCCATCTTTCTGGGGCGGGCAGCCCTGCGCTGAACCCGGGAAGGGAGGCTGGGAGCAAGGGTTCTCCAAGGGCTGAGAGGCCCTTTGGCGCCCAGACCTCTCTGGGTCCCCCGAGCGAGCGTGACCCTGCACGGGCTTAGGACGTGTTTGTTACATGAATGAGCGGATTGGGCACCTGTATACCTGAGAACTGGGTGGAGACGGGAGGCCATCAAGAAAAGGGGGAGAAAGAAGAAGGAGAACAGAGATGGCCCTTATCACCTAGTCATTACCCTCATGGAAAATCAAGTAGGATACAAAAGCTGGTGATAGTAAAAAGCCAGGTCCCTGCTGCACACCTTCTTCCACCCACCCTGCTCCTTTGACTCTTGGCTGTTTCTTCCTGTAATTACTTCCACACCTATCGGTAATATGCACCTGCTGTTATTTCTTGACCCACCGACCTACCAAGTTTGCACAGCGTGCGCTCGCCTCCTGCCTCAGTGGGTGAGGATTCGGCCCCCTTACACCTCCCCCTTATACCCCCCCTTTACACACCCCCCCCCCGCCTCCTCCCCTCTCTTCTGGGTTGAGAGATATTGCTATTTTTAGTTCTTCTGTCTATAGATTGCCCGAGGAACCTGTTTCTTGTTCTACCAAATACTGGCAGTGTCTCTTGATCCTGTACTTTGTGAGATGAGGCTATTAAAATTATCCCCTTATTTTGGTTCCAGCCTCTGGCTCCAGTCACCCACGGGTTTACCTTTAAAAGGTCAAGGCTGATAACATTTACATTCGGTTTGTACCCATAACGAGTCGTTTCGGGGTTTTCTCGATAGGTTGACTCTAAAATTTCAAGATCAGGAAATAGTGATTCTGCTTCGTTCCTTGTACACTCCCCTTCCCCCTTTTTCCTGGAGCTTCTTGTCATTTTTTCCCTCTCGAACTCTTTGTCTCTTTTATGCCCTATTTTGAAATTGTTTTTTTCAACGTTTTATTTTATTTTTGGGACAGAGAGAGACAGAGCACGAACGGGGGAGGGGCAGAGAGAGAGGGAGACACAGAATCGGAAACAGGCTCCAGGCTCCGAGCCATCAGCCCAGAGCCCGACGCGGGGCTCGAACTCCCGGACCGCGAGATCGTGACCTGGCTGAAGTCGGACGCTTAACCGACTGCGCCACCCAGGCGCCCCCATTTTATGCCCTAGTTTGGTTTTTAGCTTGCCTCTCCCATCAGCCAGGCCTTCCCCTCAGCTTTTCCCTTCATCGTCTTGCTCCAGCGTGGACAGGCTGCTCTCTTGGTGGGTCACACGCGATTGTCCTGGGAACTTGCCTCCTTGGGTTGGATTCACTTTTGCTTAGAACCCATAGCTGCTGCTTGTTTACTTCTTCATTTTGCTTCCCACTCATCTTCTGGTAATCTCCCAAAAAATGGTGCATCAGGGGTAAGGGTTTTGAGTTCTTTGAGTTCTGTGTCTCAATGACCTAATTCTACCTTTATACCTGATGGTTGGTTGGACGGGGTTGGTGTTTTAGGGGCGAGTCGTTTTCCTTCAGAATGCCGACGGCTCTCCCCATCACCTTTGGGCATCCTGGGCTAGAGGAATGTGTTGCCAGTCATTCCTTTGGAGGTGACCCGTTTTCTTTTCTCTGGAGTGTTTCCGGAGCCTGTGGTTCTGAAATGTCCCAGTGGTGTCCTTCAGGATAGACACCTGTGGGGACCTCTTAATTTGGGGCTCATGTCCAAACTCTTAAATGTTCTTTTGGACTTTTAAAAATATTTCCTTCTCTCTATTCTTCTCTACTTCCTTTTTTTTTCTAGTGCCTCTAAGAGTTGTACAGTGGACCTTCTGCATCGCTCATTTGATCTCAGCTTTTCTGTCCCTGCCCATTGTTTCCACTTTCTGAGACGAGTCCTTGACTTCATCTTCCAGCTCTTTGAGCAAACTTGTCTCCCCAAGAGCTCCTTCTTTGTTCTGAGTGCAGTCTATTCCTGTGTTTAAGGATGCCGTGTCTTCTAGACTATCTCTGGAGACACTAAGTAGAATATTTTAAAGTTGTGTTTTGTTCCTCCAGCATTTTTCTCTTTGTATCTTTTTTTAAGGGAGGGGGAGAGTCACTGAGGGGGTAGGGGGCGGGGAGAGAGAGAGAGGGAGAGAGAGAGAGAGAGAGAGAGAGAGTCCAGCAGCCTCCATGCTCAATGTGGAGCCTGCCATGGGGCTTGATCCCATGACCCTGGGATCTTGATCTGAGCTGAAATCAAGAGTTGGATGCTCAACAGATTGAGCCACCCAGGTGCCCCCTCTTTGAATATTTTAACTAATGGTTTGTCTTCTGTTTCCATCCAGTTGACCAGGTGATTCTAGGTTTTCTATTCATATTTAAATTTAGAACAATAAAAAGCTGATAGAAACTGACAGCAGGCTTTCCTTAAGAGTTGTTGTTGGAGGGGCGCCTGGGTGGCTCAGTCTCCGTTTGAGCGCGTCCCACTCTTGAGTTTGGCTCAGGTCATGATCTCACGGTTCGTGGGATCGAGCCCTGCGGCAGGCTCTGCTTTGACAGCACAGAACCTGCTTGGGACTTTCTCTCTCTTTCTCTCTCTCTCTGCTCTTCCACTGCTCTCTCTTTCTCTCTCTCAAAATAAATAAAGTTAAAAAAATTAAATAATAAAAGAAGAGTCACTGTCGGAGAGGCTGCTCCTTTTGCTGCTAGAATGTCCAGATCTTTTCCCTGGGAGTCTGGTTCAATCCCTCCCCTCCCTTCGCTGGACACTAAATATTTGGCTGCTCTGGGGGTGGGTTCGATGGTTCCAGATACAGACTTACAAATGATGCTCATTTCAGCACCATGCCCCTTCCCCACCCTCCACCCCTCTTTAAAATATCCCATGAGGTTGGACTCTGTCTCTGGGCTGTGTCACCCCTCCTAATGTCCCCCCCTCCTCCTTCTACACACTTGTCAAATCTCTCTTCCATTGGACTCCCCCCATCCCGGTCATTCTATTCATCTGGAATATTAGTGGTATCTTGGGAGAAAGGAGATAAGAGCCTGTGATCAACCCCTCATCTTTAAAGTCAAGATGATCTCTGCTTTGGTAAAGCAGTTTATAAAATATCGTCATGTATATTATCTCATTTGATCTTTCTGACAACCCTTGAGGTTAGCAGGGCAGAGATCACTGTATCTGTCTTACAGATAAAGCACCTGAGTCTCAGAGAGATTAAATGACTTGTGTCAGGTCACACTGCAAGTTGGGGCAGAGCCAGGATTCCAGGTTGGGTGTTCAGGCCCCAGCCTTGGTCCAGCGTGTGACAGGCATTGGAGGCACATAGAATGGGGCCCAGACACTGGTAACAGTTGGAACTGGGACCCTGGCCTCAGTCTTGCCAGGGCTGTGTTTCTAGAAGGTGTTTGGAACATTGGCCATGTAGGGCACTGCTCTAAGGGCCTGGAGGTTGCAGGGTGCAGGGGAGGGAAGCAGTGGGTGAGCCAGGGTGGGGCTGTGTAATGGCACCCTCGTCTGATGTCACATTAGCCTGAGATGTGACGGTTGCTGTGGGAGCTTTGGAAAAACCAGAAGGAAGGCATCAGGATGGAAGGCTGGGTTCCTTCCAGCTCCTTAAAGCTACCAAGTAAGTTCCCAGCCTTGTGCCTTTGCACTCACTTTCTCTTTGCCTGGAATACTCCTTCCCCCAGATAATTTGCATGGCTCACTCCTGATCATTTCAGTTCTGTGTGCAAAGTTCGCCTCTTTGGGGAAGGCTTCCCTGACCAACCCTTCTGAAGCAGTCCCTTGTTGGTTCCTTGGCCTTGCTTCATTTTTCTTCATGGCTCTATCAGCTGTTTTCTTTTTCTTGATGGGCGAAAGAACACTTCACATGAGACCTACCCTGTCAACAAATGCTTAAGTGTTTAATACGGTGTTGTTGAATGTAGGCACTAAGCTGTACAGCAGATCTCTAGAACTTAGGCATCTTAAATAACTGAAACTTTATATACATCGAACAGCAAGCAGCTCACCATGTCCCCTTCCCAAAGTCCCTGGCAACCACCGTTCTCTTCTCTGTTTCCATGAGATTGACTATTTTAGATACATCATGAGCAGAATCATGCTGTATATATCCTCTGTGACTGGCTTCTTTCACTTAGCATAACGTCCTCCAGATTCATCCAACTTGTCACATGTGACAGATTCCCTTCTTGTAAAAGGCTGAGTAGTATTCCATTGTACGTCTCTAACACATGTTCTTTATCTGGTCACTCGTCAGTGGACATTTAGATTGTCTTGGTTACGTTGACTAAGGCTGCAGTGGACATGGGACTGTATGTAGTTCTTTTAGATCCTGATGGCCATTCCTTTGGATATATACCCAGAAGTGGGACTGCTGGATCACGTGGTTGTTCTTTTTGTAATTTTTCGAGGCACCTTCGTATCATTTGCGTGCTGTCTGCACCGTGTTACCTTCCCACCAACACCGTGCGAGGGCTCCTTTTTCTCCACATCCTCACCAACACTTGCAATCCTTTGTTTTTATTTTTTTGGTTTTTTTTTTAAACATGTTCATTTATTTTTGAGAGAGAGAGAGAGCGAGAGCAGGTGCGAGGGTGTGTGTGAGCCAGGGAGGGGCAGAGAGAGAGAGGGAGACAGAGGATCTGAAGCAGGCTCTGTGCTAACAGCAAGAAGGAGCCTGAGGCGGGGCTCGAACTCACGAATCGCAAGATCGTGACTTGAGCCGAAGTCAGATGCTTAACCGACTGAGCCACCCAGACGCCCCTTTTGTTTTTTTGATATTAGCCATCCTAACAGGTATGAGATGACATCTCATTGCAGTTTTCATTTTCATTTCCCTGATATTTAGTGATGTTGAGCACCTTTTCATGTCTGTTGGCCATTTGTATGTTTTCTTTGGAGAAATGTCTTTTCAATTCTTGTGCCCATTAAAAATTGTTTTTTAATCTTTTATTTATTTTTGAGGCAGAGAGAGACAGAGCATGAGTGGGGGAGGGGCAGAGAGAGAGAGAGAGAGAGAGAGAGAGATACAGAATCTCAAGCAGGCTCCAGGCTCTGAGCTGTTAGCACAGAGCCTGATGCAGGGCTCGAACCCATGAACTGTGAGATCATGACCTGAGTTGAAGTTGGATGCTTAACCAACTGAGCCAGCCAGGAACCCCATCTTATGCCCATTTTAAAATCAGGTTATTTGGAGGTGCCTGGGTGGCTCAGTCAGTTAAGTGTCTGACTCTTTTTTGTTTTTAATTTTTTTTTTAACATTTATTCATTTTTGAGAGACAGGGTGCGAACGGGGAGACAGAGCGTGAGAGAGAGAGAGGGAGACACAGAATCTGAAGCAGGCTCCAGGCTCCTAGCTGTTAGCACAGAACCTGAAGTGGGGCTCGAACCCACGAATCGTGAGACCATGACCTGAGCCAAAGTCGGACACTCAACTGACTGAGCCACCCAGGTGCCCCAAGCGTCTGACTTTTTTTTTTTAATTTTTTTTTTTATCGTTTATTTATTTTTGAGACAGAGAGAGACAGGGCGTGAATGGCGGAGGGTCAGAGAGAGGGAGACACAGAATCTGAAACAGGCTCCAGGCTCTGAGCTGTCAGCACAGAGCCCGACGCGGGGCTTGAACCCATGGACCGCGAGATCATGACCTGAGCCGAAGTCGGCCGCTTTACTGACTGAGCCACCCAGGTGCCCCAAGCGTCTGACTCTTGACTTTGGCTCAGGTCATGGTCTCACGGTCATGGGATTGAACCCTGCATTGGGCTCTGCACTGAGCGTGGAGGCTTCTTGGGATTCTCTCTCTCTCTCTCTCTCTCTCTCTCTCTCTCTCTCCCCCTCTGCCCCCCTCCTGCTCATGCACTCTCCCTGAAAATAAATACACATTGAAAAATAAATAAAATCAGGTTATTTGGCCTTTTGCTATTGAGTTGTAAGAGTTCCTTATGTGTTTTGGATATTAACCCCTCATCAGATAAATGGCCTGCAAATAGTTTCTCCTGTTCTCTGTGTTGACTTTGTACTCTGTTGTGGTCCTTCGCTGTACAGAAGCTTTTTTAGTTGGACGTAGTCCCACTCGTCTATTTTTGCTTTCATCGCTTGTGCTTTTGTTGTCATATGCATATGTACCTGTTTTCCACTTGCCTCCTTCCTGCTATTTAAGCTCCGTGGAAGCAGAGAGTTGTTTTGTTCACTGCTGTATCCCCAGTTCCCGCTACAGAGAAGAGTTCAATAAATAATTATAGACTCTCTTGGAACTCAGACTTCTTGGTTCACTCACCAGTTTATTAATACGCTCAACATATATTTACCACACGTCCGCCGTGTGCCTTCGCCCTGGATTTATGGTGTGAACTCAGGCGTGATCCCCTGCCCCTCCCATTACTTACTATCTTGTGGGAAAGATCAGGAGTGAGTAGGGATGGGTTATGGGTTTCACAAAAGGGGAAAAGTCCAGGGGGCTGTGAGCGAGCAGAGTCTAGGCAGTGCAGTTTAACCATAACAATAGCTTACATCTACCAGGTACTTTCCGTGTGCACTTCCTATGCTTAGGCCTTTATTGCATCACCTTATTTAATACTTTTCACAGATCTGGGACAGTGAGTGATAATCTATTATTATGCCCATTATATAGATGAGACTCAGAGAGGTCGAATAACCTGCCCGAGGTCCCATAGTTAGGGGGAATATGAACTCTGTCTGAGGCCCAGCTCCTCTTCTGAGTGCAAAATCCACATACTTTGTCGCTATTCTGTATTTCTCCTGTACTCACCGCTCCCCCATCACCCCTCCCCGTACCAGTCATGTATGTGTTCCTTCTGTGGGTGAGGCTTGCCCCGTTTGGGAACAACCCTTTCCCCTCGATTTAAACACAGGGGATCTTGGGGCACCTGGGTGGCTCAGTTGGTTAAGCGGCCGACTTCGGCTTAAGTCATGATCTCGCGGTCCGTGAGTTTGAGCCCCGCATCGGGCTCTGTGCTGGCAGCTTGGAGCCTGGAGCCTGCTTCAGATTCTGTGTCTCCCTCTCTCTCTGACCCTCCCCCATTCATTCTCTGTGTCTCAAAAATAAAGAAATGTTAAAAAAAAAAATTAAAAAAAAAATAAACACAGGGGACCCAGCTCTGCAGAATAAAACTGGTTTTTACTTTACAGTTGAGTGTTTGTCCTGGTTTTGGAATCAAGGACCTCTACGGGAAGCCGGTGAAAGCTTCAGATTCTCCCCAAGATATGCACATGGGCAGACAGAAATGGCATCGTGCCTGTAACTCGGAGAGCTCCTGGGTTCCCTTAAAGCTGGTGGCTCTGTTGATAAAGGAGGCCGTGAGGCTTTGGGCTCAGGACGGGCTGGTTTGCATGTGGAAGGCAGGCTTGGAGGAGAGCGGTTCACTCCCCCTAGGAGTGAGCAAGACCCTGGGTGCCCGAGCATCGAGGACACCAAAAATAAGAAACCACAGTTAGCGTAAAGGACCACACCAGGATTGGGCACATGGGGAGCAGGAAGGGGTGATCGCGAATGCCGACGCTCTGCCCAGCCTGGCCCTTTCACGTTCTCTTCTGTCTCTACTCCCAAAGGGTGAAGCAGTCGGAGCTATTCGACAGATGGAAGAGCCTGCAGATGTGCAGATGGGCAATGAATATCTCTGAGGCCAACCAGTTCAAGTATCTGTGACTTGTCTGCCCTCCCCCGCCCTCCCGTTGGTGATGTTCTCCTTCCTGCCGCCCCGTCCTGCAAGGCCTGGCCCCGGGGTCATCTTTTCCCCGGAGCTGGCCCTGGCTGGGCTTTGGGATCTGGGCAGCGGGGAGGTTCTGACTCAGTACACAGGCCGAGATGGGCACCCTGCTGGCCACGACCCCTGCATTCCGGCCCCTAGGCCTTGCGGCAGCCCCGTGGGGGGCTGGGGGGGTGCGGTGTGGCCACTACAGCTCCACCTTGGTTCCAGGTCTCCAGCAGGCCTGAGGGGTGAGGTGCACTGAGCCTTCTTCTATGGCCGCGCCCTGTCACCAGCCCCTCTGGGGGCAGCTTGCTTGAACCAGACGCATGAGGCCTGCTGTAGATGAGCTTCTAATTGCTCCCTGACCCAAAGCGATAGATTATAAGCTCCCAGAGAGGCAAGAGCCATAGCTTAAGGTTCCCCTGTCTGCAAGACATGAGCAGCTGGCAGACGTCCACAAGTTCTTTCTGATTAACGTGAACCGTAGGTTCATCGCTAAAATTCTGTGAGCTCACGGTGGGATTTTAGTGCAGACAGACCTTACCGAATGGGACTGATGGGACCCCGGGCATGTGGGTATAGACCGGATGCAGGCTACTCAGGCTGAAGTTTGGATGCAGTCAGGAGCCATCAGCATGCAGGAATCCTACCCCGGGGGGGCTGTGAAAAGCAAATGACACTAAGCATTTTGTCTTTTCCTTATGAGTCATTTGGTCCAGTTTTCTGCAATTCCAGGCCACGTCTAGAGACTGAGTAGTAGTTTTAAGTGGCACATTTTTAGAAATGTGGATGTTTAAAGTGATAACCCTGGAAGAGCAGGTACCGGCAGCCGCAAACCAGAGGCCTCTGTGAGACTGCAGACTCCCAGCTAAGGCCCAACAGGAGGGCAGGAAGATCCCGCCTCCACCCCCCCACCCCCACCCCGCCATCATAAAAGTAGAACATGAACTTGAGCAAAGTGCTGGGAGGCGGGAACAGGTCCAAGGTCTGTGCGGCAAGTGCCACCCCAAATCCAGCCCTTAGCAAGAGGTGTTAGTGTAGGCACTGCCCTGGCAGACGCCCCCCGGGGGTGGGCGGGGCCTGAGCAGGCTGATACAACACCCAGCGCAGAGGTCAGCGAGGTGCGAGGAGATGTTGTGTGGTCTGGGAGCTGCACAGAAGTGTCCTCCGTGGGATTCACATATCTAAGGAGATAACGAAGCGGCAGGAAGATGATATGGCAGCAGAAAAACAAGGATTAAGTGTGGGAGCCTTCGGCAGGGATCAGCCAGCACTATCCAGCAGAGAGGCTCCGGGCGCGGGGCGGGCATGCTGAGCCCCTTCTCGGGGTGGGGGGTAGGGGCGTAGTTTCAGGTGTGGAAAAGGGAGATGACATCAGGTCTTGTCAGGCTCCAAATGGAAAAACCTTCAAAGCCAGTCGGTTGCCTCCCTTTGCTCTCATTACAAGCTCATTCAACGATGATGAGATCCTTCATTCAGGTTTGCGAGACCCTGGTATGGTGAAATGGGGAGGGGTGGAGGGGACGTGCTAGAAGGAGTCCTGTAACTGAGGCCTTCCCTCACCCTACTGCCTACAAATGGACGTGTTGGCATTCTGGTTTATAGCTCCGTCACTGGCAGGCTCGGTTAATATGAGAGAGTTTCCATCGGTGGTGAACTCTCCAGCTGGCTGGCAAGATTGAGTTTCTGGACCAGCAAAGCTAAATGGGCCAGTGCTGACTCATGGCCTCTGCTGGCCGGGTCCCTGGCCTCCCCTCTGAGAAGACTCAGTCAACCTTCTGAAACTCATCACTCCACAGGAAGGCCCTCTCCGATCGGCAGCCAGCTGAGTTTCCCCAATGAAATCCCTACGAGAAATAAAGTCCTAAAACATAATTTTATAACCTTCCTGGCTTTGGCAACCTGGAGCCGAGCAGAAACTAGAACCCGGGCCTCCTGACACCGGGTGGGCAGCCCAGGTTTCCATCCCAGACCTTGGATGTGAACTCTCCAGCAAGCCCCTCCTCAAACGTTGGTGGTCGTCATCATCCCGGCCCCGTGGAGGTGTCCCGTCCCTCCTGGGGCCGCCTAGACAACTGCACGTGACAGTGCCTGGAGCCAGTGTTGGCGGGAGGAGGCCAGTGTGGACTCAGCATAACACTGCTGCTTTGGGGGAAAATGGAGCCTCGCGGGCTCCAAGCCCTCCCCACCCCACCACGTGGGAGAGCAGCAGCTTGCCTCCCGTGTCAGGTCCGGCCCCTGGGCAGCCAGGGTGGGGGGCTCTGGGCCCCCAGGGCAGGGGAGAGCAGTGCCCAGGACCCCGCCCCTCAGCAGGCCTCGGAGAGAGAGTGACCCGGCAGAGCACCAGCTGAGGCAGAGGGAAAACTCAGCCTTCTCCGGCCTGGCCGACTCCCAGGTCGGCCTCAGCAGCCACCTTCTCCCTTGGAGGGCTTATTTTTATTTTTATTTTTATTTTTTAGTTTTGCAAAGGCTGCTTGCATCCTCTAAGCTTTAACCCTTCTGTGGCTTGTGTTTGACTGCTCTTGTGAGTGAAAGCCACAGGGCTTTTTTTTCTTTCTTTCTTTTCTTTCTTCCTTTCTTTCCTTTTTATTTTTAAAGAAACAATGGACTCCTGAAAACCTCTTTAGGAAGTCA
Source organism: Felis catus (assembly GCF_018350175.1). Lineage (NCBI taxonomy): Eukaryota > Metazoa > Chordata > Mammalia > Carnivora > Felidae > Felis > Felis catus. The sequence goes on along the minus strand of NC_058379.1, from coordinate 66,824,724 downwards.
GGCTCCTCTTTCTGCAGGGAGTCATCAACCAGCACCAGCCCACTTCCTGACCTCCCCTCTTCCTCAGACACTTTCTAAATGCTTCTGTTGACCATCGGTGTCTTGGGTTTTTGCCCCCCGTGGGATAGGGGTAAACACCTTGTCTAAGGGGCCAAGAACCCAAGGGCGCGGTCTGTGTCCCCGGATCTCCATCAAGGCTGGATAAAGAGTGTTTCCAGAAAGTAGTAGAATGCCTGGCAGATCTTGGCGAACGCCTGACTGAGGCATGACTCATCCCACGACTGGCCGGCAGCTGGCTGTCGAACACCCGAACACTCGTGCGACTGACACCGTGCAGGATCTGGAGAGGCAGGGTGCCTGCCATCAAGGGGCTTTCGTTCAAGTGGGGAGGGGGTTGGCAGGTGACGAAGTGGGTGGTAGCTGGTCTGTGCTCTGGGACCTCAGAGGCCAGTGAGGTCAGTGGGGTGGGCAGCTGGGAGCTCCCGGAGAGAAAGGCGAGTGTGAGGAGGGGAGGCATGTTGAAGGGGGAGCGGACAACATGAGCAGAGGCGAGGGGGTGGGAGTGAGTGTGGGAAGGGGTGGGGGGGAGAGAACGGCTCACCCCGAGGGGCCTCAGCTCCCTGACCCCTCTGTTCTTCCAGAGGCTTTGCTCTGCCCTGTGTCACCTGTCCCTCCTGCTGTGTCTCCTGCCTGGCAGGTCCACTCTGTCCAGGTGCTGCAACGCCCCCTCCTTCCTCTTCACGACGCAGAAGAACACGCCCCTGGGGACGAAGCTCAAGTATGAAGTGGACACCAGCGGCATCTACCACATCAACCAGGAGATCTTCCGCATGTTTCCCAAGGTGCTGCTTGGGGCAGGGCAGTCTGGGCAGGGCAAAGGGGCGACCTCACGTGGCCCTCTGTGGCCACGCCCATACAGTGTGGCATCACTCTGCTGTGCCCTCTGCACCCGTTGTCCTGGCTCGGGTTGGCTCAGTGGACTGTCCTCCGGGGCTCCCGTCTGGGCAGAGTGAGTGCCAACTGGCTATTATTTGAGCGACTTCTGGCAAGAAAACGGTTGTCAAATTTTGGTTATTGCATTGCTTGCAGAGGACATCCCGAAGATATCCGGGAGAGTGATTAGGCATTTGTCCCCCACTGGAGGCAGGCGCAGGAGCAAAACCATTCACACAAAGGTTGCATGCACGAGAAATCACGGACCAGTAGAAAGCAAATCGAGAACGATTTGCTCTCACGTTGGATGACCTTGGACGGTTCTTATATCTTCCAAGGCCCCAGTCTCCCTGTCCATCACACTGGACTGGTTTAGGCTAGGAATAGGTTTGGCTGCTTATAACAGAAAATCTAAGTAAAACAAGATAGACGTGAATTGTTTTCCTTCCGCATAAAAGAAGTCGGGAGGGCTAGTACGGTGGCTCCCTGGTCATGAGGGACCACAGGATAAGTGATCTCATGAATGAACGGCTCAGGGCACCGAAGCTCTGGCTTCACTTGTGGCCTGACCACAGCGTCAGAATCTCAGAGAAAAGGGCCTGGAACCTGCCTTTTCAGCTCATTCTGGTGGTTATTACCATCTGAAGAGGAAGAAGGTTCCACTGGATGTGTTCATAACCACCACCTGGAGAGCAATGGGTCCAGGGCAGGACTTAGGGAGCCCAGTGTGCAGAAATGCTGAGTGGGGGCATGTCAGGTCTTTCTGGATGAAATCTGAGGGCCTGGGCTGCCCTGCTTCAACGGGAATGCTCATGAAACAAAGCCCACGGGTCCCTGCGTTCTGTTACGTAAACGGAGGGTGCTGATAAGATTGGGCCTTGTGGGGGCAGCGGGGAGGAGCACAAGGTGGAGAGGTGTCACACATTCTCTCCCCACGTCACTGGGCTGGAGGATGATGGGGATAAGCCACATTTACCAGGTGGGTCTTTTTTTTAATGTTTATTTTTGAGAGAGAGAGACAGAGAGAGAGAGACAGAGTGTGAGGGGGGAGGGGCAGAGAGAGAGAGGGAGACACAGACTCCGAAGCAGGCTCCAGGCTCTGAGCTGTCAGCACAGAGCCCAACGCGGGGCTCAAACTCACGGACCGCGAGATCGTGACCTGAGCCGAAGGCAGATGCCTAAGCGACTGAGCCCCCCAGGCACCCCTACAGCGTGGGTCTTGCAAGGCCTGGAACAGGAGGCTGATGTCTGACAGGTGGACTTACATCTCATGCGGGTCATGCCAGTGGGTGACAGTTCAGTTATGACATATGGGTCCAACAAGGGCCGTGGGTATAGACGGCCGAGGCCCAGGGAGTGAGAGCAGGGCTGCCAAATGTTCTCTGGAAAGGGCCAGAGAGCAAATATTTTAAGCCTTGCGGGCCATATGGTCTCTGTCACAGCCACTCACCTTTATGGTTCCGGCACAAGGCAGCCACGGACCTTCACAAACAAACGAGTGTGGCTGGGCTGCAGTAACACTCTAGTTCCTATCAGACACTGAAACGTGAACTTTACATAATTTTTACGTGTCACGAAGTCTTCTTCTTTTGATCCCCACCCCCAACCGTTTGAAAATACAAAACCCATGCTTAGCTCGCAGGCTGTACGGAAACAGGCAGAAGGTCCGAGGTGGCCCGCAGGCCGTAATTAGCCACCCCCTGAGTTAGAGCCTGTGACTTAGAAGGATTCATACCCTCAAGGTAAGTACTTCTTTGGGATTGTATAAAATTCAGCTTCTCCACCTCCTCCCCCGACCCTGGAGATTCTGATTCCGTGGTTCTGGGAAGGAGCCCAGGAATTTCTATTTCCAGAAAGTACTCCAGGTTGTTTTTGATGTACAGAAGTTTGGGAGACACTGACATAGAACATAAAGGCCTTTGAGGATCTCTCCAAAGATAACTTTGGTTTTTTCCTTTCCCTGGTAAAAGTCGAACAGTGCAGTTTTCCCCAATGGCTGTGAGACACCCTTGTTTTCCCCATCCTGGCCCCTGGGCCTGTCCCTTCAGGGACAATGGGCCTTGAAGGACAGTCTCCCACAGACGGATGCAGCATCTTCTTCAGATTTAGTCTCCTTCCTGAGGACCCACTGTGGTGTGATTGCCCATGACCCCACCGGGAGGCCAAGGTGCCGACCAGGGCCGCTGTCATTCAGGGCTGGCCAGGTGATGTGTGCTGGAAGGGGAGCTGTCCAGTAGGCTCCTGGGGGGAGGGATCTTTGGGGACTAATGACAGTAATAATCTGGTCCTCCTGCCGAGATACCTCTGGGCCAAGCATCACCCTGGATAGGCTTTTCATTTACACTAGTGGTTCTTGACCCTGGGGACATTTGGCAACGTTTAGAGACATTTTGGTGGTTATGATTGGGCGTTACCCTTGACATCCGGTGGGGAGACGCCCAGGGATGCTGCTAAACATTCTGCAGTCCACAGGGCAGCCCCCTCTCCCCCCCCCCCAAGCAAGGAATGAGCTGGTCCAAAGTGTCAACGCTGCCAGGTCGAGAAACTCTGCTTCACGTTGTCTCACTTTTGAAAAGCACATGGAATTATCCTAATTTTACAGATGGGAAAACCGAGTTGCTGAGAACTCAAAACACTTGTCTATGGTTCCTTCACCTCATTATCACACAAAACCAGGGCTGAACCTGGGTCTTTTGCCTAGGGGACCCCATCCTGGTTGGTCCCGGGCTTTCCTGGTTTGCCCAAGGGAAGCCCTGCATCCCGGGCAGAGTTCCCCAGTCCTGGGCACACTGGGGGTTTGGGCACCCTGCCCTTGACTCCAGGTCTGTGCTTCTTTCTGCCTGTGCCATGCATGTGGCTGCTTGGTTCCATCTGCCTCAGGTTTCGTGGGGGTGGGGGTGGGGAGGGGGAGCAGATTATGACCCAGAGCAGGGACGGGACAGAATCGGGACCCTTAACCCTCAGGCCAGTGTTTGATTTTTCCTGCCGACGTGCCTGTGGTCCCCTGGAGAGCATGCCCAGGGAGCCTTGTGGGGAGCCGGTGCCCAGACCAAGGTAACCCCAGCAGTCAGGGTGTGACAAGGTCAAAGTGCCGTGAGATGGTCACTCCCAGGGCTCCCGTGAGTGTGACTGTCACTCAGGCTAAGTCCCGGGCTCCTCTGCACTTCGCAGAGATTTCAGGAATTTCCGGCCTCTCGCTGTTCCCCAGTGTGGCCTTGCTTACTCAGCCCTTGGTCTCTTGTCCCTGCTGCTGCCAAGTCCTGCCATGTGTCCCGGTCCATCTGATCTTTGAATCCCAGGCACATGTCTCCCCCTGCAGAGCAGAGGGAGGGTCTGTACCATGCCCTGAGCTGAAAGGGGTGAGAGCCAAGTTTAGGGCCCTGGTCCCAGGCGGCCCTGTCCCCATCTCTGTTGCTGTCACCCCCCAGATCATCTGCATTAACCAATAAAATATGCATACTAGAAGTCCTAAAGATGAGCTTCCCAACATTGGCAAAACCAAAGGCAAGCAGGACTAGCCACAACCTGTACTCTTCTTTCTGGAAACCTGAGGCATCCCAGAGCTTATTGAAAAAGGTTGTGGAGACCTGGCTTCTGTTCCAGCTCGTTCGTACTGGCCAGTGGGACTGAGAACAAGTCTCCTGGCCTCTCTTCTCATCTGCAAAGTGGAATAACCACTTTTCTCCCACATTCCCTGCAAGGCTGGCTCGTAGACGTGATCATGGGTACAGGGGTGAGGGCACCCGCAGAAGGCAGGGAGGGCATTGCCTGTGACAGCCGCGTCCCTGTCTCCCCCAGGACATGCCCTACTACCGGTCCCAGTTTAAGAAGTGTGCAGTGGTGGGCAATGGAGGCATCTTAAAGAACAGCCGCTGTGGGAGAGAGATCAACAGCGCTGACTTTGTCTTCCGGTAAAGAATCCCCCAGGCTCTGCACCTGCTGCTTCTGCCCCCACGGCCCTCCGGCTCTGCGCCCTTCCCTCTTGTGGTGCCCCACCCCCATGCCCCAAAGCTGTCCTTCAAGAGATCAGCCTCCACTCCCCAGCCCTGCACACCCTCATGCTCTGGGTTGTTTCTTGCCCTCTCCAGCCCTATCCCTTGGGGCCAGTGGCCAAACCTCTCAGGTCCTCTGTCTCCACGTCTGCGGAATGAGATGTGTGCAAAGAACACCTCTGTTTTCAAAATAATTAATTTTTTTAAAAAGAGCATAGCAGCTATATGAAGGTCTGTGCAGATCTGTGGGTGTGCAGAACCCTCCCCAACTGGGTTCTTCTCTTCCAGAAGCAGGGCTTGGAACAAGGGCGGCCTTGGGGCTGGCACCAATACTGGCTTCGCCCTGGCTTTAACTAAGTCAGAGATGGGCCCTGGTATTTCTTCTTCCTCAGATAGAGCCCCCTCTTACCTCTTTGGGGATCCTCGCTTACATCTTTAGCCTGGATAAAGAAGATGGGTTGAAAATAAAGGCTTCATGCAGAGGGATTGGGGTTGAGGCTGTCCACCATCATTGTGCCACTCGGGGGAGGGGGGAGGAGTAAACTTGCTTCTCTATGCACAGGCCACAAAGATTCCATCCAGCTGACTGCCTCTGCCTCCCTCTGCCCATAGGAGCAACATCTCCTCCCTCCCCACACCCTCCCCCTGCCTGCTCTCCAGCTGTGTCTAGAATGACTGAGCACATACGGCCTGGGTGCCTTGTCTCTTGTGCAGGTGCAACCTACCCCCCATCTCGGAGAAGTACACCATGGATGTGGGAGTGAAGACGGATGTGGTCACTGTGAACCCCAGCATCATCACCGAGAGGTAACTGACCCTCTTCTAGACTTGTGCTGTCCAGTATGGTACCCCTGGTCACATGTGGTTACTGGCCACTGGAAATGTGGCTATCCAGATTGACATGGACTGTCTATAAGTGTAAACACACACCCGATTTCAAAGACTTAACATGGAAAGGAGGATGGACCATATCTCATCCATTGTTTGTATCGATTACCTGTTGAAAGAGTAGTATTTTGGGGGCGCCTGGGTGGCTCAGTCGGTTGAGCGTCCGACTTCAGCTCAGGTCATGATCTCGCAGTCCATGAGTTCGAGCCCTGTGCTCTGTGCTGACTGCTCAGAGCCTGGAGCCTGTTTCGGATTCTGTGTCTCCATCTCTCTCTGCCCCTCCCCCGTTCATGCTCTGTCTCTCTCTGTCTCAAAAATAAATAAACGTTAAAAAAAATTTAAAAAAAAAGAAAGAAAGAGTAGTATTTTGGGTACAGCAGGTTAAATAAAACATTGTGAGCATTAAATATAATATAAAAATTAACTTCACCCACTCCTTTCTACTTATTTAAATATGATCATTAGAACATTTTAAGTGAGATATGTGGCCTCAGTTCTATTTCTTTCGGACAGCACCGGTCTAGACAGTCTTCACGTAGATGGGCCAGAAAGCTTTCCTGAGTGTGATGGGGGAAGACAGCTCCCTACCCTGGTGTATCCAGGGGGCCCTGGGAGAAGACTCTTAACAAAGATCTCAGTCCCCACCTAGTTCCCCTCCTGGGGTTTGTCTGCCTGGGAGGCCTTGGGGACGGGGGTCAATGGGTTAAAACAACAGCCAAGGGCCTAGTCACATCATCCAGGTCAGACCAGGGGTAAGAGAGGGGACAGCCAGAGACCAGAGGCTAAAGAGTTGGTAAATCAGGCGAGGAAAGCACGAGTGAGGGGCTGCGGGGCAGGAAGGAGAGAGCCGGCACACTCATTTGGGGTACTCATTGGGGATCTTGGGAAAGAAAGTACACGCGTCTGCCCTGAGGGCCCAGGGAAAGCCTCCACTTCCTCCCTACCTCCCCACCGAGTCCCCCCCCCCCCCCCCCCCCCCCCCCCCCCCCCCGCCCCCGGATGCTCTCATCCCTTTGGGTTAAGCATTGCCCTCCCTACATGGTCGTCCCTTTGGACTCAGATTGTTTCTACTTAGAAACCAGAAGCCAGGCCATTCATCTTAGGAGGTGAATGAGATGAAAGGAAGCGGGGTGGCCTTGAGTCCCCTGCATTTTCTGGAAAGGCCCCAGGGTGCCGGATGGGGGGCAGCAGGGGCGGTGGGGCGGGGGAAGAGGCGCACAGGCACGTTGGGGGTGGGGGTGGGGGGAGTGGGCCGACCACCCTTCTGCTCCGGCCCCGCCCAGGTTCCACAAGCTGGAGAAGTGGCGGCGGCCCTTCTACCGGGTGCTGCAGGTGTACGAGAACGCGTCGGTGCTGTTGCCCGCCTTCTACAACACGCGCAACACCGACGTGTCCATCCGCGTCAAGTACGTGCTGGACGACTTCGAGTCGACGCAGGCCGTGTACTACTTCCACCCGCAATACCTGGTCAACGTGTCGCGCTACTGGCTCAGCCTGGGGGTGCGCGCGAAGCGCATCAGCACCGGCCTCATCCTGGCCACGGCGGCGCTCGAGCTCTGCGAGGAGGTGCACCTGTTCGGCTTCTGGGCCTTCCCCATGAACCCCTCGGGCCTCTACATCACCCACCACTACTATGACAACGTCAAGCCCCGCCCCGGCTTCCACGCCATGCCCTCTGAGATCTTCAACTTCCTGCACCTGCACAGCCGAGGCATCCTCCGCGTGCACACGGGCACCTGCACCTGCTGCTGAGGGCGGCACAGGCTGGCCGGCCACCCCGGCAAGCAGAACCTCGCTCCTCCTCTCCTTCCTGCGCCCGGCAGTGCGTGGGCCAGGAGGCAGGGATGGGGGGGCGGGCACAGTGAGCTCTGTGCTAAGCCTCCTGGCCTCAGCCGGGGCCCTATGACCCCACCCTGCCCGTAGGTAGCATGCTGCTGGGCCACACCCCGAGATCAGGGGCCTTGAGGATTGCCAGTGATTAAAGCACATTTGCACTCAATTTTAGCATTCGGGAGAGTGCAGGCTGTAGTGTTCTTGTCGCAGCTAAAGAAAGGCCCTACGGAATGGAAAAGGGGGAGACTGGACGTGTGAGCATGGTCGAGATTTAATTCAGACTTTTGGCTTCCTGAGTTTTATACTGAGGCCTCAGCTGTGAATCGCTATCTAGAATCTCAGAGCTTACAGAGCAACCCAGCAGCCAGACCTTCCTGTGAAGACAGAGTGGCTCAGGGGGGTCCAGGGTCTTAACCACGCCCTTTCAAACACATCCTCAGACACACACATGCACAGTCTTGGTGCCTCCGGGTTCAATCCTGTGTTTGATATTCTGATGAGAAGGACCAGCCATTTGCACTAAGGTTTCCAAGCCAATGTGATTGACTCAATACGTGCTTAGCAATTTGCTTCCTCTCCTGTCTCCTTATTTCCAGCTCTGTTTTAACCAGGAGTTATTTATAAGATCTGTTCCTCTTTATGCTCCAGAATCCTGCAGAATCCTGCTACATTGTGTTTCTGACCTGTGGGCTCCGGGCTGGAAAGCACTGAGATGTAACCGATGAGCTTTGCAGACGGGAGTGCATCATGGCCTCCGACACCAGCATCACTGAGGCTTCTGCTGTGAAGGCAGGACTTGGCACTTTACACAGCCGGGTGGCCTCACGCACACGGACCCACAGAGCCTGTGCTTTGGGAAGTTAACTGTGCCTGGGCCAAAAGGGGTTAACGTGGCATTTCACATCTGAAGTTCATTCCCTTTGCTCCCCGCAGGGTGTTACCACCACGAGCGTGGCTGTACCTAATAGACACCCACGGTGAATTGCCTTAGAACCTAGCTGCACGGACTCATAGAATGTTAGTTCTGGAGGGACTTCAGACTCCAACCTCTCGCCTTCCCTCCCTCCCTCCCTCCCTCTCTCCATTCTTCCCTTCCTCCCTTAGACACTTCCGAAAGCCTATTCTGCTTTGGTCTGGGGTTGGCCTTGGGAAGACGTGATGACAAATCAATTCAGTATTGCTTTCTCCTCGGGCCGGAGGGCAGACCGTATGCAGGCCCGAACCCAGCTGCTGGGTGCTCTGGGGAGGATGAGGGGCTGTGAGATTTCAGCAGGGAGTGCGGCCTGCCATCTGATGGCCTCCTTGTACAACGCAGAGCAGCACATCCCGCCAGTGAGACACAGAGGGGAGCGTGGGCCTGGTCCCAGGCCTGCAGGCTCCCGGCCCACGGCTCCTTTCTTGGCAAAACCGCTTTGTTTGGGCTTGTGTTCCACGCTGGTGGGTTGTCATGGAGTGCATGCGTCCGCCTCTGTTCTGAGTCCTGGTCCTGACCGGGAGACTTCGCGCTGCTTGTCTGTAGGGCAGGGAAGTAGCCACTGAGACTAAGTAGACCCTAGTACGCCATGAACTGGGGAAAACTCCCCCGGGGCGGTGGAGGGCTGCGCTTTCTTGGGCTCTGCCTGTTCCTCCCAAGGTACTTATGGAGGTTTCCAGCCACTTGTTTGTGGTTAATTGAGTGCAGTTCTTGAAACCGTGGAATGTTAAGACTGCAAGACTCCTAAAGACCATTTTGTCCCATTTAAGGGAACAGACCTAGAAGGGGGAGGGGGCCTGGGTCGTGTCTGGGGCTCTACTGAATGGCCAGAGCCCCTGAGTGACACTTCTGTTCCAGGTGGGGCAGGGCTGGGGGGCAGGAGCCGCGGTGAATCAGACATCAGGGTTCCCACCGCTCGAGGGTGCTGCGGGTTGGCATCTGCCCCAGCAGGGCCCTCGTAGGAGCTGGCGATAGGACATAATGATCCACACCCATAGAGGAATCGGGACTCGTGGTCCCATTTCTGGCTGCGGGTCTTAGGGCGAGTTGCTTCCTCTCCCCACAGATCTCACTTTCCTCATCGCTACAACTAGAGGCTTAGGAAAGATCTCTGGGGTCCTTGCAATCTCTAATTTGTTGTTGGAGGTGTTCCTGATGTATGGATCTGAGCCACAAATAGTATTTGTTATTACGATAGTTAACATTTAGTGTGTTCTCATTCTGTGCCAGGCCCTGCACAAAGCACTTTCTTTGCATTATCTCCTGTGATCATCACAAGACCCCGTAGGTAAGAAGGCTCCCCTCAGGTGAGGAGGAGGTCAGACACCCAGCGGAGGAAACCACACCCAAGCGTGTGGAACCCCAAAGCCCACGCTCTGGACCTCTGTCTTAGCTGCCTCTCGGCCAGTGTCACAAGGGCTGGAACCAGAGGGATCCTGACGGAGGTGGCGCTGCAGGGTGGACCCTGCTCCAGGGACACATGCTCTGGGAGGCCGTCTTGGGTCCGAAGGCAGTCTCTGCCTGGAGTTGTCCCCCACCCCCACCCACAGTGAACGTGTGCTGTCCTGGCACTGGGGGTGGGGTGGGTTGAGGGCATCTCTGTGTCTGCAGGTGAGGACAGATGCCCAGAAAGAGTGACAACATGTTGACTGACTTGTCCAAGGCCCCATGGCCAGCTAGGGCCTCGTTTGGGACTCACCTGGTCTCCTGACTTCCAGGCCATCCTCCTTCTCCCGCGGTCAGTGTTTGTGGGGAAAACATTTTTTTCAAAGGCTCGGCGAGACCTGGGCATCGATTCAGGAAGCCCCCACCATGCTCCTCGAAGCCCCGACACCCTCCCACCGTGCAGTGCAGACTAGCAGTTTAAATTCTTATTTAAGGGAAATCGATTCCCCACAAATAAAACAACCCTCGTGTCTTCCTTTGTGCTAAACCCACGGCTCCAGGGTTGAAAGGCAGCAGAAACAAGCAAATGACTCAGTGCTTAGCCAAGCAGAACGGAAGGTAGCTCAAGGTCAGATGCCGCCTTTGAGGCGGTTTAGCAATGCTGTCGAAGCAACTCTGCCCACCAGTCACCTGGTGCCACAGAGAGCAGAGGGCCTCACGGCCCTTGACTTTGCTGAATGTGGGGAGGGGGCAGGGACGGCACTTCCTGACAGTTGAGGGAGGGCGCAGCGCTGGCTTCAGCCAGGCCTTCAACAAATAATTACTGGGCACTCCCTTTGTGCCAGGCATCGTGCTAGGTGCTGGGGGATGAACGATCGATCGAAATGATCAAAACGTAGCCCCTGCCCGCCCCCGGGGCTGACAGCCTGGTGGGCGTGTCCAGACACTGAACCAGGATCCCACACGCGTGCTGAAAGCTGGCAAGTCCGAGCTCGGGGACAGTTACCAGGGAAAGAGGACGAGGGGGTGGTGGAGTTAAGCTGGAATTCTGCAGGCTGGTGATTGCCAATGCAGCGGCTGCTTCTCAGGCCTCATCCTTGAAATCCGTGTGACATGTGACAAGGGTGGCTTCGCTGTCCTTTTGAGTCCTCTCCTCCTTTGTTTCCTAACAAACCACTCTCCCCTGACTTCCTTCCTGTGTCTGAATGCTCCTTCTCAGGCCCCTTTGTTGACTCATCTTCTGTGAACCTCAGGGTTCTCTTCTCTCAGCAGGAGAGAAAGCTCATCTAGTCCCAGCCTGTCTCTCCCATCCTTGCGTCTTAGCCCCCTTACCTGCAGGCTGGTTCTCCCTTGGATCTTCGGGAGCACGCTCACCGTGGCCTCCTGAACATCTGTCCCTGCGCTGCATTGCAAACCTCATCATGTCCTCAACTGGCGTAGTTAAAAGGACACCCTGGATTCAAGGTTGCCTCTTAACACTTACTAGCTGCGTGACCCCGAGGGAGCTGCTGAAGTCCCTGGAGGGTCTGATTCATTATCTGAGGAGTGAGGCCAGGACGCCAGCCTCTCCAGCCGTGGCGAGGGTCAAGTGAAATAGGGCTGCACAATGCCTAGCACAGAGCCTGACACAAACTAGACACTCGGTGAGCCCAGCTTCCTCGGCCTCCTCCCTCCCCCAACCCGCCCCCAGTGAATGGCTCTCCTGCACTGGTGGTCGCTCACCCCAAAAACCTGGGTCACGCCTGGCTCCTCCTTCTCTGTCACCTTCCGTATCAGCACAGCTGACGGAGAACCACACTCTGCAATGCCTGCCATTCAGTGGCGGCTGCCCGGTGAGTGGTGACGTCCAGCGTGGAATTCAGACGAGATAGCGTCTTAAGTGAGAAAAGAGTGAAAATGAAAATCCGGCACACAACCCCACTTCGGCCCCTCTGTGAAGACGAATATAAGATATAACCCACTATTAAACTAGCAACACAAAAATAATTGCTTGGGAATCGATTACATTTATAAAATCTGTTTTGGCCTTGACACGATCAGGGATTTTTTTTTTCTCTATTTTTGATTGTAGTAAAATACCCATGACGTGAAATCGACCATTTGAGCCATTTTTAAGCACACAGTTCAGTAGAGTTAAGTACGTTCACGTTGTTGTGCAACCAGTCTCCAGAACACCTTTCATCTTACAGAACAAACTCTATGCCCGTTCAAGGACAGCCTCCACTTCCCCTCCCCCAGCCCCTGGAAACCACCACCCTATTTTCAGTCTCTGTGAATGAGATTATTCTAGGTATCTTGTATAAGTGGAATCATATGGTATCTGTCTTTTTGTGACTGGTTTATTTCATACAGTATCATTTAGGGAGGTACAAGCTGTTCTCAGATGGCATTCGTTGTTTTCAGTGTCTCTGTAATACAATTCTGATTTTACTTTTGGTCCGGAGCAGTTCTCCTGGGCCCTTGGTCCATCCTTGGCTTCTGATGACCTTGACACCTTTGCTGAGGCTCAGCAGACCCGGTCTGCTTTGCTAGCTGGGCTCAGCTGTCCTGGCCACAGCCAGTATCCTGAGAGGCAACAGCTCTGCCCATCTTTTTTAAGTCATTAGATGTTTCCCCTGCAGAGTCTCTTCTGTGAACCCTCCTTTTTGCATTTCAACAAGCAGAAAAGGCAGAGGGAGAGCGAGAGAGAAATACACACTTCAGTCAGTGACTTAGCGCTTGGCACAAAAGCCAGAAATCAGTGACTGTCTTTCTTTCCATTCGGGGGACGGTTCCCTTGGCAACTAAGTAACTCATTTCCTTCAATAAAAATGACTTGCTCAGCTTTGGGGTAAAAGTTTTATTTCCTCTAGAATTGTGGTTCTCAGCCTTGTGTGCACATTAGAATCACCCGGGGATCTTTATAAAATAACCCTCATGCCGGGCCCCAGAGATTCGCCCAGAGAATCTGATTCAGTTGGCTTAGGGATAGGGCCTCGATCCTTTCAAAACTCTTACGTGACTCTGTGGCACAGCGGTTAAGATCCACTGTCCTAGGGCGGAGGGGCTCTGCCTCGGCTGCACTTTGGAGTCATCTGAGGAGCTTTGAGAAATACTTGTGCCTGGACCCTGTCCGTCCCAGAGGCTCTGATCCAGTTGGTCTGAGGTATGACCCAGGTAGTCAAGTCTTCCAGCCTCTCCCCATGACTCGAATACGCAGCCAAGGTTGAGAACCGTATTCTAGAGGTTCTTGAACCTGAAGCTGCGTCAGAGTCACTCGGAGAGCTTGGGGGTTCCCGGGCCCCAGCCTGCGGTCTCTGCTTCGGTCAGCTGGCGTGGGCCTTTCTTGCCGGCTCCCAAGTGATGGCGATGCCGGTCCAGGGATGAGGGGGCCCCATCCTGGTTGGCCTCAGATTCTCCAGGTTTGACCCAAGGGGAGCCCTGCATCCCGGGCAGAGTTCCCCAGTCCTGGGCACACTGGGGGTTTGGGCACCCTGCCCTTGACTCCAGGTCTGTGCTTCTTTCTGCCTGTGCCATGCATGTGTCTGCTTGGTTCCATCTGCCTTAGGTTTCCCGGGGGGGTGGGGTGGGGATGGATTCTGACCCAGAGCAGGGACAGGACAGAACTGGGACCCTTAACCCTCAGGCCAGTGTTTGCTTTTTCCTCCTGACGTGCCTGTGGTCCCCTGGAGAGCATGCCCAGGGAGCCTTGTGGGGAGCCGGTGCCCAGACCAAGGTAACCCCAGCAGTCAGGGTGTGACAAGGTCAAAGTGCCGTGAGATGGTCACTCCCAGGGCTCCCGCGAGTGTGACTGTCACTCAGGGTAAGTCCCGGGCTCTTCTGCCACGCTGCACTCTTTAGCACAGAGTTCCTGGCCCACTGAGGGTGGAAGCTGGGTGCAGTGATCTGTCCCTATCCCCCACCACACCCGTGGAAAACAAGCAGGTGATGAGGGAACGTTCCGCAGAACGGTTCATGTGACCCAGGGACTAAGTTCCCTCCCTATTGCGCTGGGCTCTTCCTTCCTTTTCCACCTGCCTTTGGAAAAGGTTCCAGTTGAATCCATCACCTTACCGTCTGGATCCTGCCTCAGTCCCTCCTCCCCACAACTGGAGGCAAGTCCCTTGCCCCTTCCCTCTGGAGACGCCTCCAACGATGTGGTCCCAGCAAGAACTTTATCCGCATAGCAGCTCAGAAGCTCACATTCAACGGCAAAGTTTACAAGACCCACTGAACACCTTGCAGACTTGTTAAAGGAGACTATGATTACTTTCTTACTGAAACAAGGTCAAAGCACACCTCACTTCCCGGGACCACTTACCCAAGCAAGCTCACTCAGCCCTTAGGTAGCTGGGGACTCAGATGAAGGAAAATTGATTTTGAGCCCCTGAAATAGATGCTGTAAAGCTCTGTGTTAAAGACCAAACATTCTGCAAACAGCGGATCCCTTGTGGCGTTCGCTTTAATTTTAAATTCAATTCTAGGGAACTTGATTCCGGTTTCTCATAATAAAGTGAACGAAGAGAATGACAACAGGTGCTAGATTTAGCAAGAAATGGCAGCTAGTAGCCTAACAGTAATGGCATTAAAAAGACCAAAACTCGACATTTCGGAAAACAGCCAAGTGATCTGAGGCCGGTTAGTGGAGGTGCAAATGTGCTGTGGTAGCCCTGAGGGCCCAGAGCATCTTAGATCTGCTCACCCTGTGACGTCGGCGACCACACTGGGGGAACGGGAGCAAACAGCCTTCGGTATCCTGTGTTTAAGAAGGCAGAGGAGGGGCGCCTGGGTGGCGCAGTCGGTTGAGCGTCCGACTTCAGCCAGGTCACGATCTCGCGGTCCGTGAGTTCGAGCCCCGCGTCAGGCTCTGGGCTGATGGCTCAGAGCCTGGAGCCTGTTTCCGATTCTGTGTCTCCCTCTCTCTCTGCCCCTCCCCCGTTCATGCTCTGTCTCTCTCTGTCCCAAAAATAAATAAAAAAAAATGTTGAAAAAAAATTAAAAAAAAAAAAAAAAAGAAGGCAGAGGAGCAGCTTACCCATTTCAGAATTACTTGCATTCCCAAACACTTACAACACAATCCTAGAAATCTTGGTGCTTAAAAGGTTGGCCCTCAGATCTCTTGAAGTTCGGGTGGGTGCAGTAGTTCATTATCTGAGAATGTAGGGTAAACGAGATAGGCAGACTCTTTTGGACCGGCGTATTCCCTCTGACTCTTCCCCCAAGAAAAAGAAGGCCAGGAGCAGGGGGGGATGCGCCCCTTCCGCTCCCCCCACCAATCCCTGGAAGGGAGCTTCGCAGCGTGGTAGACGGTGCTTGTCACGACATTCTCTGTCTGCACCTCTGCTTCCGCCGCTGGTGTCCTGGTCACGCTGGGGCCGGGGCGGTCTCTGCAGTGACTCCGGCCCGGAGTCCTTTGTGAATTTAAGAACAGGACTCTTTTTCTCCGCCCGCAGATGAGCACTTCCTGCTCCCCAGGCACCGTCGTCCTCGGTTTTCTCACCAGGCCTCCCTGTATTCTTCTGAGAACCGTGGGGCGGTCAGGGGGTGTCCCGACCTCACTGGGGCCCAGAAGGACAACTGTGGCATGCCCCCGGTCACATGGGATTGGTGGTAGCCTTCTGGGGTCGGGCGCCCCAGCTTCCTGAGGGGACAGAGGGGGGTAGTAGCGGTGCCCTGTGCTAGCCTCTCAGGCTTCTCTGCTTTCTTCCCGCTGAGGTTGCCAGGCTGATTGGAGTCTGGTCCAGGCCTGGGCTTTACCCCGGGCCTCACTCCCTGCCTCGGTCTGTGGAGGGCTCTTTGTAGCATTCATTCCTCTCGAGGTCCTGCGCGCGGGGCGCCCAGAGCCGGAACACCAGGTGGCTGTGCTGTACTTGGCAGAGGGTCGCCTAAGGCCACAGGTCTGAGCAGAGGGGGACTGTGGAGCAGGTCAGCATCAGACCCGTGGCGCCGTAGCCGTTTGGGAGGAGGCTGGTGGGGGCCCCAGCGACAGGTCCTCCCAGCCCATCCCGGAGCCAGCCCTCCCACACTCTTCTTCAATGGGACCCTTGACTCTCACCGTGGCCGCCTTCTGAGCATGCCCTCCTGCCCAACGATGCTTTGGGGGACAGCTAGTCCCTCCCTGGGGGCTCCCACACTTTGCACAAATGTTTTAGGGTGCAACAGGGTCTTCTTGGTCGCCTGCAAATTTCATTTTTGGACCCAACCGCCCTCCCCACAGAAAGCTGTAAGTCTTCTTCAAAGCTGTGTTGTTTGAACCGTGAAACGTATGGAGATATATCATTATTATTTTTAACTAACACACTGTCTCAATGAGCACACGCCGGGTCGTTTGGTGTTAACAGTGTGGAGTCAGTCCCCTGCCACCCTGCTGCCCAGATGAAGCTTGGGTGGGGGGGGCAGACGACGAGGCCAGCAGAGGAAACCCGCCCACCGCCCCGCGGCCGCGCTGGCCCCGCGTCACTTTGCAGGGAGCCCTGCCCAGGGGCTCACGTGAAGGCAGAAGAGTTTGTCCCCGAGGACTTGGTGGCACCGACGCCACTCCGAGTGGCTGCCGTGTGTGAAGACAAAGGGGCCACGTGGCTGTGACCTCTGGGGGCTTCTCGGCCCGTGCCTGTCTCCCTGTCCTTCCCAGGAGCTGAATCACACCGCACGTGCTCCACGGGGCCGTTCCCGCCGGAGAAGCAAAGGGAGGCCAAGGTGTCACTTGCTGGGATGCGGAGACTCGCAGGCTGAGGGCGAGGGGGCTGATGCTGAAGGACGTCCCTCTCTGGCCCGCCCGGCTCGCTCCCTCCGCCACCGTGAGGCCTGATGCCTCGGAGGGAGACGCTCCTTGCCGGGTGCAGACGGGGTGATGGGGAGTGCAGTCCGTGCACAAGAGCAGGGGTTCATCCAGGGGTACGTCCAAAGTACATCCATCCAAAGTAGAGCTGTGTGCGGCCGTCCCTGAGGGATTCGGAAGTGATGACTGATCTGTCCTCGGAGTATAATCAGGGCACTTTGTATCTGTCACTGTGCTTGCAAGGCCCTCAGTTTCTACCCAATAAAACCAGTCACGTGGTTCATCTAGCAAAGACTGGCTGTGGCCGTGTGTGTGTGTGTGTGTGTGTGTGTGTGTGTGTGTGTGTGTTTGAAGGCTTGGGCTCATGCGGCACAGCCCAATGCGAAGAGGCGGCCGGGACTTGGGAGGGACCTGTGGCCTCCCTGGGCATATCTTTGGGCGGTCTTGGGTCCTCATGTGACCTGTTCCTGTCTGAGCAGGAGAGCAGGTGGGCTCAGAGACCAGATCCAGACCAAGTCGGTGGGGTCCTGAAGCAACACCCCACAGGCCTCAGGAGGACACGGAGAGGGAACCACAGGCTTGTGTCTGCGGAGGGAGAGTCCCGGGGAGGGCTGGAGGGCCGACCGAGCGGGTGGGGTATCAGACACGCTCATACCTGGAAGCTACACAGCCCTACCTCTCTTGAAGCAAAGCAGCCGTCAAGGTCTGGAGTCACATCAAAAGGCATTGGAGCACAAATTACCTTCTTATAAAGTTTTTTTTTTTAATGTTTATTTATTTTTGAAAGAGAGACAGAGAGCAGGGGACAGGCAGAGAGAGAGGGAGACAGAGAATCTGAAGCAGGCTCCAGTGCAGAGCCCAGCGTGGGGCTCGAACTCAGGAACCATGAGATCGTGACCTGAGCCGAAATCAAGAGTTGGACGCCTAACTGACTGAACCGTCCAGGTGCCCCTAAAATGTTGCAGAAAGCTCTTTCCATGCCAATGTCCATGAGTGTGTTTAAAATAGGATTATATAGGGGTGCCTGGTGGCTCAGTCAGGTAAGTGTCCGACTTTGGCTCGGGTCGTGATCTCACGGTTCATGAGTTCCAGCCCCTCCTCCAGCTCTCTGCTGTCAGCACAGAGCCCACTTCAGATCCTCTGTCTTCCTCTCACTCTGCCTCTCCCCTGCTCACACTCTCTCTCTCTCAAAAATAAATAAGCATTAAAAAAATTTTAAAAATAAAAATAAAATAGGAGTGTGTATGTATATACATATATATATACATATATACATATACATATATACATATACATATATACATATACATATATACATATACATACATATGTAAATACATATACCTATATATGTGTGTATATATGTATGTATATATACACACATATATACACATTATTTTTTTTTTTAATTTGTGCACAAACAGCCTGACTGGAGCTCACCTGTGGAAAAGACTTCCCCAAATCTGCATCTTGGGGAGGTCCAAAGCCTTCCCTGTGCTTTCCCATTAGAGAAGATGATGTGTAAACCCTCAGAGGCTGGCATTCAGACTCCTGCTTCTGAACATGTTTTGGTTGCATATCCCTTAGCCACCCAGGTACTAGACGTAGACCTTTCCTTGATATCCATGATCATATAATGTATATACAGTGATGCGGGAGGAGAGGGGAAAGCGATGGAAACCCCTTCCAAACAAGCAACCTCAAATGGAATGTTCAGTGCCCTCTCGGCGTCCCCAGGCTAACATGTCCTTGGCCGGCCCAACCGCCTGCCAGCCTCCCAGTGTGGACACTGCACGTGGCCCCAGCCTCAGCCAGCCTCTCTGGCCCCTCCTCTTCTTGTCCCTTCTGTGTCTCCCTGTCCCCAGTTCCTCAACTGTGTCCAGGGGAGAACACGTCTCTGTGCACTTGGTCTCCTACCGAACTGGGATCTCAGGTCACACTTCGCCTTCCTCCTAACAAGAATTTCCATGCCGGCTGCAAGATGTTTAAATGTTTCTTATTACAACTATAAAATGCCAAACACTGAAGCAAGCAACCGTGGAATCTAAGGTTGCTATTTGAGGGTTAGCCCTGAGACCCGGCGCTGTATTCTAGTCAATCTTCATAAGAGAAAGAGCTCAGGGTCAGGGAAGCAGCAGTTCAAAATATATTTTTGAGTGAATGAATGAATCAGTCAATCCATCGATGAATCAATCAGTCAATGAATCGGTGAGCTGGGGGACAGAAGTTGAATGTAGTTCATTGATTTATTTAATAAACACTTATCAGACACTCACAATCGGATTTGTTTTTCAGTAAAATCCCTCGGTGTTTGTGAGCAGGGTGGATCGGAGGGGGCAGAAGTGGTTGAGGGTGAGCTTTCCTAGTACCCCGGGTAGCCTATGTGAAATGTTAGTGGGAACTAACATTTCAGTGACACGGGAAAACCACCAACCTCACCACACTACATCACCTGCTCTGCTTCCAGAATAGGGGTGGTTCATTTTGAGATATCAGACTAGCTGCTTCCCTTGGGTGAGAAATCGGGCACATGTGGTGGTGGGGAGCCACAGGTGGGAACCAGAACAGGGAACCAGAACAGGGAACAGGTGGGAACCAGAGCTTCTAGGACACACCCTCAAGTTCCTGGGACTTCTTACTTGGACTCTCTACACCCTGCTCACCCCAACACACACACTTGTAATTGGCTCATTCCTTCAACATGTCTTGAGGGCCACATTCATACTCCAGTGGGCACTGGGGATGCATGTGACTTCCTTAGAAGGGAGCGCAGACTGGTGGAAGGGAGAACCCTTTGCTGTGTCTACACCCTTTGCTATGGAAGTTTAAAGCCTGAGCCTCTGGGCTCAGCCACTTGTATTGCTTTGCGTGGCCCAACGATGTTAGCAGCTGTGATGCAGGTGGAGGCCTCAAGGGTGCTGGCAGCACCAGACTCACCCCCGTGCCCTTCCACCCTGGCCCTGAGAAGTGCTCTCCCGGCAGCAGCTGCTCCTTCAGCCTGGCCCCAGGGTGAGCCTCCCCAGCCAAGTTCAGCCAGGCCTGTAGATTGACACAGAGCTGCCAGCTGAGCCCAGGGTAAGTGAGTCACCCCAGCCAAGCCCCAGCCATGTGACACTTGCACCACTGAGTTTTTTGTGATTGTCTGTTATGTAGCAATAGCTGGCTGATACAGAAATGCACACTACAGTTCTGATGTCAGAGTGAACTAAGGCTTGCGGGAGGAAAGTGCCCAGGGATGTCTTCAGTTTAACTACAATGTTAACTCCCCTAAGCGGGAGGTTGGGACAGATTACAGAGGGCCTCCGATGTCAGCTGGACGTGCTAGAATTTAATTTGTGTTGGGGACATTTGTGATTCTTTCCGCAACCTAGCGTCTGAGCGCCCCTTCTAAAGTTTGAGGAGAGGACAGCTCCCAATGTAAGAGCTGAACATGCCCCAAACTCACTTTCCCAGCCTCCTTTGCTGCAAAGTATAGGCACATGACTGAGGCTCAGCCAATCAGGTGCACAAGCCCCAGACTCTGAATTGGCAGAAGTCAGCAGAGTCTATTCTGGAAAGGTTGGCATCAGCAGGGGCAGCAGAGGCCAGTGCTGAAGCTTGGTACAAACTGTGTGTCCAGGCCCATCACTGGGGGCAGTAGGGGCCTCTCTGGGTCAGGTGTCCTTTGTAGGGAGCAGCTCCTAAGACCTCTCAGAAATTCTGAGATCCCCTTGCCCCGATATTAACTTTGTAAACAAATTTTCTACTTAAACTAGCCAGTGTTAGTTTCTGCTGCTTGCAGTCCAGAATCTTGGCTGATAAAATTTGTTTGCACTGAGGTGTAAGTGAAGGTGTTTGAACTGGAAAGTGACATGACCAAAGGCAAGCTTTAAGAGAATTCATTCAGCAGCAGGAGGATGCCCTGGAAGGAGAGTGAGGCTGGGGCAATGAAATCATTCTGTGTGTATGTGCATGCATTTGTGTGCATGTGCAAATGGTCTGTGGGATAAACAGCCCTTTCCCTATAATCAGAGGTTTGGGATTTCTATAATTGCCATGTCTGGTCTTGGTGTTTTTACCAGTATACAAGAAACTGATGGGAATCCAAGTGTCAGCTTTATCATTTAGGGTACAGAATCACCCTATACAGTTTAAAATGTTTTTTTTTTGTTTTTTGTTTTTTTTTGTATTTATTTATTTTTGAGAGAGAGAGAGAGAGAGCAGGGAAAGGGCAGACAGAGAGGGAGACACAGAATCCGAAGCAGGCTCCAGGCTCTAAGCTGTCAGCACAGAGCGGGATGTGGGGCTCAAACTCACAAACCATGAGATCATGACCTGAGCCGAAGTCAGTCGCTTAGCTGACTGAACCCCCCAGGCGCCCCAAGAACCACCCTATATAGTTTGGATTGGAGGATGCTAAGCCTAGATTGGAGGAAGGGGCCGGCATTGACCTTGGCCCTGCCTGGAAGGAGAGTGGGTCTGCAAACCCGCCCTGAGCCCTGTTTCCCAGCCAACCACACACAGGGTCCTAACACCACAGGGCTTGGGACGAGGCTCAGGTCAGCAGCCAGGCCTGCATGGTGGGCCTTCCCCCGATGGGCTGGCACCTGCACGAGGCAGGACCAGGAAGAGAGATGGGGGGAGCCAAAGCGCTGCCTCCTTGTGCCTCTCGTGTTGTGAATCCCCTGCCCCCCGGCCCACCCCCTACCACCATTGGTCCAGTTTTAAATCTCCCAGAATGTCACACAAACGTAATCACGCAGAATGCGGTTTTCTTCTGGCTGGGTCCTCTCACTTGGCTTAATGCTTTCGAGATTTGTCCATACTGTAGCATGTCCAGCACTTCCTGCCTTTTTGTGGTTGAGTAGTACTGGCCAGTTGATGGGTGTGTGAGTTGTTCCAGGTTTGGGCTCTTACGAATAAAAGCTTGTGTGAACATTCACATGCAGCTTTTGTGTGGACATGTATTTTCATTTCTCTTAGGTAAATACCCCGGAGTGGAATTTCTGGGTTATGTGGGAAGTGTCTGGGTAGCTTTATAAAACAGGGCCAACTCTTTTCCAAAGTGGCTGCACCACTTACCACTGCCACCAGCAGCGTGAGGGCTCTAGTCGTTTCATGTCCCCATTAACACGTGGTACTGTTTCAGACCCTGTTCTCTTATCGTGTTTTAATGCCATGGATTTTCTCAAAATATTTTATTTTAAATTTTTTGAAAAAAGAACAGTCCAATAAGCATTTTACTTTTTTTTTTAAATCTAAACCGTCCTGCATGCAAAATGAGCACTTTGTTTTATTTTTTTCTCTGGACGGATAGTATTTGCCATAGCAATCCTAGTAACTTCTCTGTACTCTTTAAGGTCTGTTTCTAAAGAACCCAAAGGTAGAATTAACAACAGAGGTCAAACCACATGCTGCCAGCAGGAGGCGCGCATCGTCCACGATTGAACTTCGCTCTTCTTCCCTCGCAAGGACTTTGGGCTGATTCCAGGGCGATCCTTCAGCAGAACAGGGGAAGAGGTGAAGTTGATCTTTCCTGGGTGACGACTTTGGGGTCAGAGATGCCTCCTCATGGTGGAGACGCGGGTGGTTCGAGAGAACAAAGTTGCCCCAGACTCTGGGGAGGGGTGTGAGTGCTGACTGCTGCCTAGCTGTCCCGCATCTGCCGGGAGCTTCGGAAGTTCCCTGCGCCCAGGTCCACCGCAAACGGAAAATCGGCATCTCAGGGGGTGGGACCCAGGCATCGGCATTTAAAAACCCTCCAGGTGACTCCAATGTGCAGATAAGGCTGTATGTGGCGACGGAAGCTTGCTGAGCCCCGCCCCTTAGCCCAGGTGAACTGATCAAGTTAGTGAGTTCACCTGGGCAGGTATCGGCCCTCTTGCTCTCTAATTTTAGGACGTCCCCCCATCTCCCCTCCTCCCCCCTGACGAGAGGGGCTTGTCGAAACTCTGGATCCCCAAGTTTCATCTTCAGAGACTTGGACTCGGTAGGTCTGGGGTAGGGGTGTGGGGTCAGAAATCGGCATTTGGTGAATCCCGCGGGGCTAATCCAGGCGTTCTGGAATCCGGCTTTAGGAAACATTGACCTTGACAGAGAGCATCTCAGAGGGAGAAGACCCACAACAGAGAAGGTGAGGTGGTGGCCGGGGGTCCTGGGCGCTGGGGCTCTGGGCTAAGGGCACAGTCGGTGGACTCAGCTCTGGGCCGAGAGGTGGTGGGACACAGGGGTGACCAAGGAGGAGCTGGTGAAAAGTCTTGTGGTGCTGGGTGACCTGGCATGGTTCCTCCACTGTCTGTCTGCACCTGCCATCCAGCCTCCTGGAGTATCCCAGCTCCCGGATGGAGGGCTGTCCAATCCAAATCCACAGGGGCTGCTGGAGCGCCCCCTGCTGTAGGTCATGAGCGATGCCCTCCAGCCACAGTGTGTCACCCAGGGACCTCTGGCCTGGGGGGTCCCATCCTTCTTCCCGGATTGGGTTGAAACCTGCTTTTCTGTAATCACCGCCCACAGCCACACAGATTAGTCTAGTGCTTGCTCTGCAGGACAGTTGTTCACATTTGTGAGGAAGTGTCCTGTTCACTAGGCCTAATGTGCTCAGAATAGTACCCATTCTGGGACACTCACCCTACCAACATATCATTGAAAGTGACTTCTCTTCAGCCCATACTGTTTTCCTCGGAAACAGAGGGCCTTGTGTTCATTGCTGCTTTATAGATCTGCCTGCAATTTGTGCATTCATCCACTGAACTGATGCTTACTGAAGCCCGCCGTGTGCCAGGCATATGATAGGTCCAGGACAAGGGGGCTTGATGCCTGCCCCCTCAGAGCTTGTGGCTGGGAGAGGCGGGGGGAGAGACCAACAAGTAAACGGACATCTCTGCCCTATGTTGGAGGACATAGATGATTCAGCGTGTTCACCTGTGGTCTCTGATGTGCTGCCTTGGACTGGGCCCCACAGAAGAAGGAGAACACATGGGGCCAGTCCTTGCACAGGGGACCCAAAGGGGGGCTTCTGGAACAATCTGAGATGATATCAAAGCATTGCCTACCCCCCTCCACCCCCCTCCCCACACACACACCATGCAAAATAAGAGAGAAACGCTCATTAGGAGTCACAGGCATTTAGTAAGCCCCTACTGTGTTCCAGAGGCTTCTGCTTACTGAGCACTTTCTCCAAGTACCCAATATGACTTCGTGGGTCATTATCCTTCCACCGATGGGGGGCCAGGCCTCCTCTAAGGCCATACAGCCAGGAGGCAGTGAGGCAGTTCTAGCCTCTTGACCTCACACTGCCAAGACAGAGAGATAGGAGTTCCATGTAGACTGGAAATTTCTAGTATTTGGGGATTTACACAGAAAATTTACAACTCAGGTTGTAAGAAATCTTAATAAAATTAAGGCCAAAGTGCTTTAATAAAATCTTAGCAAAATAAAATAAGCAAGGAAGAGGAGTCCAGTGGGCCTAAGGGAAACTTTTCTTGCTGACTGAGGGTGGAGAGGGGTCCCTGGGACTCGGTTCTCTTGCCCCAGCTCAGAATCCCCCCTTGTGGGGCCGTGGTTGGGGGAATGTTGGCCAAGTGGAGGGGCTCAGAGGGCTTGTACCATTTCATTTGAAAGTGCAGAGGGCAATGTAGGCCAATGGAGAGTGCCGGTTAAAACAGATGCTGGCTAACCTTGACTGGCCTGTCCAGGCATTGTGGGGGTCACATATGATGCAGCACGCCTCTCCAGCGTCCGTGGCTCTGGCCTGGTGGTACTGGTAACTCACACCTCAGAAAATGCTTTGTGGATTATCTGAGTGCTGGTTGGAGAAGCGTCTCTGAAGGGCAGCAGGGTCTCCTCCAGCCAAATGGTCTCTTCCAGAAGCCAGCGGTCACGAGGAGATGGAAGCAGAGAGATGGAACGAGAAGGATCCAGTAAGAACCTTGCCTGCTTTGTAAGGCGAGCAGAGGTCATGAATAATGGAGAGAAACAGAGGCCTCTGAGTCCTGGGAGCTCAGACGATTCCGGGCCGTGCCCTCCTTAGGAAGGGCCCCAAGGCCTGGGGACGTTGTTCACAACTCTAGCTGTGAGGTTAGGGGATCTCCATGGGGGAGGCCCCCACCTACCCCTGGGATGACCTGGAGAGGCCCCAGGGGGCCCCCTTGCTGTGAGGCCAGGTGGGAGAAGATGCCAAGGGCTTGATGTCACCTGATTCTCCATGAGGGGAGGAGAGGGGCGGGGTAAGGAAGACAGCGTGCCCGCAGTCCCCATGAATAAGAGATGAGGCCCAAGGAGAAACCCCAGGGCAGGTGCACAGGGTGGCAGAGAGAGGGTCCAGGGACAGGAAGGGCAGAGATAGGGCACAGGGGTTCTGCTCAGGGGCCTGAGAGGACAGGGGAGCAGGAGGGGGCTGTAGACACAGGGGACCCAGAGGTGGGCGCCAGAGCTCAGGGAGAAAAGGCCTCGGGGCCAGGAGGGTGCGAGGTGGTGGGTGCCGTCAGCCTGCGAGTGCCAGGAAGGGGCAGCCGGCAAGATGATGCCCCAAAAGAAAAAGAGGAGAAAGAAAGACATCGACTTTCTCGCCCTGTACGAGGAGGAGCTGCTGAACTACGCCTCAGAGGACGACGAGGAGGAGCTGGAGCACGAGTACTACAAGGCCAAAGGTGCGGGCGGCGGGCAGGGCTGCGCAGGGCCCTTTCCTGCGCTTGGAGGAGGAGATGCGGGTTCCAACCCGGCTCCTCCCACGGAGTCTCCTGCTGGGTCTGTGCTGCGTCGCCGGGAGTGACCGGGCAGGCATCACACGGGGTTGCCCCCTGTACAGAGTCGAGGCCAGCGGCCCTTAGTCATGTCTCAGTGGCACAGAATAGACCCGAACCGCGGTGCCCACGCTCTCCAGTCCTATGCCTCCCAAGAGCCAGGCTCCAACCTGGCCTCCACCCTGTGTGGTCTGACGGCCCAGAGCCCCTGCTCGGGCTGTGGAGGGGAGAGAGAGGGAGGCCTGACCCCTCACGGCTGGCCTGGCGGGGTGAGGACGGCTGTCACCACAGCGGTGGAGATGGAGCCTGGGGCTCAGCAAGGAGGACGCTTACCGATCTGCACCCCGGGGCTTGCTCTTCCAGTCTCTGCACACCCCCGCCCCCGCCGCCGATCGGGGTGGATGGGGCTGCTTTGAAGGGTTCCACCTTCTTGCCAGATAATCAGAGAGGGCAGAATCTGGGATCCAGAAGGTAATTTTGGCCCGCAGAGGGTTGTCGTTGGTTTGGTTTGATGGTGTTCAGGGTTTTTTTTTTTTTTTTTGCCGTTACCATGTTTTCAAAGGTTTGGCCTGTGAACGCCTGTAGGCTGTGGACATCCAGTTTGTGGACATCACAGCCTCCACTGCTCTCTGTTGCTCAGACTAGGTTCGCTTCGCCCATGGACGCTGCCTGCCTGGCCCCTGAAGGCATTTAAATTCTCCGTGCTTACTCCAAAGTGGCTCACTAGTCCCTGTAAGCACCACATTCATTCATTCACTCACCTATTCATTCATTCACCCGTCCATCCATTGAGACACCAAATATCCATTGAACGCCTGCCCTGTGCCTGCCCGTGGACTTGCTCGCCCTCCCCTTTCTCCCTCTTCCTATCTTAACTTTGAAAGCCCAGCTCGGGTCCCCGTCTTCCATGAAGCCTTCCTTAATCCCAGCCCACCGGGAACTCCTTGATTACATCCACTTCTTCATTGTTCCGCTGCTTCATGCAAGCCTGGAGTGTCGTAGCCTCTTAAGCCTCAGCCACACGGCCCTCCATGAAGGTGGGGCCCTCCTTCCCTTGTCCTCACTCCTCCCCCAGCTGCCAGCACAGATCCAGGCTCAGAGAAGGTGGTCGCTGCATGCAGGCCGTGGCTCAGCTGGGGTCCCTTTCCCGGCAGGATGTCCCGGGTGCCTCCTGGGGTGGAGGCGGGGAGTGGGGGCTGCGGGAAGAGAAGATGTGCCTGGGTGAGTGAGGCATTGCCGTCCTCCCCCAGCGCAGGTGCTACAAGCCCACACCAGTTGGGGGGGGGGGCGTTTGCAGCTGGATGTGGGTGCAGCACCCTCGGCAAGTACTCTCAGCTCCCCAGTGCACACGGCTGCCTGCCGGGAAGCACATTCTCAAAGCTCCTGGACCTGCCACCCTGTCCACTTCTGTTCAGGGGCTCTGCACGCCTGTGTGACTATCTGGTCCCTCATGTTTGCTCTTCTTTTTACCCTTCGTGAAGCCTTCTTCCCTCCGTGCTCACGTTTGATCTCGAAGATTCCTGAGAACAGTCAAGGCAGGTGTGATCAGTCCCAATTCACAGGTTAAGGACTGAGGTCCTGAGAACTTAAGTGACTTGAGCAAAGTCGCAGGCGGGAGAGAGAAGAAGAGTTTAAAATATCCTTTCTCAAGGCGAGTCCCCCCTTGACCTCTCGGTGCCGCCAGACGGAACGGCGCTCTGTGCACCGGGCGCATCGAGAGAACTGTGCTCATAGTAACCAGTGTGATCCTCACAACCAGCCGAGGAGCAGGTGGGGTCCTTGTCCTCTTTCTCAGATGGGGAAACTGAGGCATGGCGAAGTTACATAACTCGCCCGAGATCACAAAGCTACCCAGTCACAGTCAGAATCTGAATCGAGCTGGTCTGGCTCGTGCTTGCTCTTGAGCAGCTTGACCTTGACTGTGGTACCAGCGCTTGGAGAAGAGCAAGGCGAGGTGGGTGTAACGCTGACATTTCTAAGAGATGTGGGTGCACAGGCTCCCCAGTCAGGTGCAGGACACTGGCAGTAAACGTGGATGCTGCTAATGGTAGTCACATGCTGAACCCTCGTGGTCACTGCTACTCTCTCGCTTCTAGAACAACATGTCTCCCACTCTTTTGAGCTCCAGTTCTTGCATTATTGGGAGACTGTTGGGGAGTGGGATAGGGAAGAAGAAGGAGGAAAAGGAGAAAGGCCTTGGTGTCCCTCTCTGTTCTTCAGGTCACCTCCAGGCTCCAGTGGAGCTCACCAACAGCCAGTGGGAGCAGAGCGGCTCCGTCAATCCTCTGAGGGAAGGCTGAGCCCCGGCATTGGTCTGTCTCCTGGCTCGGACAGGGCCGTGAGGGGAAAAGTGTGACTCATTTCAGAACCTGAGATCCAAGGGACCTTGGGGGCCATCCGGCACACGCTTCCAGCCCTGAGACCCTCTCCTCTTGTGCAGCCCAGACAGGCTTGCCCAGCATCGGTTGCAGTATAATATCCCAAGGCAACCTCCCTGAGAATTTTTAATGGGGATAATGGCGGGCATGATGATGATGCCTTTGATGCTGGCAATGGAGATGATGATGACCATGATAGGGATGATGGTGATGATGGTGGTGGTGATTATGAGGGCAGTCTACCACTCGAGGAACACATATCTTTTATCCAACTGTGGAAGAGCGTCTGTAAGATAAGTTCCTCAAAATGCAAGTGCTAGAGTCAGTGAGAATGAACACTGAAAATTTTGTTTTATTTGATTCAATCCTGATCACAATCCTTCAAGGAAGAAATTGTTCCTGCTTCAGAGATGAGGAAATGGAGGCTGTGTACAAAATTTGGTTGCTATCACATAGCCAGTAATGGTAGAATTGGGGGTCAGATATCGGTCACTTGAGTTCCATAGTCTATGTTCATTTCATTGATTGATACATTCATTTGCTCATTCATTCCCCCAGGTAATTATTTATTGTGCACTTCCTACGTGCCAGGCTCTGTGCCAGGAGCAATGCTATGGTGCCATTGATGGTTCTTTGTGCTGACCAGGGAGGGTACTTTGTTCGTTGGGGTCGTCCCCTCTGGAGCCAAACAGAATGTTGTGTTTTCCCCAGGATATGTGTCCTCCGCGAGATCGTTCTTTGGCCATCTGAATTAAGTTTTTTAATTAAAATTTTTAAATTGGGGAATAATATATATATATACAGTATAAAACTTTCACAAAGATACAGTTGGGTGACTTTTCAGGTATGTGTGTGCTTGGGTAATTACCATTCAGATCAGGACACGTTCTTGCCAACACTTAGCACTGTCAGTCTTTTTAATTTTAGCCATTCTGGTGGGGATATAGTAGTATCTCATTGTAATTTCAGTTTGCATTTCCCCGACGAACAGTGATGCTGAACACTCTTCCATATGTTTATTGGCCGTTTGGATATCTTCGCTTATGACTTGCCTACTTAAATCTTTGGCCCATTTGTCAATTTTATTGAAATACAGTTTTATTGAACTGTAACTACTTTTTAATAAAATGCATCAATTTTAATTTATTTAAAATTTTTTTTTAATGTTTATTTTTGAGAGAGAGTGAGAGTGAGAGAGACAGAACTTGAGAGGGGAAGGGCCAGAGAGAGAAGAAGACACAGAATCTGAAACAGGCCCCATGTCTGAGCTGTCAGCACAGAGCCCGATGCGGGGCCTGAACTCATGAACCGCGAGATCATGACCTGAGCTGAAGTCGGATGCTTAACCGGCTGAGCCACCCAGGCGCCCCAAAATGTATCGATTTTAAATGTGCTGTTTGATGGGCATTGACAAATGTATACCTCTGTGTAACCATTAGCCCAATCTATGTATAGAGCGTTTAAATTATCCCCCAAAGTTCCCTGAGCCCCTCCTCAGTCAATTCTCCATGCTGCAAACTCCAGGCAGCTGTGTTCCGCTTTCTGTTAAAATAGTTTAGTCTTTTTAGAGATTCATGTAAATGGCATTATAGTGTGCAGTGTCTTGTGTCTGACTTCTTTTGCTCAACATAACCTGCTTGAGACTCACCTATATTGCATATAAGGGTGGTTCACTCCTTTCTGTTTCTGAGTAGGATTCCGTCGTATGGTTATATCACGATTTGTTGATCCGTTCACCTGCGGTTGCATATTTAGGTTGTGTCCAGTTTAGAGCCATTATTATTGCTTCTCGGCCTTTTGGCTAAGATCAAGTGTAGAGCTGTTACGTACAAAGCTGCTTTGAACGTTTGTACGTGGGTCTTTGAGAAGGCACGTTTTTATTTCTCCCGGGTGAATACCCAAAGTGGAATGTCTGGGTCTTCTTGTAAGCGTGTGTTTATCTTTTAAACAATTTGTTGCCCTAATAGTGTGGTATCTGTTTTCCTTATTTATTTGTATGGCTTCTTTATATCTTCTGCTTATGAGTCCTTTGATAGCCATATGCGTTCCAAATATCTTCGCCTTTTCATTCTCATGATGGTCTTAATTTTCACTAAGTCCAATTTATCACATTTTTTATGGCCAGTGTGCTGTTGAAGAAGGAGCTGTGTGCCCTTGAAATCAGCTTTTGAGGCAGCTTCCTCATCCCTCTCGTGCCCCAGACTCTCCTTTTCTCCAAACCACACGTCTCCAGGCCTCTGTCTTCTCGCCTGTGATGTGGTCCTGGGGTTTCCACCATCCTGCTCATTCTTCTGTGGACCCTCAGTTTGGAAAGGCCCTTATGTACGTGCAAAGCTGTGTGGGCAACGCTTCAGGCCCCGGAGTCGTCCAAGGAGGGCTTGTGTACAGATCAGGCACCCTTGTGGTGTAGGCTATGAAGAATTAGGATTTGTTTGTCCCCAGAGACAAGGAGTTGTGCAAATGTACTGCTGCTTCCTTTCTTGTCTTGTAGTGCCTTGATCGAGACCTTCATCAGAACCAGGGACTTCAAGAGAAAAGGCATCGACAGCAAACAGCACAAGGTTCTAGGAACCTCAGAGAAGGGAAATCAGTGCCCCTGCTAAGAAGGGACACTGGACAAAGCTCTGCTCGGCTCTGGGATGCCTCGTCTGGAGCCTGTGATGGCAGCGCCCGGGAGCTCACGGGAGACGAGGGCTGGCAATGCAGCTGTGTTCGTAGAGGGCAGAGAGGAGAGTGAGGGGCAGGTGCAGGCTCTGAAGAAGGCCAGGTCTAGGAGGCACATGAGTGCCGTGCTGGAAAGATCACAGACCAGGCCTCCAGAGGCCCTGGGCTGGGCTCTAGTGCTGACACCGAGTGGTATGTGACCTGGGCTTTCCCTGCTGCCTGCAGGCTCCTCACCTGTAAGATGAATGTGTGGCATTAAATGCGAGGTTTGGGTCTTACACGGGAGTTGGTGTGGCTCTGACCCTGGCTCAGTGGCTTGTGGGCTGGAGCGGGGTTTATAGAATAGACGCCTTTGTGGCTGGATATCCTCTGCACAGCTGGCAGCAGCTGTGACTTCTCCAGGCCCCTGTAGGATTCTGGGTTTTCTCAGAAGCCTGTGATGTGTTCTCTTTTCTCCTCCAGTCTACGAGGTGGTCACAGCCACGGGGGATGTTCGCGGCGCAGGGACAGATGCCAATGTCTTCATCACCATTTTTGGAGAGAATGGCCTCTCTCCCAAGCTCCACCTCACCAGCAAGTGAGTACCAACTTGGCCTTAGTGGGGGTCACGGGCCATTAGTCGGGGTTGGTGCCGTTCTGGAGCCCGGGGAGAAGACCCGTGTGTCCACAGGCATATTAAGTGGCACGGGGCCTCTGTCAACCAGGTCTCTCCCAGTGATCTCCAGCCAATATTCCTTAGCTCCCCTGTTGGCTTTTGTGAGAAGTATCGCCCACTTTGGATCTCTGACTTCCCCAGGATCTTATTAGCTGTCCCTTTCTTTGGGAGAGGGCACTCAGGACTAAGAAACCTGGGTCTAGGTCCAGCTTTACCACGTGGTTGCCATGTAACGTTGGCCAAATCTCTTTGCATCCAACGGCCTGGCTTCCTCGTCTAGCGTCTGGGAGTGAGAATTCCCCTTTTACCAAACTTACAGGGCGGTTGAGAGGAAGAAACAAATGCATGCATTCAAAGGAAGCATGAGCTTAAAGTGCTCTGCGCCTGTGTCTCTCCAGGGGCCCAATGTCACACTAAACCTGCTAACGCACACTCGAGTCAGCCGTATAGACTAGCAGCTGTGCTTGTGTGCGTGTCTGTGTAGACGTGCTCTGTGTAGGTGTTCGTGTGTGCACCTGTGTTCCCCATATCATTTGTGATCCGTTGACAGCAGGGGCTGCTGCCTCTTTGTTTGGACCCTGTCCCCCGACCGCACACAGGCACACACAGATATACCCAGAGCAAAACATGGGAACGCTTTGGTGGAATTCTAGAGTTGTAGAGCTTCCCGGGGGCTGCAGGCGTGGTCTAGGCCCTGGTTTTCAATCTGTGCTGAATGGAACCAGGGATCGGTCCATTGGTTCTGGGCCCATCATGCCCCCATCCTTCCTGCAGAGTAGCTCACTGATGGTTGTCTTACCCACCGAGTTTCAGAGTCAGATTTTATTTGTACTGAGAGTTCTACAGCCAAGAAAAGTTTGAAAAACCACTAAATTTATTTCAACTTATTCATGGCAAAACTGAGGCCTAGAGAGGAGTAGAGATTAGCTCTGAGCCATGGAGCTCCTAGATGGTAAAGCTGGTCCTAAAACCCCAGGTACTTGATGTGGACATTTTCCTCAAGTGCTGGCCCTGTGGCCCAGAGGGTGCATGGGAGCTTCCCCTGCAGGCTTCCAGGTCGTCACTTCCAAGGGCGCCGGGGAGGCTATAGAGGGGTGGGGACCACAGGCCAGGACATCCCTGAACTCTGTGCTTCACAGACTGACCTGGCCCCGTGTCCCAGGTTTACCCTGAGCGCAGGCTGTGGTATAAATGCGATCCCATCGAGGCAGGCATAACGTCCTATTTTGTCCATTTCTGCAGAACAGGGTACCCGCCTTCTTGTACTGCTTACACTGCAGAGTGACTGGCTTGTGGAAGTCTTTCTCACCAGTGATGTGGGCACGGTAAAGGGAAGACATGAAATGTCCATCCTCTTTGCCATGTGACCTCCCCCGAGCACACCGTTCTAGGGAGAAGCCACTAGGCTCTGGGAATGCAGCCAAGTTGGTTTCTAGCGTCCCCAGCCTGCCCTTTTGAAACAAAAAGAGCCATTTTCTCCTTTCATGGTCATTTCTCACTGTCTTTCCCACTTTCTTGCATCTAGTGCCCTCACTCTTCCCCCTCGGCCTTTTCATTTGTCAAAACAGCCTCTCGGGAAGGCCCCAGAGTCACCCTTCATGAGCTGGTGTGAAGGTTTGTCCCTGAGTCCCCATTTCCAGGAGTGTGAGATCCAGCCTTCCTTCTCAATGTGGAAGGTACTGCCTCACAGCAGAGAGGCTAAGACACGAGCAGGGCTGGGAGGTCTCCGGGCGTCACACGCAGGCCCTCCCGCCAGCCCCGTAGACAGAAGTCAACACCCCTTCCCCCTGCTACTCCGAGGTCTCTCCCGTACCCGTGTGGTGCTCCGGGTGGGGCAGCAGGGGCACAGGTCTGGCCAGGACTCCGGGCAGGCTGGCCTGGAGGGCTCTGCAGGAGCCCATGGGGAGTGGGAGGTTTCGGAGATGGTCTTTTTGTAGCATCAGCATATGTCCTGGGAGGCTGGAGAGGTGACATGCACAGGGATGCCAGGTGGAGGGGTGATGAGGGGAGTCTGCTTCGTCCCTCTGGCCCCTCTCCCAGTTGTTGGCAAACAGCCAGGGCTCAGGAAGTGTCATACCGTCAGGGCGGCCAGAGTGGGACTTTATAGGGAAGGGCAGGTGATCTGGGCCTTGGGTGAGGGAAAGACTCAGATGAGAGAGGGGCAGGAGGAAGGTAGTTTAGACCACGGGGACAGCTTGCAGACACATGGAGGCAGCAAGGGGCCAGGAGGGGAGGACAGGCTGTGGCAGGCCTTGCTTGCAAGCTGATCCACAGAGGCCCGATTTACGATGCGGCCCAGAAGGATGAATCTGGCTGCCGCAAGACCCCAGGGAAATGTCTGCAGAGAGAATTGCAAAGACACAGTCAGTCCTCGCCATCTAAGATGCATTCAGTTCAAGACGGAGACCTTGGGCCTGGGAGGGGAGCACCGCTTTCCAAGGAATCCCAGGCTGCCTGGGTGACCCAGACGCCAGGGCCGCAGAGGTCACCGTGCTCTGTGCTATTTAGATGCAGGTGTTCCAGCCCACCCCTCACCCCCACCCTCGCCCTGGGGTCTGGCTCGGAATCTCTCATCTCGCTGTCTGCTGCTGGTCCCTCCTTGCCACGCTGTGTCACCCAAACCCAACTCGCATGTCAACTGGAACTGAGCTCCTTTTCCTTGCCTTACACACACACACACACACACACACACACACACACACACGTACACACGGGCGCGCGCACACACACACGCACGTACACACGGGCTACGAGGTGTTTTTGAGTCCATCAGACTTCACCAATACTCAGGGCACCAGAGGGAGTTCCCAGCACAGCCAAGCAAATGACTTAAAATGGAATATTAGACAGACTCCCTCGTCTTAAGATTAAACCACTGCCTATCCTGGAATTTCTTCCTGGCTGCTTTCTCCATAGCGTCTGGTCTTGTCCCCTCACCCCACCATCCTCTCCCACTTTGCCTACATCCTCTCTTTTCCCCCTTCTGTTCCTGCTCCGTCTTCTGCCTTTTCTCCTGAGCCCCAGGACCTCCCACATGGCTTATCAGCATGCTTATTTCCCAATACAGAATCATTCTGCTGCAATTATTTGGTGCCTGAGGTTAACATGCTGATTGTGCTTATCCTCATGGTCTAGTGTCTAAATTCCTCCGTACACACTGGCCCGTCTCTTGGGCAGCAAAGAGTGTGATGTGTTCACTTTGATCCTCTGTTAGCTCCACCCCGACCCCAGACCAAGCTGAGTGTCAACAGCCCTGGGTCCCACAGGAAGGCCCCCATATGCTGGGCGCCCTTCCCGGTGACCCAGGACCACTCCCAGCACTGACTGGGGTCACATGTGCAGAATATGGCAAAAGGATGGGATCTCATGCATCTTCTGGAACACGGATCTCCTGTTGAGAATTTGCCAGCTGAGTGTCAGAGAACGCCTGGCATTTTAGCCTGCTGGCCCTGCCAGGCTGGCGGCTAAAATGCCCTGTGCAGCCTGTGAAGCCTCTCCTGGGTAGGGGTCCCCGCTGAAGGGGCAGGTACGGACAGGGAGGGGGCTGGGTACTGCATTACGCTTCATTTGCTGAGTGTCCAGGAGCCCCGGTGAAGCCGCAGTCTCCACAAAGAAACGAGCGGTCTGCATTTCTAATGTTTCCTTTGACAGGGGACCCTCCATGCTTTGGTATTTCCACCTCACCTCCAGCTTCTGAAACCCACCGGCATTGCATTCTGACTTCCCAGACGTGGGGATCTGGGAATCTGACCCCAGTGGGCTGAGGTTGGGGTTTGTTTGGGATTATCCTGGCTGCTCCCAGCAAGAAGAGAGTCCGGGTAGGCCTGTCTCCACAGTCCTTCTTTTCGTTCCTCTGAGGACAGGCCCTCACGAGCCCTTCCTCTCATCTTCCGGAAGATGTTGACGCTGCGGACAATCACTCCACATTGTGTGATGCCCTGGAACACTCGGGAGTGGTCCTGAGACCCTCTGCCCCCACTGGTAGTTCTTTCTCTCCTGGTCCCCCTCCTTCCGCTTTGCTTTTCACAAATTGTTTTCCGTGAGACAGTGAAGCATGGCGGTCAACTATTTAACAAACACGCTGGAACGCACGCATCCACATTCTCCCTGGCCCTGGGCTCAGGGCCTTTGTGCAGGGCGCAGGGACCTGTCAGTGCTTCTCCAGAAGGAGCTGTGGTCAGAGGCCCCCCCCAGGACGCCAGCTGCTCTCCTTCCAAATCACCCTCCTCTTCCCCTGCTCATGGGCACTCGCTGTTTTCCAAATTCCAGGCGGCTCAGCAGATGAAGCCTGACAAGCCTCGAACTCATCCCCCAAGGATTCAGCCCAGGCAGCTGCTGGCCTCGGGGCATGGGGGGCTGTGGAGACAGGACCTGTCGCCGTGTGCATAATCACAGATCGAGATGTACTCCCTTCGGCAAACTTAGAAAATACATACACGGACCAGAAAACATAAGCAACACTTTATAATACTCTTACCATTGAGACATGATGTTTTGTATAAATCCTTCTTCTTCATTGTTTTTTTTTTTCAACGTTTATTTATTTTTGGGACAGAGAGAGACGGAGCATGAACGGGGGAGGGGCAGAGAGAGAGGGAGACACAGAATCGGAAACAGGCTCCAGGCTCTGAGCCATCAGCCCAGAGCCCGACGCGGGGCTTGAACTCACGGACCGCGAGATCGTGACCTGGCTGAAGTCGGACGCTTAACCGACTGCGCCACCCAGGCGCCCCCTTCTTCATTGTTTTTAAAAGCAGCTGGCCTCCCGTGGTGTTCCTACATTTTCTTTTGCAACTGCTTTTCCTTTTAAGCCCATATCATAAACCTGGTCCTGTTCCATTAACATTATAATGGGAGTTTTTGGTGGCTGCGTAATATTCTACCTCACAGCCTCCCAGGGTGGCTATTTCTTAGGGTATTTATCTGGTGTAGAGACCCTTGTCTATTCTACACATTTATTTCCTGGTCTCATAGGTTGAAAATACCTCTTGTTCACTTCCTTATATCCCACCCACACAAGCCTGATGGTGCTTAGATTTGACGTTCCTGTGTTTTCCACGTCGTTGCACATCTGCTCTCACCCTGCAGCACAACATGGGGTTGTTGTTCATCACTTTTGGAGATAAGATTCTCACAGGTATGTGCAGCAACCCCGGAGAAGGGGCCCTTTCACTCGAGCAAAAAGCCAGAAGTTTCCATCACTTTCTCCTCCTCCCCCTTGGTGCCCAGACCACAACCTGGGGGCCTCTTTCCCCCCAACAAGGCTGCCTCAGGGTACATTAAAAAAATTTTTTTTTAATGTTTATTTATTTTGAGGGAGAGAGAGACAGAGTGTGAGCAGGGGAGGGGCAGAGAGAGAGGGAGACACAGAATCCGAAGCAGGCTCCAGGCTCCAAGCTCTCAGCACAGAGCCCGACGCGGGGCTCAAACCCACAAGTCGTGAGATCATGACCTGAGCCAAATCGGATGCTTAACTGACTGAGCCACCCAGGCTCCCCAGTGTACATTTTCCACTTAATTTCATGAGATCTGCCCTGCTTTTGGAGGACCTTAGGCCTCATGTCTCACGACATGCCCACCTGCAGGAAACGTCTCGGGACAGACTATTTGCTAAAGTGGGTCTGTTTGCGGAGAACCACAGCTTTGGAGTGTGCAGAACTTACAGGCCTTCTGTTACCAAGTCTGAGCCTTGTTGCCTTAGAGGGAAGGCTCTTCCCCTCTGTCTTTATTTGGAAGCACAGTGATGGCCTAGTTATTATATGTGTTTGTCTTCCACACTTTTCTTTCCCGTGGGCTGAGTGCTGGTGACGAGAGCCCTGGCTGGAAGCCCCGGGGGAGGTCGGCGGCTCTCCGGCCTGTGAGGGCGTCGCCGTGTGGGCAGGAAGGGCTGTGAGTGGAACTGGATGGCCGGGTCCGAGCCCACACAGAGGACACAGCAGATGTCCGTGTGAGATTCAGGGTTCTGCTCCCGGAGGACTCCGGGTGAGGCTGCTCCAGCCCTCCTGTGTCTAAGCTGATGCAACCTAGGATGCTCCAGAGTCTGGACCCACCGGGCAGCTCGTTGAGGAACATCTCAGGTGTACTTGCTTTTGTTCACACCGTCTTTGTGACGCCAGATACGCATTCCCTCACCACCCGCCTCCCTGGTTGCTGGTTTTTTGGTTGAGCGTTTCCTTTCTTGTTGGAATGGCAGGACCACGGGCCACCACCCAAGCTCCACATCCGCTTGGGGCTGCCATTGCAACTCCCCCCCAGCAAGAGCAAGGCAGGTGAGGAGAGGCCCGGGGGCCTGCAGACCCAAGAGCACCATGGCGTTCACTATGGCCTCCTTCCTCCTCCACTGTCCCAATGCAGAGCAGCCAGAGGGCATTGGGTCATGACTTTGGGGATCCAGGTTCTGATCCCAGATCTGCGATCAATTGGCAGTTTCCTTGTTTGTAAAATGGGGCTAATTGTTGCCCACCATACCTGCCTTAGTGATGCGTGGCGAACATCACAGGAGAACTTGAGTGTGAAAGCAAGGAACGAGTAGTAACCGACCTTGCCCTCTGTCAGAAAGGAGTCTCAGAATGGGAGTGGTTACTCATAGCACTTCCCAGGACTGGGATGGTGGAGGAAGAAGGGGGATGCCAGCCCTTGGCTCTCCTCCCAGGCTTGTGAGCCGAGTGCAGATTACTAAGTGTGCACGTGTTCGTTGTAGGAGTGAATCTGCCTTTGAGAAAGCCAATGTCGACGTCTTCCGGGTGAGAACCAACAACGTGGGCCTCATCTACAAAATCAGGTCAGAATCTGGCCCCTGACCAGGAAGGAAGTGAGATGAAAACCAGTAGGTTAGGAACTGATGTCATTACTGACACTTTCTGGATGTCAATTACTGCCTGGTGTCATTTGAGGGGTGACTGAAGGCCCAGATCTTTCCCACCCATGCTGAGTCATGGCTCCCTAAACTTGCCCATTAGAGATTCACTTCTCTGTGTTGAGACTACTTAAGACAATTTCTCACAAACTTGGGAAATATGCTCTAAGAGGCACTAGCATAGTGGTTAAGAGTGGATTCTGAGTCCAGATTGCCTTGGTTCAAACTTCTGCCTTTCCATTTGCTAGCTGTGGAACTTCGGGCGTTTCCTCTCCAAGCCCCAGTTTCCTCATTTGTAATAACGATTCCTACCACCTAGAGTTAGGGAGGACTCAACAAGTTAGTGCTCAGATGGTAACTGGCACTCAGCAAGTATTAGAGATGCTGGGTCACATTGCAGGGTGCCTTATGACAGAGAGCTTGCCTCTCTCTGGGGGTGTCTGTGTGAGTGTGCTGGGAAGGATAATTCTATCAGCCTGGTTGCCAAGGGAGAGTCTTCAATTGCCCTCCTTTCCCCCCTCCTTCCTCCCTCCCTACGACCCACACCCATTCAAGTTCATGCCCATTTGTCAGAATGTCATCATCTGGGGGCTGATTGCACCCAGGCTAGGGCCTGGCTACCTCAGTCCTAAGTTGTCTTCCTCCCACTAGAAAGTATAGGACCATGCACTGTCTTTCTTGGAAAAAAGGGACAAATGAGGGCCCCGGCACTGGTGTGTGAGGGA
The DNA here is from genome assembly GCF_018350175.1 of Felis catus. Classification (NCBI taxonomy): domain Eukaryota; kingdom Metazoa; phylum Chordata; class Mammalia; order Carnivora; family Felidae; genus Felis; species Felis catus. The sequence goes on along the minus strand of NC_058379.1, from coordinate 66,785,964 downwards.
AGGGTGTGACAAACAGGGAAGGGGAGGGTCGGGAAGAGAGTTTTGCTGTGGGGAAAGGCAACCGCTATGCTGAGGTCCCACTAGGTGCTGGGCTCTGTGCCAAACAGAGGCACACATCCTCGGGCACATCATGGTCATTGGTCCATCGGGGCTGTGTGCTGTGAGCTGTGTCTGTCCCATGAGGGCCTGCAAAGATAAGGCCCCACTGCAGTGCACAGGGAGGTGATGTTTGGCATAAAGTGAGGTTACGCAGGGGTCAAGGTCTGGGGGAGAAACTGACCTCAGAGAAAAAACTGGGATTGCCAAGGATAAGGGGCACTATCAGAAGTGCAGGAAATTTGGGGGGCCAGATTTTGAAGAGTGTGGATCTATGCTGCCCGATTCAGTAGCCCCTGGCCACATGTGGCTCCTGAGTGCTTGAAATGTGGCTACTCCAAATTGAGATGCACCGTACATATATGAGCACAATGGAGTTTTGAAAACTTAGTATGAGAATATAAAATATTGCACTGATAAATTGTCACACGGTTGCATGTTGAAATGATAAATGGATGAAATAGAATGTATTATTAAAATGAACTTCACCTGTTTTTTTTTTTTTTTTGCGCTTCTAGATATCTAGAAAATCTAAACCTATGTACATGGCTCGCACACGCAGCTCATGTGATATTTCTGTGAGGCAACATCAGTGTAGATGGCTACAGGGTATTCTCTGGGTGGAGAGACTAAGGAGAGTGTCTGGGGGTCTCTGGGGGTCTGGGGATCAGGGAGAGAAGTGAAGCTCAAGATGGTCCCGCTGCAAGCCTGGGCAATCCTGGACTTTCCGTGGAAGGCAATATTACCTTGCAGGTGATGTCACAACGTTAACACTCATTAATAGGCACATCTACCTTGCAAGGTATTCCTATTTTGCAGATGAGGAAACTGAGGCTCGAGGGGTAAAGCGACCGCGACAAAATGAGGGAACCTCTCTTTGGAGTGAACATTTGGGTATGCCAGTGTGGAAGGGTGTCATCTCTTGCTGCCAATGACATGTGGGTGTCTGCCTCTGCCCCAGGATCGAGCATGACAACACCGGCCTGAACGCCAGCTGGTACCTGGATCGTGTGATCGTGACTGACATGAAGCGGCCTCACCTCCGCTATTACTTCAACTGCAACAACTGGCTGAGCAAGGTGGAAGGTGACCGCCAGTGGTGCCGTGACCTGCTAGCCAGCTTCAACCCCATGGACATGCCCCGAGGTCAGTGCCGAGGCGGGCCTGCCTGCCATCCCTCCCTGCCTGGGCTGGCCCCCGTCCCTGTCTTGCTCTGGGCAGTTCCGTGTCCCCTTTGCCACTCCTCCAGGGTCTTCCAGTCGGCTGGGGCCCAGCTGAAGCCCCGTCTTTTCCACATGACCTCCCCAAGAGCAAGCTTATGTGCTCTGGGGACTCAAGGAAATGGGAAATGCAAACGAACCAGGAGGCATGATGGAGGGGTGGGAGCAGCCCTGGGCATATCCTGTGTTTTCAACATTTCTTGTTGATGGGTATCTACCTAGAGTCCTCTCTGAGTTCAAAGGCAGCTGCCTCCATCTTCCTATCTCTTTGCCCTTCTTCTGATGCCCAGAGGAAGGTGAGCTACGGCCAGGGCAGGGCAGATGGGAATCAGAACTCACAGCTACAGGGGCTCCATCAAGCTGTCCCTACCTCCTCCTGATTCTATGAGGAGGGAAACGACTAATTTCAAGTGCATCTCTGGCCAAAGGCCTTAAATTCCGGACATTTTAGCTCAACAGGAGGCGGGGGAACAAATCATGTAAAAACACACACCGTATCCCATGGCCTGTTTTAATCACACTCTGTGCCCTAAAGTTCTGACCTCACCTCACCTCATTATTGGACATAGTTGCCTTTCCAAAAACGGAGACATAACACGTGGGCACCACCATCATAGCACCTTGCTTGCAGACTGTCATAGACTTTTGGAGGTGAAGGCATTTGATAGCCATGTGACTTTGCCGAGGTCGCTCAACAGAGTAACAGAAGGCGGACGCACTCCTTAGATTCTGCCTTCCAGCGTGTGCCCTGTGGTCTCCAGGTTCCGTCCTCTCTTGCAGCCCAGCTGGGCAGAAATAAGCATATTCTGTGTCCACTGGGCTTCAGTTCGCCTTTCTCTGTCTACCTCTGATTTCCTACCTTCCAGCTGATCTTGAACTTGCCTTGTTCCTCTGTGGCCCCCACCATAATTCCTTGCAACTTCACTGTTTCTTTAAAAAAAAAAAAAGAGTTGCTATTGATCTTTCTCTTATGACAAAAGCCAAATTTGACCATTGCAGAAAATTTAGAAAACAGAAACATGCAAACATTAAAAAAAAAAAAAAAAAAGAATACCTGTAATTCCATCATCTGGAGAAACATCACTGGTGACATGTTTGTGCCCCCATTTCTAGTCTTTTCTATGCATAGTTTGAGAGAATGGGCTGGTACCACATCCTGTTTTAGAGCATGTTTGTTTCGATGCCATTAAATATGGCTCAACACCCCTGCTTGCAGTGGCTGTGAAGTGTCCTTGTATAGAGGGGCACCATCATCCATTCACTGAATCCCTTATGTTGGACATTGACATCGTGTTCCCCTCTAAAATTTTATTGTTGATATAAATAATACACCCAAATCTTTGCACAGACAAACGATTCTTTCCTTAGGATAAATTCCTAAATAGAATTTCCAGGTCAAATAGAATGCACATGGTTAAAGCTTTTAATGGGCATTTCCAAAATGCCGTAGAAAGGGTACATCAGTGCACAACCCCACCAGCTATGCAAAAGCACCCACTTTCCTCACCCTCAATTCTTAGTATTGTTTAATTTTCTAATTGGCTAGGAAAGGGGGTTTTACAATGTTCTCTCTTTGGTTATTGGTGAGGCTGGATATTTTTCAAGTGTTTATTGTGTTTATTGGTCATTGGTATTGTGTGTGTGTGTGTGTGTGTGTGTGTGTGTGTGTGTGAATTATCTGCCCATACCCCATGCCTGTCTTTTCAACTGGGGTGAATTTCATAGATTTTCGTCAAAACTTTACGTATCTTTACTTCTTGATCCGGTCTCTTTACTAGGAATAATCCTTAGCAAGTTGTCAAGCTGGCTATCTTCCTGTCTATTCTCCCAGGCTCCCCCTTTTTTTTGGCCTTTTCCCACTATTTAGTTCTTCATGCTACCGTTTGCTTTGGTCACATGAAAATCTAGGGTTCCCCTGTTAGAAGAGCTTATGAGAAGTCACCATTAAGAAAGAATTCATGTGACCCCATAGTTCCCCAGCTTTCCACAAGAATCATCCAGAGTAGTGTTCTTGCCTCTTAAAGGAAGGACAAAGACACCCGCTGACCTTGTCCCTGAATCAGACCGCCTGGGCCCCCTGCCCTTTTATGAGCTGGAGGCACTGGAGTTTTAGTAATTCCAGGCTGGATTCTGAAAGAAGGAATGAAAAAAGGGATCTTCGAATATTCAGAGGACTGCATTGGTAAACAAAAGGTAAACTCTGTTTGCTTTTCACCTGGAATTATACCCACTTGATATTTGGTTGCTGCAGGGGAGCCTCTAATGGTCAAAATGGGGAAGATAATTATTTCTTCATCCATGCAGTTTGACAGATGAAAATACTTTAAGTCGTGGGATGGGGGCTTAAGAAGGGGACTTTTTAGGGGCGCCTGGGTGGCGCAGTCGGTTAAGCGTCCGACTTCAGCCAGGTCACGATCTCATGGTCCGTGAGTTCGAGCCCCGCGTCGGGCTCTGGGCTGATGGCTCAGAGCCTGGAGCTTGTTTCCGATTCTGTGTCTCCCTCTCTCTCTGCCCCTCCCCCATTCGTGCTCTGTCTCTCTCTGTCCCAAAAATAAATAAATGTTGAAAAAAAAATTAAAAAAAAAAAGAAGGGGACTTTTTAGTGCATATTTCATCCTCCAAGGGTTAGTGAGTCATTAGCTGGGTAGCTTTGCTCCTCTCTCCCCACCTCCAGGACCATCTCCTGAAGCTCTGTCTGATAAATAGCTGGAACCTTCTTTTGTTCCTGCTCTTCAAGGAGGGTAGGTGTTCTAGGCTGACCGACTGACCTTTTGGCCAAGGTGATCAGCAGAAAATGGCAGGGGCAGAGGGACTGGACCTTGATCAGGTTTCTAGATGGTTCCTCTATAGGGGATCTCATATATCATGCTTAGTTAGAGACACGGCACCTGTGGTTGCTGGTGAGCTGTGTAGCCTTAGGACTGCTGCCCTGGCAAGAACATTACCCTTCCTGCATGACGCAGTGCCTGACGTTTGCCACGGAGGTGACTTTTCCTTCTCTGGGTTCTCTTTAAACATGGGAAAATGCCCCGCATATTCCTAGTACGTCGGGGTGAATGCCTGGTCAGGGCCACCCTTTTCCTTCATGGAGCCCATAGGGTAAAGGTAGCCATGAGAAAAAGCAGGGACAGGAGGTTCCAAAAGAAGGAAGGGGATGATGACTAACTCAGTTAGTGTGGAATGAAGTTGTGTGGGTGGAAGATCCTAGAGCCCAAGTTCAATTTCTCAATTGTTCTCAATTGGTTGGTAAAATCGCTACACCTGGCACCTTAAGAAAACCAGGTAGCAGAGCCAACCCAAACCCTTCACCTTTTGGTTTCCTTTGTATCTGACTGCCAAGCCTGGGGGGATCTGTTGCTGGGGACCGGGGAGACAGGCTGTGGTATCCCCTCAACCACTGGAGGCTCCCGAACCCCAGCCGCTCACATTCTATCTTTAAGAGTCTTGTCTTATTCAAGTAAGCAATTTTCTTTGTTTACTTATTCTTCTTTAACTCACTTTTGGCAACTTATATATTTACTTGTAGGTTTATTTTTAAAAGAAAGCAGATATCACTATCACAAAAAAACTGTTATCAATTCCTGTAAATATCAGCACATGTGAAAACAAATACGGAACATCAGATAACCCTCCTGTATCACCATTAGCATCTTGTGTGCCACCCGTGGTGTGCAAATTGCACCCTGGGAAACACTACGCCCTGAGCTGTGAGGAAGGGAAAGTAGAAGTGGGGAGGAGGGGAGAAGGGCTGGTAGGGTATCTGGGCTGTTCTCTTCAAGAGTCCTTGGCTTCACTTCATCCCTAGCACACTTCTGGGGGAGGCAAGGTGAAGGATGGCAGGCAGGTGTTAATTGCACAGAGGACTGAACTGAGGGCTCAGAGAGGTGGTGATTCATCTAAAACCAACCAGCCAACCACTGATGGAGCTGGGACTAGAGTGCGAGGCTCCTAATTCTTGGAATGGGCTTCCTGTGTCTCCAAGACCAAGGGCTACCAACCTGGCCCCTAAGAGATCAAGGCTTGAAGGATCACAGCTAGGGCTCATGGGGGTTAGTAGGACCAGTCGACTGTCACAGGGATCCTTTCCACAGCGTGCACATCAGTTGCTTCTCCAGCCTTAGTTTGAATCCAGCCTTTCTTGACGGTGGGTGGTTCCCAACCACCCAGCTCAGCCATCCCAGTGCTAAGGGGCACCGGTTTTCAGAAAGCTCTTCCTGCAATTAAAACCCATACACTCTCCCTGGGACTTCTGCTTGTCCATTGCAGTCCTCTGCTAACAAACACCCTGGATGTTTTCATGTCTGCCTTTCAGCCATGAGAAGAAAGGCTGCCCTCCTCTCAGGACTGCATCCCCAGGTTCCTTGGCCTCTCCTCTTGTGGCTTATGCCCAGCCTGCATCCCCGAGTAGCTCTGGTTTGTCAGTGATCCCCAAGAAGGTACCTCCTAGGCAAGAACCCTATGTTCCGGATTGGCGGGTGGCGGGCGGGGGTGGGGGGCGGCGGGGGGAGTGGACTCCTCAGAACAAGAGTGCATAGGTCTCCCTGACTCCATTATCCTACTTCTTCTAAAAAATTATTATTATTGCAGTAAGACATAGATAAAATTCACCATCTTAACCATATTTAAGTGCATTATTCAGTGGCATTAAATAAATTATTGGGTATCCATCACCACCATCCATCTCCAGAACTTGCTCCTCTTCCCAAACTAACACTCTGTGCCCATAAGATAGCTCCTCTTTCCCATTTCTTCCAGCCCTGGGCAACCTCTGTTCTTTCTTCTGTCTCTATGAATTTGACGACTTAGGAATCTCATATAAGTAGAATCATACAATATTTTTCTTTTGTGACTGGCTTATTTTATTTTAGCGTAATGTCTTCAAGCTCCATCCATGTTACAGCATGTGTGGGAATTTCATTTCTTTACAGGGCTAGATGATATTCCATTATATGCGCAGCCCCTATTTTATTTATCCAGCCATCTGTCGATGGACATTTGGGTTTTTTCCCACCTTTTGGCTATTGTAAATAACACTGCTATGAACACTGTGTACAAATAGCTGTTGAAGTTCCTGCTTTAATTTCTTTTGGGTACAGACCCAGCAGTGGAGTTAGTGGATCGGGTAGTAATTCTGTGTTTAACTTTTTTGAGGAATAGCCATACTGTTTCCTACAGCAGCGACATCATTTTGCATTCCCAGTAACAGTGGACAAGGGTTCCAACTTCTCTACATACTCACCAATACTTGTTATCTTCTGGGTTTTTTAAATAATAACCACAGTTAGTGATGTTGAACGTCTCTTCTTGTGCTTATGGGTCATTTGTACATTTTCTTTGGAGAAATGTCCATTCAAGTCCTTTGCCTGTTTTAAAGTTGAGTTGTCTGTTTTTATTGTTGAGTTGTATGGGTCCATCCAGAATATATTTGGGGGTATTAATCATTTATCAGCTGTGATTGATTTACAATTATTTTCTCCCATTCCATGGGTTGCCTTTTCACTCTGTTGAAAGAGTTTTGTTGGTGCACAAAAGCTTTTAACTTTTATGAAGTCCAATTTATTATTTTTTCTGTTGTTGCCTGTGCTTTTGGTGTCATATCCAAGAAATCATCACCAAACCCAATATCATGAAGATTTTGCCCCATGTTTTCTTCTAAGAGTGTTATACTTCTATATCTTACATTTAGGTCATTGATCCATTTTGAGTTAATTTTTGTGGACATTATACGAGTCCAATTTCATTTTTTTGCACATGGAGAACCAATTTTCCTAGCATCACTTGTTGTAAAGACTGTCCCTTCCCCCACTGAATGGTTTCACACTCTTGTCAAATATCATTTGGCCATATTCACAAGGGCTTATTTCTGGGTTCTTTATTCTGTTCACTGACCCAAATGTCTGTCCTGAAGTCTACTGCACTGTTTTGATTACTGTAGCTTTGGACGGAGTTTGGAAATCAGGATGTGTAAGACTTCCAACTTTGTTCTTTTCTTTTAAGATTGTTTGGATATTCAAGCTCCCTTGATGTCCTGCTTCTTTTCATCCATCCTACATTTTCATTAACCGTTTTTCACAGTGACAATATATCACATTGACTTTGAGGCCAAAGGGCTCTTATTCCCCCCAAAAGAAAAGATGAAAATGCTGTCTCCACCCCAAGTCCTCAGTTCTTGCCCAGGACTTCAAGGCTTCTGGAGAAACATCCTGGATTGTCCTGACTCATTCCCACATGAGTCAGCAGGAGTGGGTATCCCATTCTTGGCTGGCTCCCCTCCACATCTTAGTGGGAAGGTCCAGGAGACACCACACCTCCTGATTAATAGTCGCAGACATACATGCACACTATTAGGGAGCTAGCAGCCATGTCTATGGTCATCTCCCTCTTAGAGTGGGTGTCAGGGGTCCTGGCACCTTCTCGGGTCTGGGGAGGGTTGGCAGCCGTTTTTTCAGCATGTCTGCATCGACTATCCCTGGGAACACAGTCTTGGCTCTCGAACCACTCCAGAATTGTAGTGAATTTTCCCTCCTGCCATCTGCCTCTTGGCATCCCCCCATTGCCATGCATGCCTGACTCTCTTCCGAGAGGATTTCCACCTAGAATGGCTGCCCCTCTTGACAACCCAGAACCCAGAGGGGCAGGGTAGCTGCATTGACAGCTACACACTGAGGGCAGCCCCTGGCCAGAATCTCAGGACAGTCTCCCAGGCCTCGAAGTGAAGCATCACCATTAGCAGCTGTCATTGGTCATGCCCTTCTGCTCCCCAAGCTGCTCTTAAATGCTGAGTCTGGGGTAAGGATATCACCCTTGCCTTCCAGTTGCTTGCAGTCCAGTGAGGACACAGACCATCATAGTACGAGCTACCCTCAAGGGGAGTGGAAGGTATCACATGGTCCACAGCTCCATGTCTCAAGTCATAAGAGTCCTAGGTTCAAATCCCCAAATGCTACCTTCTAACTATGTGACCTTTGGACAAAATACTTCTGTAGTCTTGTGTCTTCATATGTATACACTGTACAAATCCACAGCACTCCTAGGAGGTAAGGTCTATTACTTTCCCCATTTTCTACCTGCAACAAAGGTCAAGGTGAGCATGCATAGAGCACTTCCCACCTCTCCCTGTGTTCCTTAGTCCCATTCTTAGTCCCAGTTCCCATTTGTCAACGTGTTTGCTCAGATCGTGTTGGCTCCAGTGTCTGGCAGGCGGTGTCTCTGAAAGCTGTTCTCTCCAGCACTAATAAACCATGAGGAAGTTTCAAGGGACCCATAGGAAGTGGGTCTGAGAATGAGACATTCTCTCCCCACCTGCTCCCAGATTGTGGAGAGAAGCCAGACTGCTGACAGAAGTTTCTGGGGTTTGGGCCCTGTCCCATCAAGCCCCACAAGGACCCAGTAGGACTGCTCTCCCCAGAGCCCCAGAATCCTGCCTGCCTGCTGCCTGGAAGGGGTATCCTTGCTCCCACGCTTCTGTGTCAAGTTGGTTAGGGAGAAAACTGTGGATCTCCTACTAAAACATATCTCAGGGTCAGGAAATGTCCGAGCCAGTGCCTTCCTGGTCCCCCTCCCCCCACCTGCTCTCTTTTATCCTATACTTCAGTCTTCTCTGTGCTACCCAAACCCCACTGCGGGGGAAGCCCCAGCCTCTCTGGAAAGCACTGGCTGCTCCCTCACCTCGGGTATTCCTCCTCCAAACTCTGGAGAAATTGAAGTCTGTGCCATCCACTGAAGTGGATTTTCAGGGGGTTCCCCCAACCCAACTGCATCAAGGATGTGTAAGGAATCTCAGGGCAGAGAGGAGGAGCTTTTCAGCCTGCTCCTTGAGACGTAGGCATGATCCGGCCAGTTCGTAGCCAGAAGGAGCCACCATGGCTGATGGGGTGGTTGTAGCCCCCAGGGATTTTGAGATGGCTAAATGGCTGAGACACTCCGTATCTCAGGGACTGCTGTTGGCCTCTTTGGGTGCTAACTGCTGACTATGTGTCTATCTGGGCTCTCCAGCCAAGCTCAGGTTTCTCTGGGCATAACACTGGGGTCCACCCACCTGGTGATTTCTCTTGTACCTGCCAACTTGGTCACTGGCACTAAGGGACTTGAGTGAAGATTAGTAAGAAACAGGCATGTGTGTGAGTGTGTGTGTGAGTGTGTGTGTGTGTGTGTGTGTGTGTGTGTGTGTGTAGACACAATCACTTACGAAGGCCAGCAGCAGAGATGGGTGAAAAGAGCTCTACCACGGAGTGGGAGGCAGATAACGGGCTTCCAGTCTTGCCCTTTGGTAACTGTGTGCCTTAGGCAGGTTACTTGTCCTCTCTGGGCTGCTTCCTCAAATGACCAGAAGGCTGGGCTAGACGTTCTCCGAGGTCCTTTGTAGCACTGGCTTTCTCTGGTATTCTGCTAGCTAAATGCCTCCTTGTCTCTGTTACCTGGCTCCGGGTCTCCCACTCCCCGAACTCACTCCCTTGATGAACCTTGATGTTGTTACTTCTGGTGTGACATTCATGGGCACGGCACCCAGGTGCAACTGGTGACGGTGCTACAGAGTTGCACAGGCTGAGGGCACAGGGCTGCCCATCCCTCTGGCCCCAGGGAGGCTCAGGACACATCTCTGGGGCTGAAGAGGGCCAGACCTGTTTAAGACAGACCCTGCCTGGCCTTCTCACTGCCAATATGATGTCATTTCCTGCTTCCTGGACAAGTAATTGTTCTCATCCCAGCACCAACCCACAAACCCGCCCACCTTCAAAAGCACTGAGATGATCACGTGGCTGAAATTAGTACTGAGCCCACACCACATTGCTTCGGGAAAGTTCTGCCAACTTGGCAATGCGACAGGCCTCTGAAGCCAAGAGCTGAGTTCCAGCTGGCCTGGGGGCTGTTCACACCCCAGGGCTGTCAGAACCCAGGCACAACAGCTCATCGATGTTGCAGACCCAGGCCTCGCAGACAGCGGAGGAGGCCCTGCATTCAGAAGGGCCCTGTCTGAAGTGGGTCCTGTCGCTCCCCATTCTCAGTGGAGCCTGTTCCCTAGGCTTCCTTTGGGACAACCCTTTCTCTAAAGGAGCATTTATCTTCTTTGGTGGGTTAATAATAAACATGGCTGCAGCCAATGTTGTGCTGTGTCCCAGAGAGACCGAGGGGCTGGCCGTTGAAGGGAAGGGGATCCATGAGAAGTTGCAACCACTGGGGAGGCGGGCCTGGAGCGTGCAGGTTGGGGAGTGGCGAATTCCCCCTTTTCTTCCAGATTCCAAGTCTGGGGCTTTTTCTTTCTTCCTTTCTTTCTCTATTCCTCCCTCCCTCCCCACCTTCCTCCATTCCTCTCCTCCTCCTCTCCTCCCTCCCTTCCTTCCTTCCTTCCTTCCTTCCTTCCTTCCTTCCTTTTTTCCTCCTCCCCATCTTCCTTCTTTTTCTCCTCCCCCTTCTTCTTCCTTTCCTTCTCCTTCTTCTCCTTCTCCTCCTCTTCCTCCTCCTTCTCTTTTGCCATAGCAAATAGGACAGCTAATGCTGGGGCTGAAAGCTGCCCATAGGCCAGCTAGAACAGGTAGAAATGGGACGGTGTTTGTCCAGCATAATCACTGTTTCCACTCCCAGTGATTTCATCGGGCAACTGGGTTATAATTTTGTTAGAGCCCACACTGTGCTACGCAGTCATTATCACCCAGCTCCAGATGTGCACCCAGTCTTGGCAAGACCATGCTGGGCATGGTGCCCACGGTGCATTTGAAGAAGTGACTGGACGAGAAAGGGCTCATGATTAACATTTTAGGGGTATGTGCACATTTCGCTGACCTGCGGCGGATTATGATGGGCCTGACCGAGAACTGCCTGGTGCCAAAGCAGATGCAGCATAAAAGCAGCCTGGGTGATTGATGCAGAAAGCACCTATCACGAGGGCTCTGTCACACAAGCCAGCAGCCCTGACTTATTTCCACGTTCTACAGGATGACACCACGGAGTAATTAAATCATTGATTTTAAAAAATATAGCTCTCTGGCTCAGAAAGCACATGAGACTATATACCTTGAGTTCTAGTTCTCGCTTTGCCACCAGTAGCGATGAGCCCCGAGGCAGATCTCAGTTTCGCTCCCATCCTCAGTTTCTTCCTCTACAGAATGGGTGCATTAGGTGGCCTCTGGGGGTCTTTTTAGGATTAGTAGAGTGTCATATCCAAAGAGAGAAGGACGGGTCTGGGGCTAGCCCTCCTCCGTGGGGCAGGGGAAATTGGCTTTCGGTGACCTCCCTTCTGCTGCGGACACTTCTTCCTCATTCCACTCCCACCCCAATACTTACTATTCTTCTGCATAGTGTCTGTCTCCCCACTGTGGGCTTGGTCTCTGGACTCCCTTTCTCTGTGGTCAAAACCTGGCCCTGCCACTCTACTGGTTGGGTAAGCATGAGCAGATGTCTTAAGTTCTGTGCCTCTATTTCTTCGTCTGTAAAGTGGGGATAACATTAATTCCCACTCATAAAGTGGTTGGGCTGATTAATTGGGGAAATGTACATAAAGACTGACTGTAGTGCTGGACGTAGAGTAAGCGCTCAGTAAACGAATATTGTGGTGGTGGTTATGATCCTGGTGCTTTACCTTCTTCTTCCCCTACATCCAGGCTTATTCTGACTCTGAGATGCATAGACTCAAGATTCTGGCCTTTCAGAATCAGATAGGACTTTGGAGCCACTCAGTGCCGGGATCGCCTCTAAAAGGCAGCAGGCTCATCTAGACAGCTGGAAACAGGCTGATGACCTTGATTTCAGTTAAAGCCTGCAGGGAGTGCCTCTTTTCCAAACACTTTTCCTTCTCCCCGATGTGTCCCCTCAACTCAGCTCAAACGTTATCCAAAGCCCTCTGAGCTAGATTTGCTGTGGACGCCAGTTGGGAGTTACTGTTCCTTTGACCTCTAGGGAGGTGGTCCTGGGCCCATGGACTCAGAGCTGGACTCAGAGCGAGAGGGCTTTGGGGTGGGGGGAGCTGGGCCAGTCCTGCAGCGCTCTCCTCCTCTGAACTTCCCAGCAGCTCCCCGCCCACCCCATCTGCTCCCACCTAACATTGCAGAAAATCATCTCCGGAAAGAGTGGGAAGAAGAGAACTGTTTCCAATGAGGCCCCAGTGACGAGTATCAGAGAATTTCAGGACCAGAAGGGACCTTATCTGCTCTTCCTCCATTTTGCAGAACACAGAAGCCTTGAAAAGTTAAGCCACCTGCTCTTGGTGACACAGTGTGGGCAGAGCTAGTGCCCTGGGCTCCAGATGCCACCTTGTGCTCCTCCGATGTCATTCAGTGATTCAATGGGCACTATTTGGGAATCTTCTATGTACCGGATCCTTTGCTCAGGATAAATATGTACAGACCTTTCTAGGAAGTTAGCAACTAGAGGGGAGAGGGTCAAGCCAGGAAATAGTGAGTGCAAAAAGATAGAATGTTCTTATTAGGGACTGACCTCTATCACTAGAAGCATAGAGGAAGGAGGAATCCGTAAGGCTTCATAGAGTAAGTGATGCCCAATTGAGACTTCATAGTTGAGATGGAGTTTGCTAGGCTTTCAACAGAGGGAGGTTTTCAAATAGGTGTTTATAATAACACTCCCCCCACCCCATTTATGGAGAGTACTTTCTCAGAGCTGCATTTTGTGTGCATGAAATCAGAACTTATGATACAGACGTTGCCTTGGGCCTGATCCAGCCGTGGGTGTCCATTCCAGCCACCAATGTTTTCCTGCTGGACCCTTCCCCTGAGCCCCAAGCATCGGCCAGGGTGGTGCAGGGGTGTCAGAGAAGGGGTTCCCACCTACCTGGAGCTGAATGTCTATCAGGTGGCCCCTGCCTTTGTTTTTTCTCTTCCTTCATCCAGTCCTCAACCCTCCCCCTAGCCTCCTAGCTGCCCAGACCAGCAAGCTCAAAGGTTTCTGGTACCAAAGCCAGCTTGAGGGTGTAAGGATGTCCATCATGTGCATGGGTTTTCCTCAAGCTGCCAGTTCGCAACAGCTCCTTCCAGACTATACAGGGCATGAGTTATTCAAATTGAAGACTCAATTGAAGTTTAGGTGACTTCAATATTTAGTTTTCAATTGCAGGGAAAAGAAAAATGGCTGTTGTATAAATTATTAAAAGTACAAATAAGCAAGAGTTCGAAGAAGAATAAAATCTTCCATAATCCCATTACCCCAAAATGATAATAGCTAAAATTTATTGGGCATTCACTCAATGTCAGATATTGTTCTAATCACTATCTATCTGTCTATCTCATCTTCACAATACCATGACAGATATATTATTATTATTATTATTATACCCATTTTATGGGTAAAGCAAACTGAGGCACAGAGTGGTTAAGTAACGTGCATACAAGTGAAGGGCCCAAGAGTAAACCCAGAACCTTGAACTTAATCCCTGTGTAGGAGAGCCTCGGAGACACTGCTGTTAACATTTTGGTGAATCTCCTTCCTGTGCTTTTTTATGCATGAATGCATTAAACACTACATGCTGACGGAAAGTAGTGTTGTATCACAGTCAACTTTGTAGCTAGGTTTTTTCACTGAATACTAAAACATTGAATAATCTCCTAAACCATTATTTTAAATGGCCACATGGGTGAATATCATAATTCACCCCAACAATCCCCCATTCTGGATATTTTTAGGTTGTTCTCAATTTTTTTGTTATTAACGATGCTGTGATAGACATCTTTACAGGTCATCTGTGAACACAAGTATTTGCTCATATAAATGAATTGTTAGGCACAGGGACTGAATTGTTAACTCCGGGATTTGCAGAATGTTAAGCCTTTTGACAGGCAGTACTCACCTGCCCTCCAGGAAGGCTGTGTGGTGTTCTGGTTCCTCCAGCAGCATATGAGAAGTGCATTAGAGGACGATAAGCTCCTGCAGCAGAGTGGAATCTGGGTTGGAAAGGGAAGAAATGGATGAGATTGCTGGGGTGTGCAGGTTGAAGGGGAGGGTCTGCTGTAGAGCCACATGAGGGGGAGCCAAGGGAGACGAGTGACTGAGGGGCGTGTGGAAATAGCTCTGCGGCGCTTGGCAGTGAACTGGATAAGAGGGGCTGAGCGCAGTGAGATAAAAGGAGAAAAAGCCTACCTACTCCATACTCTTTCAATACCTGATCACATCAGGCTTACGTCACAGCTTCCCAAAAAGATGTGCTAGCTGTCTATGATTTGGGGGTAAAACAAAGGACGGAGTATTTTTTCTTGATTGCCACCCGGGAGCAACTGTTAATGACTGAGCAATGTTTTTTTGTTTTTGTTTTTTACACTTTATTTATTTTTGAGAGAGAGAGAGAGAGAGAACACGTGGGGGACGGGCAGAGAGAGAGGGAGACACAGAATCCAAAGCAGGCTCCAGGCTCCGAGCTGTCAGCACAGAGCCCGGTGCGGGGCTCGAACCCACAAACTGTGACATCATGACCTGAGCCAAAGTCAGTTGCTTAACCAACTGAGCCACCCAGGCACCCCGGCTGAGCAGTGTTTTAATGTCCTTGTGCAACCAGGCTCAGCTGAGTTCACCCCATGGCCTGTGCTTGAGCACGTGTTAAGTGCCAAATAAATGATACAGGCCACAGGAGTTCTGGAATGGAACACCCTGGGCCTGGGAGGTGGGCTTTCAGCTAGACCTTGTGGGGTGGGCGAAAGGACAGATGAGAGTGAACCCTCCTGCCCGGACCTCTTGAGTCCGGGCTTCACCCTTTCTAACTGTGGGAACTTGATGAGGTTTCTTAACCTCTTGCTTCCATTCTCTTCTCAGTAAGCAGTGACCACAGTAGTAATAGGGTCTGTCATCGTGAGGATTACATGAGAAACAGATGTGACCGGCCCACAGTCAGTCCTCAGTAAGCATCAGAGGGTCTTACCAGCTTGCGGCGTGCATGTGTCTACAAGGGCGGCAAGATTGAGGGTATTCTCCAGAAAGCAGAGAAGTTCCGGTCCTACTTGAAGAAGCGGACGAATCTGGGTGAGCGATTCGGCCCTCTGGACCCAAGGGAAGGAAGAGGAAACGTTCTGGGGGCAGCAACAGGGGAGGGAGACTTGAGTCTGGGGACCTGGTTCACTGCTCAGTGGCCAAGAAGCAGTTCCCCACGGGTAGCCTTGCGGCCCATCCTTTGGGTCCGTGGACACTCCTCCCAGCACCGGTGCAGGCAGGCCAGAGGAGCTAGGGGCCTTCCCTGGCTGGGGGAGAACATTCCCCTCGCCCCCATCCCCAGGGCAGCCCCGCTTCACGTCTCTCGCTTGTTTCCGTGTTCTCCCCTGGCACTTCCCCAGTGCCTGGCTCTGGGTGAGTGGAAGTGATAGGTGCCAGGGAGCAGCCGCGGCCTCGGGTGGGGGGCGGGAGGGAATCAGGTGCAGCCAGCCTCCTGCCACCCCTTCCCGCCGCTCACCCGCAGGGCAGGGCGAATGAAGCCACTGTCTAAATACTCTAAATATGCACGACCTGAGAATGGGGGGCGAAGGCTAGGGAAAGAAACACCGTGCGGCAATTCAGGATCACTTCATTCATGATTCCCAGCTTCCTAAAAAAGCTTGGGCCACGTGAGCTACTGCGAGGCACAAATCACGTTGGGTGTGGGATGGTCCCTTCCTTGGCAAGCAGGACGGAGGCTTAGTTTCCGGGCATTTGCTTGACTCCTGTCATCGGGAACGTGACGACCAGCTTAGCCCAGCTCAGCGCCGAGATTTGGGGGATCCGGCCCACTCGTGGCTGTGCCTCCCCCACGTCGCCCAGGGTGGTTCTCTCAGATGTGTCCTGTCGCTGCTGTGTGCTGACTGTTCCAGACAGAGCGCAGGCGAGGCTGTGGGGGTGGTTGGCGCACCAGGCGCAGGAGGCAGCTCGGGCCTGCCAGTGCCTGCCTTTTCTGGAAGCCCACACAGGCAGCTTCCGGCTGGCCCACAGGGGACACGGTTCCTGTTTAGAGGGAGCAGGCCTGTGCCTCTGCCATGGAGGCTACAGAGGAAATAAGGGGCAAGGCCGGGCTTGTGGATCCTCTGGGCAGGGCAAGCAGGGCACAGACAGCCATATGCTGTGGCCTTGAGGGCCATCTGTCTTTAGGCTGCTGCTAATGCCATCCGTACAGTACCCCAACTCAATTCTGTTTGGCTCTGAGAGGTACCATGTAATTACCTTAATCTCTGGTCTATTTCCCTTCTTGTATGTTGTTCAGATCAATGTTCAAACTACTTTGGTGTCTTTGAGCTCACACTGACCTTCAGCAAAAGGCAACTACTCCCTGAAAGGTAGTGTTCCTGGGTTCAGACATGCAGGTTGTGCACTGCACAATTAAGACTATGTAAAGAGACATCTTTCACATCATAGAGGTTGTAGGTTTGTGTATTTATGATGACAGTTATCCAACAGATGGCAGTAAAGTGTCTTGAGGACGGAAGCCTTTTTCTAATTTGTCGAAAGGCACCCTATGAACTAATGGTAGCTCCCTAAAAGGCCAGACAGAAATCAGTTCTAGGGAGAATGTTAATAGCATTGATTAAACCACAGGCCGACCTCAGAACTGGCTAGGGCAACAATTCCTGTCATCCATCACTAGGTCATGTTGGTCCCACGCTTGCTCGGGAAGCACAGTGAACTTGCTAGCCCCTCCTCCAACTTGACCTTCCCCTCTCTTTTCATCTCTGTTCCTTGTTCACTGTCAGGCAGGCAAGGAGCTGAAGGCACAATACCCGAGGTTGCAGAACTGGTGCTGCCATCTGTCCCCACCTTTAGGAAACCCCAGCCGAGCCCCCCCTTTCTCCACTGCACTTAGGGGAACATTGAGCTCAGCCCAATCACCCAGCATTGCATGGGCAGGGAAAGCTGGCCCTGCCTATCCACACTGGGCACAGGACATGCTCCTTCTCACCCCCTCCAGCCCAACAGTAAAAGGGCAATAGTTCCCCAATCTTCAGAGCTTTGAGCTCCTTCGCTGGTGAATAGAGTGTGCTGTGATTACCCTGCGGCAGCACCAAGCCACTCGGATCCTGTTCCAGGCCGCAGCGCGGAGAGTTACCTGAAGTTCCTGCCTAGACACACAGAAGAGGGCCTGAAAGCCCAAGGCAGCCTGGGGCAGCTGGTGGCCAACGACAAGTACGGTGGCCGACTGGGTGTAGCTTTGCGAGGAGCTGGAGCTAACAAAGACGTTTTACATTTTTTAAGGGCTGTAAAGAACTAAAACAAGAACAACAGCGGATGACACAGGAAAGTTACACGAGGTTCCGAGGTCTGTTGCCCACAAAGTTTATGGCACAAGGCCACGCCCCTTTGCTGACGTAGTTTTTACGTAGTGTCGTAGCTACCGCGTTTCCCTTCCCGCCGTTTGAGTTTCTCCAGGTGAACCCGCATCCGGAGCGAGCGGATGATCCTCGCTCTGATCCAGGGTCGGAAGGTGAGTAGTAGCGTAACGTGCGTCGGAGCCTGCGTCGTTCTCTTCCCTTCGTCATCACGCAGCTCTTGTCCTCCCCCATCTTCAGGAGAAGGGTGAGTACAGGGCAGGAAGGAATTTTGAGAGAGGGAGACCGCGTTCACCTCGCTGTTATTACCGCGTATTATTACGGTCGTAACACGATTAGTTACTGTTGGTAAACTGTTACTGGGTCTACTTTAGAAGTCAGACTGTGTCACAGTATGTATGGATAGGAGAAAACCTAGTTTATAAAGTGTTCCGTGTCAGGGTTGCAGGCATCCTCCGGGGGTCTTGGACTGGCCCTGCAGGGAAGTGGCGGTGGGGGGCGTGGGGAAGGCGTGGAAGACTCCTGTATTGTGTGTGGGCTGCTTTCATGATACAGCCGCGGAGTGGAATAGTTGCAACAGAGACCGGGCAGCCTGCAAAGCCTAAAATATTTACCACCTGGCACCTTACGGACAGGTTTTGCCTACCCCTGACATAGAGACTGAGAGGCCATGACATGCTCTAAAAAAGAGCCCTGACTTCAGAGGCAGGAGACCTGGCTTTGAGCCCCTCTTGCATCATTTAGCAGCTGTGTGTCCCCCGGGAAGCCACCTTGCCCTCTGAGCCTCTGTTTCCCCATCTGTAAATGAGAATGTCAACAGTATCTGTCCTGCCTGTATCATGTGGCCATTGTACGGCTCAGATGTCGTCGAGGACGTGCAGGGACCTCGTGAGCTGCAAGGCCTGGGTGACTGTTGCCTATTATTTGCCCTAGAAGGTGGGCCAGCCCTGGCCCGTCCTCCTTCAAGTCCTTCCTCCCATCCCCGTTCTCTGTCCTGCCTTGTTCCCTTCTGGCCCCCGGGGCGGGGATTTCTACTGGCCTCGGACCTTTCCCTCTGGCCCTGTTGCTCTCGCCAGGAAGGCAGCCACATTTCACATATGGGCATTTTGCTCTCACGTGGATCACCAGATCCAAGGGGTGAATTCAACCCGTAAAAACCCACTTGTGACCAGAATTGCAAGTTTGTGCTCATTGAAATTCTGATCACGGGGAACTGGGGGGCTCTCGTGACCACTTGGGAGGAAGGCTTGATGCACTGTGCTGACAGTCTGGCAGCCGGGAGAGAATGAAGCCCTGCTTTTATCCCATCTTGCTCTTTCCACTGTATACGCATTTAATCACAACTTCGGGTTGGCGCTGGGCCCTCGGCCTTGTTTGGAAAATGGCAAATCAGATAGTATGGGGGTTCTGCTTGAAGAGGAAATGTGGACGAAAAGCAGGAGAACAGTAATATAATAAGGCTCATTGTCTGTCTTCGGGACCTTTTACAGAGTGGTTTTGTGAGGTGTGCCTTGCCCGCCCCGCTGCAGCCCTCAGCCCTTCCCCAGTGTGGTCAGAGGTCATCTGGCACATGCAGGGGGGGGGGT
Source organism: Felis catus (assembly GCF_018350175.1). Classification (NCBI taxonomy): domain Eukaryota; kingdom Metazoa; phylum Chordata; class Mammalia; order Carnivora; family Felidae; genus Felis; species Felis catus. The sequence goes on along the minus strand of NC_058379.1, from coordinate 66,766,842 downwards.
GTCTTGCTTCTCACTCAGCCAACTATGTGGAGAACCGGGGCCCCATCTTGCCATAGAGAGTTCTGCAGAGGTGAGAGAACAGTCCAGCCTTATTCCAGAACCGATTTCCTACTGCATTCTGTTCAGCTGACTTTCTGACCCCTGGGCTTGGGCCCTTTGTCCACCTCAGCCAGAGAGTTCTGGAAGCTCCCTCCACCCTTGGCTTGTCTCCTACATTGCCTCATTCCAGCCCTGATGACTCCTTCTCTGGACTTCTCTGGGACTGGGATGCTGTGTGTTCCCTAAACCCTGCATAGGGTCCTGCTCCCCAGGCCTGCCTGTACCAGCCTCGGGCACCTCCCCTGTACTTTGAGGGGCCCCCTCCATCTCTTGGCTGCTCTCTCCAGTCTGCAGGCTGCCTTTCCTGGTCAAATGTCGTGGAATTGCAGATTGAAAAGGACCCTTGGTGTTCTCACATTCTCTCACCTCTGGCATTTTCTTTACAGCCTCCCTGACAGATGGCTCTCCACCAAAGTGCTTGTCACAAAGTGACTGCTTAGATGTCTCTAGGGATGGGAAACTCACTTCCCCCAAGGGCATCCCATGCCTTTGTTGGATAGCCCCAGGTATTAGAAAACGTTTCTTTCGGTGAGCTAAAATATCTTTCTTTATAATTCAAGTGCTAAGTCTAATTCTGCCTTTTGGAATGATGCAGAATGTCTGCTACTCCTGCCCTGAGTGCTCCCCTACCCCCCCTCATCCTTTCTCCTGCTGCCCTGTGCCCAGTGCTGTCTGGCGTCCTCTTGCCCTCTGACTGACTGATGTTCAGCGGTGGCCTTTAGCGCCTCCCCCACCCCCCTGGTATCACCAGCCAGGGGGCCCTGGGCATCTTGTCACCCTGCAGAGGGGACTTGCTTCTGTGTGAAGTGAGCCCCAGACTGGACCTGAGAAAGGATGTGAGCCAAAATGAAGGGTTCTCAGAGACCCTGCCAACCAGGAGAGGAGAGAACAACCCCGCAGCCAGGGGCCTCTGCAACCTGAAAGATGATCAGGAGCAGGGGCGGCTGGACATGGCCAAGGCCTTCTTGGTTCTTCACAGCCATGTGTCTCAGGAGCTTCCGGGGGTGGGGGTGGGGGGTGGGGGGTGGGGGGAAGGGACCTGCAAATTGCCTTGTCAGCAAGCTAGCCTAAATATGGCCCAGATTTCAAGCCACTGACCTCAGGGTTGCCTGAGTCTGGCCTCTTCTGAAGACCATGGTTCTGCCTCCCATCTCAGGGGGGGCTTCATGGGGATCCGGGGGGGGGGGGGTGAGAATCTCGGAGATCTTCGGTTGGGGACAGGATTGGAGGGTCTTCCCTCTCTCGTGATGGGTCTCACTGAGTGAGGTTTGAGGGGAGAATCACTGCCTCCTGGCTCAGGTTCTCAGCAGGTTAAAGGTCAGCCTTCAGGGCTGTGGCGTATGTCGGGGGTGTCCTCTATGGGTGCCCTGCCACATTCTGCATCGTGTTGTCTCTAGATGGCAGAGGCGGGGCAGGATTTAAGATGGGGTTGGAGTGAAATTAGGTTTTCTCCTTGTCGCCCCCACCTCTCACTCCTTTGCACTGAGCAACTTCCCCGGGACTTTGAGCTTTAGGAAGTTGAGCTTTAGGAAGTTCGACTCAAGTTGTTTTCCGATACACTTAGTGAGGCTCTAGTATGTGCCCAGCACTGTGCTAGGGAACGTGTGTGGGGGGAGCCATATGTGAAAAGGAAGTCCCGCCCCAGACCTCTTGTAAATTCCTGAAAATCTTAGAAGCCTCACCTGCAGGAAACACCAGACTGCACAAGGCAGTCCTTGGTGAACTTGGAAATCATCGGCACAGACAACATAGCAGAACCAAGGAATGCAGGGGAGAAAGGCCCGGGGGGCTAGGACATGAGGGAAGGCCCCAAGGAGGCCGTGGGCAGAGGGGCTGGAACTCTGGGCCTCAATTAAAACAGTTCTATTTTGTTTTTATTGAGGTGTAGTTGACATGAAACATTTATTTGTTTCAGGTATACGAAATAGTGATTTGATGTGTGTACATATTGCGAAATAATCACCCAAGTCTAGTTAATAACCATCACCACGCATAATTACGATTTTTGTGATAAGAACTTTTAACATCTACTCTCTCAGTAACTTCACATATGCAATGCAGTGTTATTAATTATAGTTGCCTTGCTGTACATCCCATGTCATGATTTCTTTACCTTATAACTGGGAGTTTGTACCTTTTTTAAAATTTTAATTTATTTTTTTTAAGTTTTTTTTTTTTTTTTATCTTGAGAGACACACAGTGTGAGTGGGGAGGGGCAGAGAGAGGGAGAGGGAATCCCAAGCAGGTTCCACACTCAGTGCAGAGCCCAATGTGGGGCTTGAACTCATGTAACTGTGAGATCATGACCTGAGCCAAAACCAAGAGTCAGACACTTAAGCGACTGAGCCACCCAGGCACCCCGAGTTGGTACATTAAAAAAAAAAAATGTTTTTTTTAATGTTTTCATTTATTTATTTATTTATTTATTTATTTTATTAAAAAAATTTTTTTTTTCAACGTTTATTTATTTTGGGGACAGAGAGAGACAGAGCATGAATGGGGGAGGGGCAGAGAGAGAGGGAGACACAGAATCGGAAACAGGCTCCAGGCTCTGAGCCATCAGCCCAGAGCCTGACGCGGGGCTCGAACTCACGGACCGCGAGATCATGACCTGGCTGAAGTCGGACGCTTAACCAACTGCGCCAGCCAGGCGCCCCTTATTTATTTATTTTAAAGGTTTATTTATTTTTGAGAGAGACAGAGACAGAATGCAAGTGGGTTGGGGCAAAGAGAGAGGGAGGCACAGAATCCAAAGCAGGCTCCAGGCTCTGAGCTGTCAGCACAGAGCCCAACGCGGGGCTCAAACTCAGGAGCTGTGAGATCACAACCTGAGCCGAAGTCGGACGCTCAACCGACTGAGCCACCCAGGCACCCCTCATTTATTTTTGAGAGAGACAGAGCACGAGTAAGGGAAGGGCAGAGAAAGAGGGAGACACAGAATCTGAAGCAGGCTCCAGGCTCTGAGCTGTCAGCACAGAGCCCAACATGGGGCTCAAACTCACGAACCATGAGATCATGACCTGAGCCCAAGTCAGACATGTAACCAGCTGAGCCACCTAGGAGCCCCAGAGTTTGTACCTTTGGACTCCCTTCACCCATTTTGCACACCCCCTTATACCCCACCTCTGGTAACCACCAATCTGTTCTCTGTATCTATGAATTTGGGTTGTTTCTTTTTTATTTTTGTTTTGGGGATTTGGGGGGTGTTTTTGTTGTTTGTTTTTTAGATTCCACATATCAGTGGAATCATGCTATGTTTGTCTTTCTGTGACAGGCTTTTTTCACTTAGCAAAATGCCCTCAAGCTCCGTTCATGTTGTTGCAAATGTCAAGATTCTCTTCTTGGAATGCTGTTCATGGCGGAATAGTATTCCATTGTAACAATTATAACACAACTTCCTTATCTATTCTTCCATGGATGGACACTTAGATTTTTTCCACGTCATGGCTATCATAAGGAATGCTGCAGTAAACGTGAGGGTACAGATACCTTTTTGAGTTAGTGAAACACCTCTAATTGTTATTAACTTCATGTATTGGGAGTAAGAAATCTGAACAAAATTCTTCTACATAAAAAATAGAAAGTCTTTGAAGGAAGGGAGGAGGGAAAGGAAAATTGCCTTAGCCCTCGGAATTGTTGGGACCCAAAGAAAGTCTAGAGGAGTCTTCCTTCCCATACACACACCAGCGCCTGTCCTTTGCTCCCCATCCTAAGGCGGGCTCCAGCTGGGGAGACCTAGGTGGGCTCAGCATGTTGGTGAAGTTTACAGTGAGCCCATCTCCCCTACAAGGTCTTGGGCAAGGCTGAGGCATTTGTGGGTTACAGTGCATGGGTTTCCGCTTAGCAATTGGGGGAAAGATAGAAGAAGCGATACAGATCTTTAAGTAAGGTAACCACGAAGCATGCATGCGCTGGCTACTCTTGGTGCCCTAGTCTTTGCATTGGTTATGGCCCTGACAATTTACATATAGATTTGATTTTCACATGCAGAATGTATTTTCCCCAAGTAATTTTTACACTGTGATGTATGTGGAGAACAGATTGGAGAAGGCAGAGTAGATGTGCAGTGGGCCCAGTAAGAAGCATTTCAATATCCGGGGAGATTGGCTGGTGGTCTGGTTCAGTGTGGCATTTGGGCTGATTCTTGCATCCCAAGGCAGTATGAAAACAGAAGTTTCCTCTACCTCTGATTTATGCTCTGCACACCGTTTAGCTTTAGCAGTGACCATTTGACTTTTCTTTTCTTTCCAGCTTTATTGGGATATAACTGACATATAACATTGTGTGAGTTTAAGGTGTGCGATGTGTTGATTTGATACACGTATATACTAGCAATGACCATTTGGAACCAATGTCAGGCAACTTGTTTCTTGCTCTGTTTTTGACAGCGATGGTGACACTTCCTGTATTGCTGGAGGGAAGGGTAGGTGATGTGGTAGCTGCCTTGGGGCCTTTGTTCTTCTTTCTCGAGATCCTAATGAGCTGGGGCTTTCTCTGTCCTCATTCCCAGGTAACAAGTACGAAGTCAAGGTATACACTGGTGATGTCATTGGTGCAGGGACCGATGCTGATGTCGTCATCAATATCTTCGGAGAGTATGGAGACACGGGTAATGGGTTTGAAATCCTCTCTTCCCTAGCTGTGCCCAGTTCTGCTTCTTGGCTGGGCTCTACCCCCCCCCCCCCCCACACACACACACTCTTGGCAGAGGAAGGCAGCTCCAAGTCTCTTCTGTTGAGCAATAATTCTGCCTGTGGTGTGGTTTATCACAGCCTTCCCTGGGCAGCAAGGTGCTCATCTTGTAAAATGTATGTGTGTGATGTGTTTTCAGAATAAGGTGTTCTTGGGTTCAGGTCTATTTAAAATTGTCCTTCATCCTAGACAAGAGCAGACCCAAGCTTTACTTCCATCAGGGAGCTCAACTGTTATTTCCCTAACCTCCTTAAGCTCCATCTTGAGTTATATTTTGAATGTGGCTGGGCATGGCTTGATTCAGTGCACTGGCTTGATGGCAGACCAGAATGGGATCAGGGGATAGAATTAGACTTGGCTTCATGGGTGAAGCAAGAGCTGAGGACACAGACATGGCTGCAGGTGTTGGGAGACCATTCAGGCCAGTAGAACTGGGATGGCGAGTCTCTCCTGCTTCTTCCAATTTTATGAAATAACAGAGGAGTCAGAAAATCTACCGAGGTGTGAACTTTGGACACAATGTATTAAAGAATTCAGAATGCATTGCTGAGCTTATAAGAAGAGAAGAGAAATCTCCAGGTGCCAGAAATGAAGAGGGAGCTCAAAACCAAAGTATTAACTCTGAATTGGTGCTGTGGCTCTTGGAAGGAGGGACCTTTCATGTTCAGTTGTCTACAGGATAGATTGTCATCCCCATTTGGGGTCAGAAAATGAGATTTCGTCCTGCATGAAGCAAGACAGGCAAAATTAGAACCGCATATAAAGCCAGGAGCCCTGAAAGTTCACAGGAACATCTTCAGTGAAAAAATAGGCCAGGAAAAAATTTGCTCATCAGTACAGTAACCTTATCTCTGCAAGAGCTCTAGATTGAAAAGACAGTTGCTGAGAAATCGATACCTCCTGCTTGCATACATGTGGGCTTGACCTCTGATTTTACACTACAGGTGTGATTTGGGAACCCCCACTCCCCCAAAGGACACAAAATTGGTTCCGTGCCAGTAATACCCTTGGGGGTTTACAGAAGCATTGTATAACATTCCCAAAGATAAGGTACTGGAGATGACTTCACCTTCCAAAATTACCAAACACTCAAGGACATAATCCACCATGACTAAACATCAGCGGACACAACAGATTAAATCCTGCAGAATTTCAGATAATAGAGTAATCCGAGAAAAACTACAGTTGAAGAATGTTTAAATGGACTAGAGACATGAACAAAACAACGGAAGAAAATAAAAAGGCCCCATGAAAAATATAGTAAACAGAAATATAGAAAATGAAAATGTAGTCACCAAATATAAACACTTAACGGATGTGCTAGGCAACACAATTAGAAACCACTGAATAGAGATTATAAACTGTAACACAAATAAGAGCAAAATACTCAGATATAGCAGAGGTATAAGGAGTTGGAAAATACAAACGAGAGGTCATGAGATATGTAGGACAGAGTAAGTTGTGACAGATGTTGAACAGGAGTTCCAAATAGAGAATCCATAGAATAAGCAAGAGGATATATTTGAAGAGATAATGGCTGAAACTTTTTCAAAATTGAGCAAAGATACGGATTTTCAGATTAAAGTAACAGAAGGAATCATTGAGCAGCATGAATGAAAACAAATCCACATTTAGATACGTTGTGGTAAAACCAAAGGCAAAGGGAAAGATCTTACAAGTAACCAGATTTGGCAGATTCTCTTCCACAGAAACAATTAGGTTGATAGCAAATTCCTGTCTGCTACCTACACAAGGTCATAAGTTCATGGAATAATAGCTTTAGCGTTCTGAGCAAGAATATATATCAACCTAGAACTCTAGATCCAGTTAGGTTATCATTCCAGAGGGAGGGCAAAATTAATGAATTGCCTTGCAAACAAAGAGAAATAGTTACCACTCATAGACTTAAGCAGCCACTGAAGAATATGCTTTAAGAAAAAGGAAATCTGGGGCGCCTGGGTGGCTCAGTCAGTTAAGCATCCGACTTTGGCTCAGGTCATGATCTCGCGGTTTGTGGGTTTGAGCCCCACTTGGGCCCTGTGCTGACAGCTCTGTGCTGTCTCCCTCTCTCTCTCCCCCTCCCCCGCTCGCACTCTGTGCACACTCTCTCTCAAAAATAAACATTAAAAAAAATGAAAAAACATCAAAAAAAAAATAGTAAAAAGAAAAAGGAAATCATGCCCACAAGACAGGTAAAGCAGGGAAGAAAGTGAGCCAAACTATTGATAATTATGTGACAAAGCTAAGCAAGCACTGACTATAGTAAACAATTCTTTTTTATTTTTTTTTATTTTTTTTTCAATGTTTTTTATTTATTTTTGGGACAGAGAGAGACAGAGCATGAACGGGGGAGGGGCAGAGAGAGAGGGAGACACAGAATTGGAAACAGGCTCCAGGCTCCAGGCTCCGAGCCATCAGCCCAGAGCCCGACGCGGGGCTCGAACTCACGGACCGCGAGATCGTGACCTGGCTGAAGTCGGACGCTCAACCGACTGCGCCACCCAGGCGCCCCATCAATTCTAATAATGACCATCATTACGGCATGAGAAAATGTAGACCCAAAATACTCAAACACAGTAATCTTAAGGAAGGCGGATAATGAAAGTTAAATCATAATTAGGTTCTTGGCCACAGTTCATTCCCCAAGTGATAGGAGAGTAGAGACATTGATGAACTTTAGACCTCAGTGAGTCCAGTATGCATATGAAAATTGTAAAAGTAACCATGCCCCCCCCATACAAAATGTGTAATTTCTAAACCAATAGAGGGAATAAAGAGAATAAAGCCTCAATAAAATGCAATAGAAGGCAGGAAATGAGGAAAGGGGAACAAAGAAAAAGAATGGCCAACCATAAAAAAAAGTAAATGTATAATAATCACAATAAATACAAATAAACTAAACTCATCAGTGAAAGGATAGTGTTTTCATATTAAATGAAAAGAAAGAAACATCCAGCTTAAACATGTGATGCCGAAGGGCTGAGAATAAATAAAACTGAATGACATGTGTCAGGAGCATGTCAATAACACAGAAGATGGTTGTGTAGCCATATTATTATTCGTCAAATTAAACTTTAAGGCAGAAACCACTTTGTGAGAAATAAAAGTATATCGGACAATGACAAAAGGAACAATGAACCTACAAGATGTAATAATTATGAACGCTTATAAATTTTACAGCATATTCCCAAAATATGGGAAGCAGAAATTAACTAAGTTCTTGAAGAAACTTGACAAATTCATAAGTATAATGGAAGGTTTTAATACATCACTCTCAATAACTGATAAGTAAAATGGATAAAAATTTAGTATGGATACAGAAGACTTTACACAGTTAATAAGCTTGATCTACTGGATCTATGTAGATTCCTGTGTCCAACTGGTAGAGAATACACATTCTTTTCAAGCACTTAATGACCACATACTAAACCACAAAGCAAATCTTAACAAACTGAAATTAAGCAATAAGACAGAGACAAGATTCTTTGATCACAGTCAGTAAAATTAGAAGAGACTCCAACCTCTCAGTCCATTTGGAAACAAATTTTAACTTTCATGAAAAATGATAATCAACTATAAAATTCAGGAGAATGTTCAGAACCATGGGAAAGAAAGTTTAATAAAGATGCTGGGTACAAGATTAATAGATAAATCTTAATAGAAACAACAAGCAAACATTTAATTTAAAAATAAATTAATAGCAATATTAAGGTGCCTAATAGCACCTTACAATGGCAATTATAAGGTGCCTAAGAAAAACTAACAAAAAGAGCTTTCTGTAAAGAATATAAATATTTACTTGAGGATATACAAGAATATTTAAACAGAGAAATATGCTCGTGGAGGAGAATGGTCTCAAATTCATTAAGAAGTCAAATTTTCCCAGATTAGCCTATGAATGCAATGCAATTTCAGTTACATTTCCAAAAGGCAATATCCCACAGTTTAAGCTGCTAATAAAATTGCCATCCATAAGGGCTAACTATTTCCAAGACTATTTTGAATAAGGAAAATAATATTAACAATATGAATAAGTGAGGGTATTTACTCTGATCTCTAAAAGATACCACAGATCTCTAAAAACTGAAACAGTGTGGTATTGATAGAAGGAGAAACAAACCAGTGAAACAGAATAGACTCTAGACCCACACAGAGAGATAGTGTTATAAATCAGAAAGAAAGGATGGAATATTCAATTATTGGTGTGCAAACAATTGTCTTACCATATGAGGAAAGATAAAATTAAATCTTTTTACCTTTCACCATACACAAAAATAACTTCCAGATGGGCTACAGACTTACATGTGTAAAAGCAACACTATGAAATTTTTAGAAGAAACTTTAAGAGCATGTCTTTTGAATTTCAATTTAGGATGGAGTTTCTTGAACTATTCACTAAAAGCACAAACAACAAAGGAAAATATTTATAAAGTCTACTAAAACAAAAGAAGTGTCTGTATGATAAAAGACACCATACACAGAGGAGAGGTAATAAAGAATATAAAATATATGAACAGAAAAAATTACAGAAGAGCAGGATCTAAATGGCCAACATATATGGGTATATCTCTCCCCCCCAAAAAAAAATATAAATGTATATGAACAGTATATATTATAATCTCTCCACATAATCAAGAGAATGTAAATTAAAATCACAATGAGATACTATGGTATATATATTGATATAAACTTTTTAAGTATATATGTTAATGATGACTGTGGGGAATGGGACCCTGAATATACTGCTGGTGATAATTGATGTACAAGCATTTTGGAAGGTAATTTTACAATACCTAATACACCAAAGGTGAGCACACCCCAGGACCCAGCAACTCTTTGTAGGTGTCTACTCAGAGCATTTGTCACAGAAATGCAGCGGAAGACAGTTATGAAAGAGTCCATTTCAGTGCTGTTTACAATAGCAAAAAACCAGGCACAACCAAAATGTCTATCAGCAGAAGAAACATTAATAGTATTTTCTTTATTCAATGACTTTTATATAGCAGTTCCACAAATGACCTCAAGCTACCAGCATCAACAGGGTAATCTCAAAAGCATAATATCAACTGAAAGGAAAGTCAGTTGCACAGGGTATGTTGACGACGATGGTAGGATGATTAGAGAGCGATAGCAACAGCCTCCATCACTAACATAACACCTTCCATGGGTGGGTGTCACCACCAGTGTTTAGTGTGTACCAATTCAGTTCGTCCTCACAGCAGGACCCTGTGTGGTGGTGCCATTATCCCCACTGTATAGATGAGGAACCTGAGACAGAGAGATATGCACTGCGATGTTATTTATGTAAATTCTAAAACATGCAAAAATAGCACGTTTTCTTTATGAATACCTCCATGTGCAAACAAAAATTCACGGGGACGGTACATATCGCTTGTGGATAGTGTTTATTTAGGGGAGGGAGTAGGCGGGGGAAGGCAGGATGGCCAGTGAGACTGTAGACTTACCAGTTATCTCTTCTTCAAGACAGAGAAAGGTCTAAAGCAAATTAGACAAAGTGTTAGCATCTCTTCTGCCTCTGAAATCTGGGCAGTGGGGGTACAGATGTCTTCCTTTTTTTTAATGTTTTTAAAATTATTTATTTGTGAGAGAGAGAGAGGGAGCATGAGTGGGGGAGGGGGAGAGAGAGAGGGAGACAGAAGATCCGAAGCAGGCTCTGCACTGACAACAGTGAGCCCGAGGTGGGTCTCAAACTCAGGACCTGAGCCGAAGTTGGAGGCTCAACCGACTGAGCCACCCAGGCACCCCTCTACAGATGTTTTATACTACTTTCTGTACAGTTTTGAGTTTTTGCCATTTAAAACGTAGAAAGATTTAAAGAATTAAATTTTAGAAGAGAAGGTGAATGGATGGCATCAGCACGGAGCTGGTGCTTAGGTGGGGCCATAAGGGTTAATATGTAAGCTTGGGAACATAATAATGGAAAATTGAAAAGCAGAAAGAACAGGTTAGAATGGATCCTAATGACGTGCTTATCACCCAGTGTGACTTCTGACATGTAATTTCAGTTCTCCAAGCTTATTTCTTCATCCACAAGACAGAATTAATAATACCCCCTCGCAGATTGTGGTGACAAATAGAAAGAAAAGAAAAAAAAATCTATGTGAAACTAATGTGTCTGATGGTGGCCGTCCTGTTTTCCAGAAAAGGAGGCAGACCTAAGGAAGTGTGCCGGCTGTCAGGGTCCCAGCACAATCCTGGACCAACTTCCATGGTTGTGCTCCCAGTTTGGGACAAGCAACTGGTACCAGCCAGGCAGGGCCTCAGCTGCAGGGATGGGGGTACACATGTGGTTACCAGGATGGGAACTCCAGACTAAGATAGAAATCAGAAGCCCAGTTCTGGGACCTGGGCACAAGTCACACACAGGACAAGCTTGACTAGAGGTTGCCACGAGAGATTTACAGAGCCCAGAGATCTCAGGGTAAAGCTATTCTTGTTGACTTAAAAAAAAAAAATTGGGGGCGCCTGGGTGGCGCAGTTGGTTAAGCGTCCGACTTCAACCAGGTCACGATCTCGTGGTCCGTGAGTTCGAGCCCCGCGTCGGGCTCTGGGCTGATGGCTCAGAGCCTGGAGCCTGTTTCTGATCCTGTGTCTCCCTCTCTCTCTGCCCCTCCCCCGTTCATACTCTGTCTCTCTCTGTCCTAAAAATAAATAAACGTTGAAAAAAAAAAATTAAAAAAAAAATTTTAACATTGTTGTTAGAGTAGTTTTAGGTTCACGGCAAAAGTGGGTGCAAGTACAGAAAGTACCTATGTACCACCTGCCCTCCACCCTGCCCGCCAGCCTCCCGCCTTATTGACTTTTGAGACTACCTTCAGCGGGCAGACCATTGGTTCTTTCTCCTCTTCGGGTCTCCTTGGTAAGTTTCTTGCCTATGTGTGTGTACAGGGGAGCGTAGGCTGGAAAATGAAAAGGACAACTTTGAGAGGGGAGCTGAAGACAAGTTCACACTGGATGCTCCCGATCTGGGGCAGCTGATGAAGATCAATATTGGCCACAACAACAAGGGCGGGTCTGCAGGTTGGTTCCTGTCCAAGGTAGGTTCACTGCCTGTCTGTGGTTCCTGTGGCCTGGGAGGGGGAATTCTGGCTCTTCAGAGGGTATATTTCAGCCCTGACTTCCCTCTCTTGGTCTGTCTGTCTCCACTCTTCTACCTAAGCCTGCTGGCCAACCATACTGCCCGACCCTGCCCACATTACCCCCTTCCCAGAAAGCCCAGGTCTCCCATCGGAATGTAACCAGGGCCTGATCATCCTTCAAGACTCTGCCGTGAAGCCCTCCCTCACTTGCCCACTGGAACCTCTCCCTCCCGTGAATGTTTATAACCCTGCCTGCTTAGAGCATTTGTTGGTCCCTAATCATAAGCTTTCTTGTGACTTATCTTGGGCTGTTGCCTTGCATCTTAGATGCCTTGTAGTCTCACCAACCCAAGACAATGGTAAGAATCAAGAAGAAAGCAAAAAGATTTCTGGGAAGCTAAAACAGCAGGTTCAGAGCTCGTGAGGCGAGCTCATGCCCCTGGCTTTATCTTGCCCTGCCCTGATTTTGAAGGAGAGACCCCCTCAGACTCTCTCTCATAGCCTAGTGCTCACTTACAGTCTCTTCTAGCAATCTCTTGCTTGCAATTTTAAACCTAAAGTAGAAGATTAGAGAGGGAAAGAGTCCTTGTATTAGGTAGGCCTGTTGAAAACTGTAATGGGGACTCAGAGAAGATAGAAAAAGCCAAAAAATAATGAAAAATCCATAGAAGTCTGAGGTCACTTAAAAATGGGCTATCAGCTCTTTGCAGATACTTCCCTTCGTGAGGCTATCAGTATATTTCAGCTCATTCCAGAATGATAGGGAAAGGTTATTGTATAACATAGTTTTGAAAAATATTTTGAAAAAGCTCTTAGCGCTTAAAACAGAAACCCTTCCAATTTGAGACAATTTGACAACGGAGAATGAGGCTGTCTGATAGGTGAGGTTTTGTTATTGCTTAACTTCATTTACTTCTAATGTTAGCAGTGGTTGACCTGCAGTTATCAGAAGACTTCTCATCCACACAAAATCCAGATGTGGCAGCTGCTTTCTAGGACACCTGCTTTCTTGCTGTGTCACCATCCTGGGCACTGTGGCTTTCGTCCTCTACCTTGTTGCCTCACGATCACATGATGGCTGCTAAGCCTCTAGGCATCTTAAGTGTGTTCCAGGCAGGAAGAAAAGGGAAGACCCAAGGGGAAAACCACTTTTTTTTTTTCCTGGCAAGCCTTTCTTTATTTTGAGAGATGCAGTGTCCTCCTTAGGCCTTTTGTCTACATTTCATTGGCCAGAAATGAGTCGTGTGACCAACCTAGCTACAGTGGAAACTGGGACAAATGGCTGGCTTTCCAGCCTTTATAAGAAGAAGGTGATCGGGAAAGGGCTGAGAGCATCGTCTCATGTCTGCCACACTCCTCTCCGTAACTAGCCTGGAAGTTCCTTGAGGGCCTCTCCCCAGCTCTTGGCGTGGGGTGGTGCATGAATTGGTGAAGTGAGGAACGGCCAAGGTTCCTTTGGAAAGGAAGGGGTTTGTTTGACCGTAAGAGCAGCCAGCCTGGTGCTGAACAGGGTTCTAGGAGGCTAAATGCTGCTTGGATTGGAGAAGAAATGGGGCAGGGGTCCAGAACGAGAATAGCCAATGAGAGGCCGGGGTGTGTCTCCAGGTTGGAGGAGGGAGAGGAGGCAGGTGCGGTTTGTGACCTCAGCGGGGATGAGGCACAGAGCAGGTGCCTCGAAGCCCAGTTCCCTCATCCGGGGAAGAAGGACCATCTGAGTGAAAACCCAGGGTTAGTGCAAAGAGCTGCAAGGTGCACCCCAGGGCCTGGGTGTGGCCTTGACAGGTTTTCCAACTGCCCTCTCCTGAGGTCAGGTTCCTTCTTGGACACATGGGCCCACTCACCCCACTTCTGTGCTCTCAGAAACCTCATGAAGGAAGTGGGTGTTCGTGCCAGAACAGGCCCCTTTGCAAAAGGAAGGGGCAGCTTAGCAGAGTGAAAACATTTTTTTCTTTTTTCTTTTTTTCCTTTAAGGTGTTGTAAATCTCGTTCCATTGCCTTCTGAAATTTGATATTGAGGCCAAGGAGATTTTTGTTTCTTTCAGGATAATCTGTTCTATTTTGTTTTTCTAGCCGGGATGCTTCCAGAATTTTTTTTTCTTTATATTTATAATAAGTCTCAATTGGGGGGCTCTGTTAGTTCATTTATGCCCCCATCCTCCTTCCCTCCCTCCTTCCTTTCATTCCTTCGTTCCTTCCTTTCTTTTGCTTTTGTTTTTGATTTTTCAGGGACACGATTAGTCTTTACTTTTATGCAAAGGATATTTATTTATTCACAATTTATTTATTTGTAGCTCAGAAAAGAGAATCTCCTGTTATATGCCAGATTCTGGCTTGGATGGCATTTGTTCTGGTCTCTTCTTCAGGAGTAACAATTAACCATTTACGGGCTCTCCATTCTCTGTTTTCCGAAGCTCTCAGCTTCTCTCTTGTTCCTTCCACTTTCTGTTCTTTGCACTCCGGGAGAACGTGTCACATTCCCTCACCCTGTCCTGGATTGGCTCCCCCATGCCGTGCTGTCCAGTCCCTTCCTTCTCCTACCAGTGTGCATTCCATCCTAATTCTGAGTGTTTCTCAGAATTTACATGTTTGTTGTAAAAGGTTAGGAACATTTACATGTTCATTGTAAAAGGTTAGGAAATAGGAATAAACAAAAAATAAGGTAAACCTAAACCACCACGATTTCACCACCCAGAGATGACCAGTGTTTGTGTTTTGATGCAGGTCCCCTCCAGCTATTTTTCTATGAATTAATATACATGTATCATTTTTTAAAATGGGGTCATCATAAACAGTGTTTTACAAGCCGCAGTGTCTCCACTTTGAAATAGAACATGCGTATGTCCCCACGTTATTTAAGTAGAGTGACATGAGGGTTTTACAGTGCAATTTGTTAGTGAGTCCTAGAGTATTTCTTTTTGTAAAATTTTTATTTTTGACAGAGAGAGAGAGAGAGAGACAGAGCATGAGCGGGGGAGGGGCAGAGAGAGGGAGACACAGAATCTGAAGCAGGCTCCAGGCTCTGAGCTGTCAGCACAGGGCCCAACGCAGGGCTCTAACTCACGAACTGTGAGATCATGACCTGAGCTGAAGTCGGACGCTTAACCGACTGAGCCACCCAGGCACCCCTAGTCCTAGAGTATTTCAATGCACAGATATAACATGACTTATTGAATCAATCTTCTTTTGTTGAACATTCTTTTCCTCAAAATTATTGGTACTATAAAGAGTACCGTCACAAACATTCTTATAGCTTATATTTATGCACATCTAGGATTACTTCTTACAGTAAATTCTGAGGAGTTGGGTACAGGGCTTGCAGAATTGTAAGAGCCTTGACAGATTTGCTGCTCTATAGTTTCCTTGATATTTTTCCTTCTTTAGTCTGGTTCCCTTTTACTATCATCTTTTGCCTTTTCAACGCGGCCACTGCTGTCTTAAAGATGTTTAGTCCTATTTCATAAAGACCAGTCTTCTTGTATTCCATTAAGCGTGTGTGTTTTCCTCAGTTCTTGTACTGTATCCAGCGTGAGGCCCTTTGCAGAGTTCTCCCCTTCTTCTGGTTCTTTGGAATGATGTTCCCACCTTCCCTCCCTCCTTGTCTTCCTGCTTCCTTCCTTTCTTTTTCTCCTCTTATGTGCTAATTAGGCACTGTTTTCAACCAGAAGGCCAAGCACTTGGCTCCTTTCAGGATTAGATTGGTTGTTCTCTGTGCAGCCGTATTGTGTGCAGGGTGAGTTCAGGGTCTGGTAAGGCAGGCCTCCACCCGTCCCCCCCAGTGCTAAGGTGGGTGTCCTCAAAGGTTTATAGTCTTCTGAAAGACTCCTGACAGCCTATTCCTGTAACTTAAGCCAAACCAAAATGCTTCCTGGGGATAAGACATGAAACTAATTTAAGCGCTTCGTAGGTCAGTATGCCTAGATTTACTTGATACTTTCCTGAGGAAGAGAGGGAGGAGGGGTTTAGATCTCGGGCAGCGTAGGTGCAAGCCCGAAGCCAGAGGCTGGGGGAAAGCACTGTGTCACCATACTGGGGACAGCCAGCTCTAGTGTTCTGCCTCCCCCACCTCTGGCCATGTGCTGCCCCTCCACAGTTTACAAGGACTGATCTGCTGGCCCTCAGCTCCCCAGGGACACCAGTTAAAGGGGCTGCTGAACTGCCCGAGTTTCCAGATTTGACGCTTGCACAGAAAGTGCCCTTCTTCCTCAGAGTTGCCAGGCTGGTTGCCTTGGACTTCACAGGACAATTGCTCCTTGGGTATTTACGTTCAAGGGCTTGGTGGATAAACCTAAAAGCCAATATAATTATCCACTTCACAGGTGGTCTCCCTTCTAGTCAATTGCCCACATATGCTTCTCAGCCCAGGGGTATGGCCCTTGGGGTGACCAACACCCCCTGTCCCCTGTGTTGCACCCTCATCTGGAGCATAGGGGGCTGGCATCCTCCCCTCCCCCGGCTCTTGCCCCGCGACCCATGGCTTGGGCCCTCACGTGGGGTTAGTCCACAACTGTGATCAGCTCAGATGGTCATAGCGCTTCAGAAGAGCAACAATCACAAAATGGCACGTCACACTCCAATGGGCCTTGTCCTTGGTCCATCTGCTGCAGTAAAGAGACTTGCCCAAGGCCTTGCAGCTCTTCAGTGGCCAGCCTGGCACTTACCCTGGTCCTCCGGACTCCAGGTCTGGACTCCCTCCCCTGCGTCACGTGTTAGCCCGTCTAGGTCGGGAGAACGATCACCCGCTGCATGCTGTAGGCGGTGTAACGGCAGCCCGCACCACAGGCTCCAGGAGGAGGAGGAGGAGGAGACCAAGGCTCATGGAGCTGATCTTAGGGACATCAGGAAGCTCAGTGTGTCCTTCTGTTACCAGATAAAACTCAACAGTCAACAAACATTTGTGTGGCTACCAACGGCAGCTGTTGTGATAAACATCATTCTTCTCTTTTTTTGCTTTATTGTTTTTGAGAGAGGCAGCACAAGCAGGGGAGGAGCAGAGAGAGAGGGAGACAGAATCTGAAGCAGGTTCCAGGCTGTCAGCGCAGAGCCCAATGTGGGGCTCGAACCCACAAACTGCAAGATCAGTGACCTGAGCTGAGGTCGGGCGCTTAACCCACTGAGCCGCCCATGTGCCCCAAGCATCATTCTTCTTGAAAGAATGAGACAAGTCCCTAAATAATTATACTTACTATACCCATATACCCCTAAATTTCTGGGAGAGTCCAGCTTTCAGTGAACATTCTGTCATGAGAGTCCCACAAGTAAAGTCATGTCGATCAGGTCAGATTTCCTGGCTTGAAGAGTAGAAATCCGAATTACCATGACTTTAATGCCAAGCAGGATGAGATAAGTCTTGAGTAAGGAACACACCAAGGTGGTGGGAGTGAGCTGCGTCTCACTGGGCAGCAGGGGTGCCCTGGAGCTGGGCCATGAAGATGGGTAGGGGTTTGCCAGGAGGGGCAGGGAGGAGGACTCCTGTGGTCAGGTGAGGAGCCAGAGGGCGAGGCAGGGATACCGAGTGGATCTGGGCCAGAGCACAGGGCTCAGAGGACTAAGAAGTGGGAAGTCATGTTAGGGAGGAAGGTGCGGGCAGGACCACTGCAGGCCCTGATCATAATAAGCCATCAGAGGCCTTCACTGAGCAGTAGCCTGAGGTGGTGGGGGGTGTGTGGGTGGGCTCAGAAGAGAGGGAGTGCAGAGGGTGGAGAGAATGCTAGGCTGTCACCATTCAAATGCTGCCATTTACACTTATTTATATTATGGGACATAGTTTTATAGTTTTTCAGTGTGATGGCTGAGACCTGGACCATATGGGGAAGGATAGCCTCTTGACAGGGAGAAGATCTCACCTTCCTTTGGTGGGCCTCAGTTTCCCCCAAGGAACATTCATTTGCTTTTCCACAAGCTAGACGCTGAGATTTATTTTAGTGGGTTCATAAACTCCGAAAGTCTTCCTCCTTTTTTCTCCTGTGTCAGAACTTACCTGGTCTTTGCCCTTTGATCTTAGACCTCTGGAAGGAAGCCACAGTTCTCCAGTGGTTCTTGAAATGTGATGATGGCTGCTTATGGGTCACAGGTTACTTTTACTGGATAACATATATGCATTTTTAGTCTTTATTTATTTTGAGAAAGAGGGCACAAGCGCAAGCAGGGGTGGGGAAGAGAGAGAGGGAGAGAGAGAATCCCAAGCAGACTCCATGCTGTCAGTGCTGAACCCGACTTGGGCCTCGATCTCATGAACCATGAGATCATGACCTGAGCTGAAATCAAGACTCGGATGCTTAACCGACTGAGCTGCCCAGGTGTCCCCATTTATGCATTTTTAAAGGAAAGATTGAAAACCCCTTGAAAGCAGAGGCTTGTTCTACATTCTTTGCCTGCCCTCATGCCTGGTACATAGTGGGTACGCTGTGTGGACCACTCAGATTGTGCACGTCTCGGGCACCTTGGTGCATGAGTGCGAGGGAAGGGGCCCTTCATCCTCCTCAAATTGCTGTGTGTGTGGGTTTCACTTCTGCCCAAAACAGGCCTCTGGTCTAATAGGTTATATAAAATTGGTGCAAATTTTTTCAGTGTAGAGCAGGGAGAGCTGTCATGAATCATACGTGACACTCCCCATCGATCTAAAATCTACTGACTCCAGGACCCATGCCATGTGCTCACACGGGGACGTTTACCTTGCAGGGTGGGGCGGAAATGAAGGCTCCAAGGCCCTGGATCATCTGAGTGTATCTCTAAACCATCGGGAAGAATAGGGAAGAAATGACCCCTGCTTTTCCTCCTCTTCTTTGGGGTAGAAGAATAAGCTACTTTTACCATTGGCTGGTCCGATCTTATGACTCTGTTGTGTCCTTGTGGCTGCTGAAGACAGTGGGTTCCACCGTGGACAGGTCTTCTCTGGCTGTGGCCTCATCTCCCAGGGGGCTCGTGACCCCTGCTTGCCCTCTTGCCTCTCAGAAGGGCCAACGCTGCCTGGGGGCTTTCTGCCCATGGAGAGTATTCCTCCAGGAGATAATGGTTCTTGCTTTTTATTAGGCCATTGCTTCTGACTGTCTGTCTGTCTCTCACACACACAGTGTCTGTCTCTCTCTCTCTCCCCTTTCCTGCCTCCAAGTATGTGCTTCTATCGGTCATGGTGAGGGGCGTTTCTATTTCCCCAGTCTTATTTTACAGCGGTTGCTGCGGTCTGGAGGGAACACCACCATTTCATTCTCTTAGCGAAAACCATTCCTGACATGTCCTGGAGTCTTGAAAGGAACTCCATGAAATCCCAGAGGTGTGTGGGCAACTTGTAAACGGAAGTGGGAAAGCCGCTCACTCCTCCCTCGGAAGGGGCTCTTGGTTATGACCGTCTAAGCATCAGGGGTCATGAGTGAGCCACAACCCACCCAGCAGAGGCCAGGACGCTTCTGAGAGAACCCACTACCCCCCCCCCCGCCCCACACATCCCTGTACAGTCTTTACGTATGGCAGTCGGCGCGTGGTCATTTCCCTCCCTGCCTCCCCTTCTCTGCTCCTGCCCACTGAAGGATCACCGTCTGCTACCAGACGTGCTCCCAGATACCCTGCTCCCCGGGAGCCAGCTTCCTCCAGCCTCATCTTGTAGACCTTGGGGCCAAAAGTTTTGAGGAATAATTGTTTACATATTTTAATATGCATCTAGAAAAGGTTTTTTTCAATTTTTTATAATTTTTTTAATGTTTATTTTTGAGAGAGAGAGAGAGACAAAGCAAGGGAGGGGAAGAGAGAGAGGGAGACAGAGAATCCCAAGCAGTCTCCCAGCTCCGAGCTGAGCTGTTGGCACAGAGCCTGACGCAGGGCTCGGACTCATGAGCCACGCAAGATCATGACCGGAGCTGAAGTCGGACGCTTCACCCAGGCACCCCTAGAAAAGTTTAAGACCTGTTCATGGACTCTGATACTTTCTGCACCGGTATTTAACCTCTCATCATCTCTCTTGGCCCTTCTTTGTATTTAGTATTTTGGAAAATCTAATTTTTCCAAAAATGTAGTCAAATATTGTCTCTTTCCTTCGTGGCTCAGCTAGTTTTGTCTTGTAGAGGTAGTTAATGATACACGTTCTCTTTCTCAGATTAGCTAAACTTCTCAGGTGAGGAATTTCCATCAGACACCAGGCCAGTAGGGGGCCCTTTATTGATGACAACTGTGAGGGTGGTATTGATGATGAGCTGTGAGGGTGGTGTTCTCGCTCTTGAAACCGTGGCTGGTACGCCAGTCTGTGAACACTGAAAGACAGAGATGGTGAATCTGTATGCCAAGGTTTATTAGTAGGCTTGATAGCTTCTCTGATAAACGAAGTCCTGTTTTCCTTCACTCTGCTCTTCCAACTTTGTGGGAGCCAGAGTAAAGGGGGTTAGGAGGCGGGCTGAAGCCTCAGACCTTTGTCATTGACTCCCCAGTCTCCCCCTAACACGGAGATGAAAGCCAGCGAGAAATGTGCAGATAGAAATGTTGTGAGACGCTGGACTTTGACAGCAGAACCCTCTCTGGCCTGTGCCACAGTGGCCTCCAGGTGCTCAGCTTTAAAAGTACAGACACTCCATCAAATCAGTAGGCTCTGAAGGGTGACTCACACCAACCAAACTCACAAGGGACTGATTTATAACCCAAAGCCTGAATGCTGGATATATCTGAGGAGAGAAGGCTGGGAGGACAGTGGCTTCCAGTCACTGGTTCAGGCCACCGGCTTTTCCCTAGTGGGTGGTATCCTTAGGAAAACAGCTCTTAGCCCAGAAAGTTCTTTTTTTGAAAACGGGATTAGAATAGGGTGAGGTGGCTTCAGGCAGCCCAGTGTGTGCCCTGTTTCCACACTGCAGACATTTTGATCTTAGGAAGGGAGTCTTTCATTGAAATCGCCACCCCCCCCACCCCCCGCCGCCCTTGGGCAATCTTGGGAACACCTGGGCAGACACTTTCACTTTCCAACTCACCCTGTCTCCAGATGCTTCTGCCTTCACAGGGCTACAACTGGGGGAGAGATTCTAGTTATTGATGAGTCTGCTTATCTTAGAGTGGGTTTTCAGTTGGGTTCCTGGCACGCTTGAAAGGGCCTTTCAGCTCCTTGGTAAACTCTGAAAGACATTCTTATCTCAGCCTCGCCAGCCTGGCCCACACGTGAGTGCCCCGTGGGAGGCTTTGTAGACAGCCACTTCCATTATCCTCGCTATCAGTGGCTGATGTTTTCTGACCCGATCACCAGACCCTGGGATTCTGTGTGCCTCATTTGGGGCTTGTAATTCTCCTCGTGTGGACTCGGCTTCTCACCGAGGGTAGGGTCCCAGGCTTCGGCAGGTGGGGAAGGTGATGCTCTCGGTGCAGTCTGTAAATGCAGGCTTCACACCCGGGTCTCACAGGGCGCATCCTGCCAGATTTCCTGCACTTAGTTGTGAAAATGATCTGCAGCAGAGGAGGGAATAGTGGCTCAGTCATTCAAGTAGGAGGTACTTGCCAGTCGTCCCCATGTGCCTCTCAGTGCTTTGCAAAAGGCACGTGCTTGTGCTAAGCTTTCTTTCCCTGGGCCACAAAGAAGGTGAGAGTGTATTCTTAGAGTGCATTCAAGTGATGGAGGTATTCGATCACCAGGTGCACTGTTAGTGACCCTTGCCGTCCCCGCCCTCTCTTCTCCTTCCCAGATTGTCATTGAAGATATTGGGAACAAGAGAAAATATGACTTCCCTCTCAACCGCTGGCTGGCCTTGGATGAAGATGACGGCAAAATCCAAAGGGATATCTTAGTGGGCGGAGCTGAGACCACAGGTAGAACTGAGAAAGGGGAAGCACGATTGGCTGGTATTTCACTTTCTGCCTGAGGTTCAGTGTTCTCCTTGGTGGGCCTGGAGGCCTGTGATCCAGCAGGAGCCAGCCACTCCTCCTGCTCTTGAAAGTGTTCCGTCCCTTTGTGCTGGAGCCTGAGGCTCTGCTGATGCCAGAGGAGGCGGGGGAGGTGCCCCTGAGCAGATACTAACTTTCAGGGCAGAAGAGATTAGCCACTGGGTGAAGCTGGAATGTGAACTCCTGTTCACGGTGGATGAGGGTGTGGATTTACTCTTAGCTCCTCTTACTATTGCGTGCTTACTGTATGCCAGGCCCCCTAGGCACTTGACCCGTTTTGTCCCCTTTAATCCTCACCAGGACCCCGTAATATAGAAACTGTTATCATTTCCATTTCACAGAGGAGCAAACTGAGTCACATAGGCATTGAGAGACCTGTCCAAGGTCACGCAGCTGGCAAGTGACAGATCCGGATTCGGGCTGCCACCTTAGTCTCCACCCTGTGCGGATTCCACAGAAAACCCGCACCTCCCAGCACGGGAGTTCGTGGATGTTCCGGAACATCAGTGTCGTGAATGTGCCCATCTGAGAACGTGCTCTGCTGCACAGCATCCTGTTGCTTAGCACTGCACAGAGAAGAGGTCCAAGTCCTGGGGCACAGTATGCAAACTGCTTCATGGTTTGGCTGCAACATACGTGTCAGCTGAATCTTCCAACTTCTTGTCTCACTTCCAGATGCTCACCTGTCTCGCTCCACCTCATCAGCACACCTTTGCTCTTTCCTGAACCTACGCCCCCTTTGCCTCCTTCTGCCTCATCCACTTGTCTTCTGCTTCTGCTGGGGGGGCCGGGGAAGGGAGCTTCTCTCCCCTCGCCTGGCCCTCTCCTCATCCGTGCCTTCCCCCGCCCCTCCCTGAGCTGCTGGCCTTACTCTTTCTCTCACTTTATCTTTAGAATATCTTTCTCCTCAGCCTGTAATGCCATTTCTCTTCTCTACACTCCTCAAATTCCTGCTCCCTGTCACTCCCCCTGAGCCCTCCCTCCTTCCTGTAGACAGGCACTCCCTCCCTTCCTTTGCACCAGACACTTGGGCAGACCTTGACTGCTATCAGTTAGGAAATCACACGTTCCTCTGCTCCAGCACTTTCCAGCCTTGCACGTTATTTGTAACTGAAGCTTGCGTGTTATTTACTCAGAAACAGATAGGAGGGGCGCCTGGGTGGCTCAGTTGGTTAAGCATCGGACTCTTGATCTCAGCTCAGGTCTTAATCTCAGGGTCGTGAGTTCAAGCCCGGTGTTGGGCTCTGCACTGGGCATGAAGCCTACTTAAAACAAAACAAAACAAAACAAAACAAAGCAACAACAACAACAACAAAACCAGATCCCAGAATGGGTCTGCTCTGACCCCTTTAACGATGTTACTCTTGCTGACCTCCAGTGGTAGAGGAGAAGGAGAAACGTCTGTCAAAGGCTGGGAATTACTGGTAGCCTGGGCCATGGGAATACGTACTGGGTGTGTTTTGGAGAAACAGAGCTGGAGATACCATTTGTTCATCTTCTAGTCTCCCTAAGGCCTTGCATGTAGTAAGCACTCAGTCAGCGTTTGTTGAACAAAGGAAGGTGTAAACGCTTCAATGAATCAGGCATCCCGTAGCTGCATGTGGCTAGCTCCAAAAGACTTTCAGGATTTTCATTTCCCTGGGTCCGGGGCTAGGGGTGAGGCATGGGGTGGGGTGGAGGGGTGTGTGCCTGTACACCATTGCCTTAGACTCCAGAGCAAAATGGAGGGAGGCGAGACCTGAGCAGAGTGTCCTGTCCAGATGCTGGTCTTTGGTGCTTTCTCTTACTCAGTCCCACGTCACAGCTTAATCTCCCTTTGCTGGCTCTTGCCCAGAACTTCATGTCCTCGTCTCACCTCCCGACTGACCAAAACCTCAAATGGCCTGACCACAATGTGCTCTCCTTCCCTCACTCTTTCCTCAACCCACCACGTCAGGCTCAGACATGAGTGCCCTCTATTAAAAGTTATCTTTTTAAGTTATGAGCAAAAGAGCAAGCAAAATGATTCAGCTAGCCCCGAATATAAATCTCCATTAATGGAGTTGACTCTTATAATTAAATCAGACATAACAGAATTCGTCCGGCAGCTATTAATAATATGCACATGGTAATTAACATTAATAACAAGTACTATTCTTAGCCAACTCAAATTCCTCCTTCTCTCTGTTAGTTTCTTGTAATCAGGGCTGGCAGCTTCTTAGGGTAATACCTGCAGTTTATTCCTAAACTCAGATACATTGACACACAAACTGAAAAAAGAGCACAGAGCGGAGAGGGGCACTGGAGGTCACCTGGGGAAGGAGGACGAGGGGGAATGAGGAAGCGTGGAAGAGGGAGGGCCTAGGGAGGCGGTAGCCATGAGGGGAGACTTGGGTGGGATTTTGTGATCAGCTGGCACTAACTTTCTCCTTCCCTGTTGCTTCCACACCAGCTATTTCATATATTGTCACCGTCTTCACTGGGGATGTCCGGGGTGCCGGGACCAAATCCAAAATCTACATGGTTATGTATGGGGCCAGAGGGAATAAGAACAGTGGGAAAATCTTCTTGGAAGGCGGTGTGTTTGACCGTGGCCGCACAGACATCTTCCACATCGAGTTGGCTGTCCTCCTTAGCCCCCTGAGTCGGGTCTCCATCGGACACGGCAACGTAGGCGTCAACAGAGGCTGGTACTGTGAGAAGGTAAGGGATGCCCCAGGGACGGCCCTTTCCTGATTCAACCCCTCTCTTCTTTAACTTGAAAATACAAACTCTGACCTGCTTCCTGCTTCCTGCTTGCTTTGGACCAGCTACAGAGCACATGGGCAATCCCTTTCCTTGGGCAATTGGATTGATAACATGCCCGTCCATCTTGTTCTGCTTATGGTCAGGAATGAGGGCTGCACTGTGCACGTATCCAAGGGCCAGACTGCAGGATAGCTTATCCAGAGGTAGTAGTTGGTAGTTACAAACTATCCTGGTTCTTGGTGTAGTGTTTCACTTCACCTTATAAATCTGTCAATCAGCAAGTATTTTTGAATGTATGTTTGCATTGTGGAATACTTATGCTTTAAAGCGTATACTCAATGAAAGTAAACTATAGATAATGATAAGAAAACAAATATACATTTTGTCTACCACCCTACTTAAGAAATACTTTTCCAATACTTTTGAAACTCCACTGTGCCCTTACCCAATCATAAAATTTTCTTTTCCCCAAAGAGCATACACTATTATGAATTGTTACCTATGTATATATTATTTGTATGTAGCAGTTTTCATTCAACACTATGCTTTAGACATTCATCTGAATTGGTAACAGAAACTGTAGTTCATCAATTTCACATTCATTCCATTGCATGAATCAGTCACCGTTTATTTGTTTGTTCTTTTATTTACAGACATTTTGGGGTTGTATTTCTTGATATTTGCTAATATAAACAATGTTGCCATGACATTCTTATACATCTTTGTGCAAACATCCAGTTGGTTGATAGTATATGTTCAAGTATCTTTTCATAGCTTGCCTACAATGTTCTTTGAGCAAGGGAAGATTTAATTTAGAAATGCTTTATCCAGGGGCACCTGGGTGGCTCAGTCGGTTAAGTATCTGACTTTGGCTCAGGTCATGATCTCATGGTCCACTGTTGGGCTCTGTGCTGACAGCTCAGAGCCTGGAGCCTGCTTCGGATTCTGTGGCTCCCTCTCTCTGCCTCTCCCCTGTTCACGCTCTCTCTCTCTCTCAAAATAATAAATACAAATTAAAAACAATTAAAAAAAAACCCTGTAATTCTTTTAAAAATATAGATTCCTTGACTACAATGCAAGTCTACTGAGTCAGAATTTCCAGGTAATTGGGATATTCTTATCATTAAGGAAGTTTCAGAATCACTGATTTAGTAAATAGTAATTCTTTCTCAACTGTTCTAAAAAGGCAATTTAGTCTTATCAAATTCCCCAAATGTATGGTTTTGCCTCTGAGCTTTTTTGTCTGTTCCATTTGTTGATTTAATTTTTCCCAACACTAATACAATACTCACTCTCATCATTTCATATCTTTATGTAAGTCTTGGTATCTTCTAGGACAAATTTACTCATCGTATTCATCTTCCTTAGGATTGTATTAATATTCATGGCTCTTAACCCTTCCATAGAAATTTTAGAATTTTCTTGCCAAGTTCCATGAAGAATTATGTTCAACAGAATTCAACTGGATATGTAGATCCATTTGGAAGAATTGATATCTTTACTAAGTACTTTTTATATGTATGAGCATTATGTACCTCTTAAAATTTCGGTCTTCTTTAATATTTAGGTCTTCTTTAATATTTCCCCCTTTTTTTCCTTACTTTAAAAGTTTATTTATTTTGAGAGAGAGTGAGAGAGAAAGCACATGTGTGTGTGAGCCGGAGAGGGGCAGAGAGAGAGGGAGAGAGAGAATCCCAAGCAGGCCCCTGCTATCAGTGTAGAGCCCAACAAGGGGCTTGATCTCACCAACTATGAGATCATGACCTGAGCCGAAATCAAGAGTTGAATGCTTAACCGACAGAGCCACCCAGGAGACCTAGTGTTTTTCTATAGTTTTATATCTTTCTTGATAAAGATCTTGCACGTCTTTGTTAGATATATTCATAGAGGCCTTATAATTTTTGTCCCTATTATAAATGATATCAATTTAAAATTATATTTTTAAACTATTTGTTGAAAATGGAAGAAACAGAAATACTCTGTAGAAATAGAAGGACTTTCGTGCATTGAGTTTACAAATAGCCATCTTACTAAACTTTAATTAATTATAATTTGTCTACAGATTTTGGGAGAAGTTTCTTTATAGAAACTTTGTTGTTTGTGAATGATGACAGTTTGGTTTCTTTCTCTCCAAAGCTTATATTTATTTATTATTTTTTTTGTATTTGACCACATGGGCAGTACAGTGCTGAACAGTAGGGTTAATAGTAGACATCTTTGTTTTGGTTTTGATTTTACAGGAACTGCTTCTAATTTTCTATTGAGGTAATTATGATTTTTGAGGGGTTTGGTAGATAGTCTTAGATTAGATTAGGAAATCCTCTTCTATTTCTGTATTGTTCAAAGTTTTTATTATTTATTGTTGAATTTTATCTAATGCTTTTTCTGCATTTAATGCTCTAGTCATGAAGCTTTTCTCTTTTACTTGTCAATTTGGTGAATTAGGACTGCATTTTCTAGTGGCAGACCAACTCCAAATTTCTTTAAGACAAACTTGGTCATAAAAGGTTTTAATTTTACATGCTTCTGAAATTGGTTTGCCAGCATTTTATATAGAATTTTTGCATATATGTTCATGAAGGACATGGCCCTTAATTTTCCTTTCTCCTATAGTCCTTGGCAGGTTTGATCCTGGCATGGAATGAGAAATACTGTCTTTCCTGAAAGAGGGTGTATAAAATTGCAGCGATCTGTCCCTCAAAGTTTGGTTGCAGTCTCTTACAAAATTGTGTGTGTGTGTGTGTGTGAGAGAGAAAGAGAGAGAGAGAGAGAGAGAGAGAGAAATTACTGATTTTAAAAAGTTGTTGTGTTTGTTTTGCTGGTTATAGAATTATTTAGGCTTTCTATTTCTTCTTGAATGTTTTATTTATTTATTTTTAATTTTTTTTTAATGTTTATTTATTTTTGAGAGAGACAGAGACAGAATGCAAATGGGTTAGGGGCAGAGAGAGAGGGAGACACAGAATCCGAAGCAGGCTCCAGGCTCTGAGCTGTCAGTACAGAGCCTGACACGGGGCTCAAACTCACGAGCCATGAGATCATGACCTGAGCTGAAGTCAGACGCTCAACCAACTGAGCCATCCAGGCGCCCCATCTTCTCAAATGTTTTAATGAGCTGTATTTTTCTTGGACTTTGTATGTTTATAGGTATCAAATGTATTGGCACTTACAACGTTAGTCTTGTACAGCATTCCCTTATCTTTTTAACTTCTGCTGCATCTATAATTATGATCTCCTTTTTATTTCTAACATCATTTGTTCCTGCCTTCTTGCTTTTTAAAAATAGCATTCTCACAAAAAGTGTGTTTAGTCGTTTTAAATAATCAACATTTGGCTTTGTTTATAGTCTATTTTATCTCTATTTCCACCTTATCGTTTTCTGTTCTCTCTCTTAATTTCTCTGGGTTTCTGTTGTTGCTATTTTTCTAAATTCTTTTTTTTTTTTTGTAATGTTTATTTTTGAGAAAGAGCATGTGAGCAGGGGAGGTGCAGAGAGAGAGGGAGACAGAGGATCTGTAGTGGGCTCTGTGCCAACAGCAGAGAGCCCAATGAAGGGCTCGAACTCACGAACTGTGAGATCATGACCTGATGAGCTGAAGTCGGACTTTCAACCGACTGAGCCACCCTGGGGCCCCATTTATTTTTCTAAATTCTTAAGTTGGATTCTTAGCTCATTAATTTTTAGCCAACTTCTTTTCTCATATAAGCATTTGATACTATAACTTTGCCTCAGAGTAGTGCCCTAGCTGCACCCCACACATTACAGTATGGAATGTTTTTATTACCATTCAGTTTAATTGTATTGCTTCATTTAAAAATCAACTTTGTTGGGGCGCCTGGGTGGCGCAGTCGGTTAAGCGTCCGACTTCAGCCAGGTCACGATCTCGCGGTCTGTGAGTTCGAGCCCCGCGTCAGGCTCTGGGCTGATGGCTCAGAGCCTGGAGCCTGCTTCCGATTCTGTGTCTCCTTCTCTCTCTGCCCCTCCCCCATTCATGCTCTGTCTCTCTCTGTCTCAAAAATAAATAAATGTTAAAAAAAAAAAAATTTAAAAAAAAAAAATAATAAAATAAAAATCAACTTTGTTGAGGTATAATTGACATAGAATTATACTGTGCAGTTCTATGAGTTTTGAAAAATTCATATACCATGTAACTATTACCAGAACCGATACACAGAAATTTCCATCACTGCAACCTGTTTCTTGTGCTCCACCCACCCCCGTCAGTCTATACGGCTCCAAACACTAACGTGATTTCAGTCACTAAAGATTAGAATTGTCTTTCTTAGCATTTAATGTAAGTGGAATCATGCAGCGTGCACTCCTGTATGTGTGTATGCACACGTGTGCGTGTGACTTCTTTTACTCAGTATAATATTTTTGATATTTATCTGTGTTGTGTTGCATATTAGTAATTTATTATTTTTATCACTAAGTATTATTTCATTGTTAGGGTTTACAAGTTTGTTCATCCATTTAACTGTTTGTATACATTTGGGTCACTTCCAGTTTTTGTTCTTTGTCTGCTGTTATGAACAGAGCTGCTATGAAAAATCATGTACAAGTCTTTATATGAGCATGTTTTTAATTTTTTTGGGTAAATACCTAAAAGTGGAATATCTGGATCCTATGGTAGATATACACATATCTTTTTTTTTTTTTTAATTTTTTTTAACGTTTATTTATTTTTGGGACAGAGAGAGACAGAGCATGAACAGGGGAGGGGCAGAGAGAGAGGGAGACACAGAATCGGAAACAGGCTCCAGGCTCCGAGCCATCAGCCCAGAGCCCGACACGGGGCTCGAACTCACGGACTGCGAGATCGTGACCTGGCTGAAGTTGGACGCTTAACCGACTGCGCCACCCAGGCGCCCCTACACATATCTTTTTAAAGATCTCCCAACCTGGTTTCAAGTGGCTATACTGTTTTGTATGCCCATCTGATATATGAGAATTCACTGTCGCTTGATATTGTCAATCTTTTATTTATTAGCTATTATAATGGGCATATCATGGTATTTGATTGTGATTTTAATTTACATGCCTCTGATTACCACTTATGTTGAACATTATTTTCATGTGCTTATTGGTCATTTGTATATCTTTTGTGAAGTATCTTTTGACTATTTAAATTTTTTTTGTCTTTTCATTACTAATTTATAAGAGCTATTCATATATTCTTGATAGAAGTATTTTGGGGGCGCCTGGGTGGCTCAGTCGGTTAAGCGACCAACTTCAGCTCAGGTCATGATCTCGCGGTCCGTGAGTTCGAGCCCCGCATCAGGCTCTGTGCTGACAGCTCAGAGCCCGGAGCCTGTTTCAGATTCTGTGTCTCCCTCTCTCTGACCCTCCCCCGTTCATGCTCTGTCTCTCTCTGTCTCAAAAATAAATAAACGTTAAATAAAAATTAAAAAAAAAAAGATAGAAGTATTTTGTCAGATATATCTCTATATGTTTGTGGTGTATTAAGTATAATCTCCCAAAGTGTGACTTACCTTTTCATTTTCTTTTTTCTTTAAGTATATTTATTTATTTTGAGAGAGCAAGAGCGAGCGAGCAAGGGAGGGGCAGAGAGAGAGGGAGAGAATCCCAAGCAGGCTCTGCACTGTCAGTGCAGAGCCCCATGTGGGGCTCCATCTCACAAATTGTGAGATCATGAACTGAGCTGAGATCAAGAGTTGGATGCTTAACTGACTGAGCCACCCAGGTGCCCCTCCTTTTCATTTTCAGGACAATGTTTTCGGAAGAGCAGAAACTTTCAATATTGATGAAAGGCAATTTGTCAGCTTTTTCCTTTATGCTTTTTTATTTTTGCTTTATGCTTAGTTATTGTTCTACTTAAAATTTTTCTGTAACCCATTAGCTATTTTGAGGTGTGATTTTTAGGTTTTAAATACATGTTCTTTTGTTGTGTTTTGTTATTTATTTCTAATTTAATATCATTTCAACCAGCAAACATAGTCTGTATGATGCCATTTAAGGAGATTTGAAATTTACTTTACAATGCATGTTCAATTTGTGCATTTGTTCCTAGAGTTGAATTTAAGATTTTGAGTTTATATATTAAATTCAGTTTATTAATACTTTTATTATTTGAATTATCTATTTCCTTACTAGCATTTTATTTGATCTATTAATTACTAAGAAAGATGTGTTGAAATTTCTCACATGAGTGGTAGATATTTCAATTTCTTATGGTAGAGCTAAGAGTTTTTGCTGTATATAGTGTGAGGCTATGTTATTAAGTGTGGAGTTACTATAGCCTCTTGGCGAATTAACTAAATCTTTACCATAATCCAGTCTGACACCATCTGTCTTTTAACTGGCAAACTTAGTCCACTTATATTTATTGTACTTTCTGGCATGTTGGTTTTTCTACTTTTATAGTTTTTGTTTCTTTTGGATTGGTTGTTTTTTTTCCCTTGATACTAAATTAGAAATTATATTCTATTTCTGGTTTGTTTTGTGTTGTTGTTTTACTGGTTACTCTTGAAGTTTTACCCTACACACTTAATGTGGCAAACCCAAAATTCAGTTACCATCTCTACTTTCTTTTTGGCAAGGACCTTGAAAATCTCTAATGGTAATAACCCTGCATCTAGGCCTCATGCTATTCTCGCTTAGTGTTTTAGCTTATTTTAAATTATTTTCAAATCCACACGTGAGATACGGTTTTGTAGAATCACTGTTTAGATTTACCTACATGCTTGCCAGTTTG
The DNA here is from genome assembly GCF_018350175.1 of Felis catus. Classification (NCBI taxonomy): domain Eukaryota; kingdom Metazoa; phylum Chordata; class Mammalia; order Carnivora; family Felidae; genus Felis; species Felis catus. Next base: position 66,735,662 of record NC_058379.1, on the reverse strand, counting down.
TTTGCTTGCCATCCCTTCTTGCATCAGAGACCTTATTTCTGGTGTCCATTTTCTTCTTCCTGAAGTTCACACTTTAGAAGTTCCTTTGGTTAGGGTCTGTTGGTGGTGGGCTCTGTTTTTGTTCATTTGGGAAATGTTTTTATTTCATCCTCATTCTTGAAAGATAATTCTGGAGTACAGAATTCTAGATTGAGTTATTTTGCCCCTCCCCTCCCCCAGGCATTTTCTGGCTTCTGTTAGTCTAATTGCTGTCAGCTCTCTTTTCTGTCCTGATGCTCTTATCTTCTTTTTGTCTTTGGCATGCTGGTGCTTCTCTTTGACACATCTAGGTGTCCGTGTATTACTACTTATTCTGCCTGGGACCAGGCTTATGGTAACTAATTCTCAGGGAAGATTATTATTATCTGTCTGGAGCGAAAGCAGAGAAGATAGGATCCCTTTGCAGATGTTCCCCTCTCTACCTTTTTTTCTGAGGGAGCAGCTCCTTCAAGTGTTTCTGCTTATTCAGGATTTGTAGTTCAGATCCTCCAGTTTGCAAAGCCCAAGGGCTAGTCTCCTGCTTCCAATCGGCTGTTGATTTCCTGATCTCTGAGTGTCTGGTATTGTCTTTTCGCTTTTGGTGCAGCACCAACTTTAGCCTTCACATATACCCATTCTCTTGGCTTCTGCTCACTCTGAATTTTGCTGGCTCTCATGGCCTTTCTGTAACTTCTTGTCAGCTCAACAATGTATATAAAATGATATTTCCTGTTATTTATATGGCCTGTGGGTATTTTGCAGTGGTGAGAGGCTTTTCAGACTACCTTGTTTGTTGGACTACCTATTCCAGAAGTAGAACTTGTAACAAGAATTTTTAAGTACTTATTGTATGCTTAGAGCCATCTTTGGGGGAGCCATAAGGGGTGAGAACATACAACCTCAGCCTTTTAGGAGTTTGCTCCTCCTATTGATCAAACGAGACTAATACACATGTAAAAACTAGAGAGCAATTCAGGAGTAAACTAAGAGGAAGTAATTGCAGGATTTGTTCAGAGGCAAGAAAGAAAGGCTGTTAAATAATTGTTGGTGATTATTACTTTCTGTGCCCCTAGACCACCCTCTGTGGGTGCCCTCCATCTTTGTGTACAGGTAGGTCCACTTCTGAATGCATGGTTAAATAGACTCTTCAGCATAAAAGATGGCGTGCAGTAATGGGTCCCAGAGGACCTCAGCCTTAATAGGAATCCTGAAATTCTTGCTGATGGGTGTAAAAGGCCCCTAACTAATAGGAGTCAGGAGCATTTATGCTTCTGGTACTGACACCAACTAACTCCAAACTTGGGCACTTCATTCCCTTTTCTGGACCTCAGCTTTCCCATATGTTGAATGCATGTTGGGGTAGACTCTATGAATTGCTAACACATTTGTGTTTGAGGAGGCTACTGTGTTTGAGGAGGCTACTGCCTGAGGCTCTGAGACATCATTTATCTCTAGGGAGGAGAGTTTCTCTGGGAGATTGAGGGTGTACACGCTCCCCTCCCCTCCCCTAATCTTTTATCTTCCTTCCCCTTGGTTATAAGGCAAGGTTTCATACGGCTATGACAGTCATACAGTATTAGTTGAATTCTCAGAGATATCTGGGTATATCTAAGTGTAATAATTCAATCCAAGGAAACTATAGTCAATGGTAATAACCATAAACAACTGACAACAAACACCCAGTAAGACAGTAGCTTGTCAAAATGCTTGATCAGCGCTAGAGTCAAGTTAGCTTTCAAGTTAAAAAGAAGATGGGGCGCCTGGGTGGCGCAGTCGGTTAAGTGTCCGACTTCAGCCAGGTCACGATCTCGCGGTCCGTGAGTTTGAGCCCCGCGTCGGGCTCTGGGCTGATGGCTCGGAGCCTGGAGCCTGTTTCCGATTCTGTGTCTCCTTCTCTCTCTGCCCTTCCCCTGTTCATGCTGTCTCTCTCTGTCCCAAAAATAAATAAACGTTGAAAAAAAAATTTTTAAAAAGAAGATAAAGCAGAGAATCTAGCAATGTGAATAGTCAAAATTTCTTGGTTGATAGAAAATCTTGTAGTGTCACAAGAACATTCCTTTGGACATCTCTAATGTGAGTGGCCTAGGCTGGATACACTTCTGAGTTCTAAACTCATGAGTTCAGAATGTGATTAGAGAAAGTGTAGGAAAGGTTTAATGAGGCTCAAGCCCCGAAGAGAGCAGTTTGTTTTTGTATTAAATTCCAGATACACATTGCTCTCTATGTGATTGACCTTTTCCCTACAAGACAAATGTAGGGAATTAATGTTGTATTCTAGCTCATTTGGTTTGGTCTGAGGTTTTATGAAGTGCGTGAAGAAACACGGGGTTCAAAGAACGTGTTACATATAGGGGAGGATTCGGAATTTGGGCTGGTAAATTGGAGGATGGATAATACCTACTTGGGAAGACCTCTTGTGGGGGGGGTTATTTCTTGGTCGAAGATTTAATGAGGCAGAGAACAGTGAGAGAAGTGCCATTCCTTGAGGAACCTGATGTAGACGACCCTTAATATGAAGAGGCTGTCAAACTTTGTAAGGGTCCCAACCCAGGGACCTGCCGCAGGAGACTCATCTGCCCTCCCAGGTGGTGATTCTGTGCCCCTTCACCGGCATCCAGCAGACCTTCCCTTGCGGCAACTGGCTGGACGAGAAGAAGGTGGACGGGCTGATCGAGAGGCAGCTCTACGAGATGGTGTCTCTCAGGAAGAAGAGGCTAAAAAGTAGGTGCAGGGGCTGCATCAGAGGCTGGTGGCCTTTCAGACAGGGCCAACAGAGGCCAGGATGTCAGACCCCTGGGCAAGAGCTTCACCTCGAAGGAGTCCACTTCTGCTTCTCAGGTCTCCTCTAGAAAGGAAGGGAATGGGCCCCGCAGAGCTCGGTTCTCCAAGATACAGGCTGCGTGCCCGGCATAGAGTTACATACCCGGCACCAAGGCCTAGTACCCCTGTGACCCCAGACTGCATAAGCTGCTGTGAGGGGCTAGATCTTAAACTGAACGGTTTAACACAGTGCACTCTAAATATACAGAGATGCAAGGTGTCAACTCTTCTCCCTACTTAAAACATACTAATTGACTTCCACGTTAAAAGGAACATTGAGGTACCCTCTTTCAAATAGCAGGGAATCTTTGTGTTCCTGATACTGGCACCTGTTAGAGCGGGTTTCTGAGAGTGGGCCACACTTGTGCATGGTCTGTGCTTCATTCCTGAGCTCCTTGGATTTGCTCGCCTTCCCCACTGGTAACACGAAAATCTCTTTATTCTTGACCTGTCTCTGCAGAGTTCCCCTGGTCCTTGTGGGTCTGGACGACCGACTTGAAGAAAGCTGGTACCAACTCTCCAATCTTCATCCAGATTTATGGGCAGAAGGGGCGGACGGATGAGATTCTCCTGAATCCCAACAACAAGTGGTTCAAACCAGGCATAATTGAGAAATTTAGGGTAGGAAGGAAGTATAACGGGCTGGGAGGGATGAAGGAGGAAGGGACATAAGACGTGTTTGTCATGGGGACGGTTTTCTAAGCCAGATTTTGAATCCAGTTTGAGGACAGAAGGGTGCAATGAGAAGTTCAGCTCCTCGCAAGGGGCGCCAGAGTAATTTACAGGCAAAGTATTGATTGAATGGTGTGCACTTTGGATCTGGCCCTTCACCTGAATCAAACACTCCAGAACCAAAGCTGGGGGACTGAGCAGGTATGAAATGCTCTCGGGGAGCCTAGAATCCTGGGGAATCATAGTAGAACAGAGACCCTGAGCCTGCAGCGTCAAACCACCCCATCTGGAATGAATTAGAAAGGAGCAAATTTAAGGTAAATTGTAAGTTTGACGCTAAATTTCTGGTGCATATTTAACGGGAGCAAGGCTTATTTTGCCAACAGAAGTGTGCTCTGACCTTTAGGTGAGAATGATTTGTAATTTTCAGCTGTCTTCCCAGAGCACCCCGCTGGTGCTTCTGTTATGCACTCAGTTCATTGCTCTTCATGTATTTGTCTCCCGGCTAGACTGCCAGCCCCTTTGGGAAAGGGCGTGACTGCTGTATTGATCTTTGCGTCTGTTTCAGTGCCCAGCAGAGTTCTGGGGCTGTGGGCCTGTGCTAATTTACAGGGTTGCCATATGGGTTTCGTTACTGGGAGTTTACTGCTTGGAAGATTTTCTTTATTCTGGATCCTACTGTGGGTCAGTTATTTTTGTTCTATTTCACCAGGGCAGACTGAATCCCGGCCCTACACGGCTATCTTGCCCTCATGTGCCCCTGGTCGCAAGGTCACGAGAGGACAAAGTCTGAGGGTGGCTTGAAGCAAAGCCATCCTCACTGCTGAAGAAGTGGCCCAGGGTGGGTGCCCTCCAGGGAGGGGGTAAGCTGTGAGGATAAACACATTTCACTTGATTATGTCCACCCAAGGCTTGTTATTTCACCCCATAGATTGAGCTCCCGGATCTTGGCAGGTTTTACAAGATTCGGGCATGGCATGACAGAAGGAGCCCTGGTTCTGGCTGGCATTTAGAGAGGGTGAGATGTGCCATCTTGGGGCTTGGGAGGTGGTTGGGAGAGGAACTCTTTCTAATGACCCTGTCACATAAGTCTGTTGGGAGTTGGGGTGGGTAAGTGTGGGTCTCGAATTTGGACACACGGGGACTTCCTGAGGGAGAGGACCTCCAAAGCAGACTAAGAAAATGCACAGGTGTTTAGCAGACTTGCATTCTTCCCCGGTCACCTGGCTGCTGGGCAAGCGTGGGTCTCCAGGGACCAAGAGGGACAAGTGTTAATCTGGCACTCCGCTTTCCACAAAAATCCTCTTGACAGGATGGTTGTGGCCTCCCTTAGATGCAATAGCAGAACGGGGCCCCCAGGGCGTGGTGTATCACTGGGACACCCCCTTGCTCACCCAGGACTTCATTCCAGATGACCCTGATGAATACCCTGACCAAGGACAAGTATAACTTCAACTGCAATCGCTGGCTGGATGCCAACGAGGATGACAATGAGATCGTGAGGGAAATGACCGCAGAGGGCCCAACGGTGCGGAGGATAATGGCCAGTGAGTACCGACCGTCCTGGGGGAGGCAGCGGAACTCCTCCTCGGTGTGTCAGCAGGGGGCTGGCCCATGAGCTGGTAGTCTCCTCTGCTGTACCTCATCAGGCCCCCTCCAAATGCCGGGTGAACTTAGTTCTCGGCCTTAAGACTGGCTTGAAGGAGTCATCTCTACGGCATGGTACCAGCGCTCTATGATGGTGGGTGTGGGGGAGCGAGGTGACGTTTATGGGTCTTCAGGTGGGCTATGAGGGGATGAGAAGACTCTGCACTGAGCAATGTTTCTCCACAGCCTTCCTGACATTAAAGAAAACATCTTCTTCAAATTATTCATGAAACGCTCCCCCAAAAGGAAGGCTGTATCTGGTGATTGGCTACCCCTGATGAGTCCTCTATTTCTATTTAAGGCCAGTAGGAGAGGGACTAAGCTTTTAATCTGGGGCCCAGGTTCCACATTGAAAGGGGCTAAGGGAGATAATTTTACCTCTAGGTTCTAGTAGCAGAATAGACAGAGACACAGCACATGTCCTGCCTTTGCCCCTGGCAGACATTACTGAGTGATCACAGCATTCTCTCCCATTGAGTCTGAAATGAGTTTCAGCGCTCTCGATATAGCTCCCCAAGCAGACATTAGCAATTGATCAGAATTGGCACTTAAGATGATTAATCTATTTGCTATCACTGTGGTAGTCCTTAAGTTTTTAATAGTATAGCAATATTGCCAAATTACAGAGTTAAGAATATATAGAAAACAATGTCACTCATAGTTGCAGTAACCCTTCTAAATATTTGGATAGTGTCACTTCTCAGACATTTGTACATCTAATAGAAGCTCTGTATATGTTTGTTGAATGATTTAAATAGAGGTAAATACTCAAAAACTTAGAAACCCCACATAGCAAATATCAACTACAAAAGCACCCTGTTAGTCTAATTAGGCAGTGCTTGCAATTATGTGTCATCTACTTTATGGTTCTTCTTCATTTTTAAATAAAAATGTGACCATAGAATATTTGGGTTCCAGGCCTTTAAAATAGCCTGGTGCAGTTCAGGAAAGGGAGGCGTTCTTGCCCTGATCATACAGTCAGAGAGAGAGTCAGACCTAGAGCAAGGTCTCCCACCTCCTGGTTCAGGGTCTACACTCTGTCTTTTCACGTTCAGTAATGTTTTCTGTGGTAACAAGGCAATCATGTCCCTATGGGCATGGTCAATAACAGCATTATGCCCCAAATTGAGATTTACTATATAACATGTAGCCCATCAAGGCAGAAATAAACCTGCTTTTATTGGATCTGGCCCCTTTGTGCACCAGAATTGAGCCCGAGAGGAACCAGTGGGGCTGGGGTCTTAGGACTAACCCCTTCCTCAGTCTTTCTAACCAATTCTCACGACTTTAGATCCTCACTCCCTGTTTCTGAAGTGACCCTGCTGCTGTCATTCCTGAGCCTTTTTGCTGGTTGCCTCTCAAATTGCACAAGTGAGAGCTCTGATCAGTTCTCTCCGGTCTGGTAAGTCAGGGCTTCTCAGACTTCCCGGTGCATTATCATCCAGAAGGCTTTTGAAAACACAGCGTGCGGGCCCTCACCTGCAGGGTTTCTGATTCACGAGGCCTGGGATGGGACCCAGGACCTGTTTGTCTCACAGATTTCTAAGTGGTGGCCCTGCTGCTGGTGAGGAAACACTGTGCTAAGGCATTCATCACCTTTCCAGGGGCTCTCAAGCCCCAAATTCTTGTTGCCATTGTCTGTACTTGTCCCTCTCCCCTAGCTTTATGGATGAAACCATTTTTTGTTTGGTTAAAACTTGAAAATACTGATAGATTGTCATTTCAGTGAGGTTTTTCTACTTAGAATGCCCCGGATGTTCTTTCCCTCCACCTCCTCCTTACCCTGACTAAAGCCTGGCTTCCCCGTCCATCTGAACCTGTCTTCTCTCCTCACAAACTGTGGGGCCCGGGGGAGAGAGTTCGCCTGACTCCCTCTGCACTCTCAGACTTGGGGCTCACACCATCTCACAGTGTTGCCTCTGCCCCCGATCAGTCCCATCTTTTGGTGGCCTCTGCTTACTTTCCTCTTTCGCTGAAGGTGATGTGGTGTGCCCCTCAGTCATTGTCCACACCTCCACCTCCTGCCCTTGTTCTGGGGGCAGTGTTGTTAGTCTGCTCGGGCTGCCGTAACAAAATACCACAGACCGGGGGCTTAAACAACAGAAATTACAGTTCTCACAGTTCTAGAGGCTGGAAGTCCGGGATCAAAGTGTCAGCAGGGTTCGGTTCTCCTGAGGCCTCTGTCCTTGGCTTGCAGATGGTGGCCTTCTCCCTGTGTCCTGACACGGTCTTCCCTCTGTGTGGTCACGTCTGTGTCCTGATCTCTTCTTCTTATGTGGACATGAATCGCATTGGATCAGGGCCCACCCGGAGGACCTCATGTTATCTTAATCCCCTCTTTAAAAGCTCTGCCTTCCTGTCCTGTCACATTCGGAGGTACTTTGGGTTAGGACTGAAACATATGAATTGGGGAGGGGACTCAATTCAGCCCCACCCCAGATATGCTGATGAGACTCTCTGAGGCCTGTGCCTGGTAATCTGCATTTTAATCAAGCATACCAAGCAATTTGTTTGCACATCAAGACTTCAGAGCCTCTGTGCTGCTTCTTTCAATGTTCATGTGGAAAATCCCTTCACCCACACCCTGGTCCTCATCCACTTTGCTGATCGCTACCTCTCACCCACTTACCCAGTCCCCTCCGTCCCCGTGCCTCACTCAGGATCAGCCCATGAAGCTCCTCTGAGCAACACGTCTCACCTCTGGCTCAGGCTCCTGCCTCCCAGCCCTCCCATGACCTCGATGACACTGCATCCTGTCCTGAAACTCCTTCTAGCTCCTTACTCCCAACACTTCTCCTCGCCTGTCTCACGGACGTGTGGAGGATGGATTTTAGGGGCGAGTCTCTAAGAAGTCATCAAGGGCAGAGAAAAAGAGGTCCTGGGACTGGGCAAAGATTGGCTAGACTAGAGAGAGGATAAATCCAAGAGAGAATTTGAAGGTGACTGTGGCGGGACTTGGTGAAAGAATGCCTTGGGAGCACAGCGGCGAGGTGAACTTTCTGCTCAGGATGTTGCGAAAAACTGTAGATGAGGTGCCATTTGAGCTAGGTGTTCTCTGAATAGGGATGTGACAGATAAGGAGAGATCGTGGCAGGAAGAGCATGTCTGTAGGTTATATATGTAAATGTGCACGTAACATCTTTAAACAGGGTACGAGATGTGGGGCTATCATAGCTGTTGGTTTTGTCTTCTGTGATGCTGCTAAAGAACCCTTCCAATGAAAAAAGTCTCTAATGAAGAGCTGAATCAAAGAGCTGTCTGTCCTGGCTCTAAAGGCAGTTTGGTGCCTTCTGGGGGTCCTTGGCAGTACTTCTGAGCCCATGTCAACTTGGATTCCTCGCTCCCAGATGTTTTATCTGGCCCACATAAACTTCTCTTGTGCTGGGAACACCCACCCTGGTGTCCTTACACACCTCTACAGGAACTTGGATCTCTTTTTTTGGTCTGGATACTTCTCTGTAACAGTAAACAGAGCTGGTGACAAGTGCCACGTCCCCCATTGGTACCACGGTATAGTGAATAATGTGCAGGGCTTCCTGGCAGTCCCTTAAGTGGAGCGTCTTAGACTCATAAGATAAGTCCCAATTTAAAACCAGTTCTCTAACTTTGAAATTGTGTACTCCTGGTTTACTACATACATACATACATACATACATACATATGTACATACATCCTAAGGCCTTTCAAAGAAGCAGTTAATGCCATGTCTGAGGGGGAAAGGCTTTCGGGAGCGGCCTCGCTGATTCACGCAGCCCCGGGACACGGACTAGACACCCGCTTATGATGTATGTGCACCCTGCCCTCCCTCAGGAGCCCGGTGAGATGTAGAAGTAATGCAATCTGCAATCCCTACTGCAGGCCCGGCAGAAGTGATGCCACACTGCTGACGAGTGGGCGGGAGACCACTGGACTCGAGTGCTGAAAATCGAAGCTTCTTGTTAATCAGTCCGAGCTGTAATTTTTAAATTAAAGTACAAGAGGCTCTGGTAGTATGTACCCATCTGTTGGAAGTCTACGCTGCTGATAGCTAACAATACAGCTAGTTTTAATTGTCCATAGACTTCCCGCCAGGATGGAGCTTGAGGATGGACCTCAATGGCTGGTGGGCTGGGAGGGGCCCCTGGAGAAGATCGGGAGCCCCGAGAACTTCCAGCCAAATGGACCTCAGCGCGCCTGAACAAAGAGGGCTGGAATTCCCAGGCGAAGGGATGGCTGCATTCCCTCATCAGTTTGCTTCTGGGAATTGCCGGGTGGTTACAGCTAAAACTGCAGAACTGTCCATCAGAATTAAGAGTCAGCAAGGCCGGTGTTCCTTCTTCCCGTTTGTGCTTCCCCATTTCAGTACTCACTCCACTTCATGCCGTTCATCCCTCTTGCTGCTACCAGTTCTGTCACTGGGAGCTAAACACAGAAGCATCAGCTTCACTTACGCAAAGGCTGAAGGTTGAAGACACTTCGTGTTTGCATTTCAGCAGAGGTGACTGGAGAAGGCAGAAAAGCTCTAATAAGTTCAGGGGCTGTGGCCCTGTGAAGAGGCAGCGTAGGGGCAGGATGCTTTTGCCCCCACCCCCCTTGGTTCCAGTGCCCGCCTGTGCTAGCTCTGTGGGCAAGCAGTCATTCTCTGCCTGTCCTTCTGACCAGAGCTTTGGCTACACACACTGCGTCTTCACAGACCCGCATGTTTAATGGTCAAATGTGACTTTCAGATGTCTCTACATCTCCAGATGAAAATGGGTATATTACTGAAAACGTAACGTGTGCATTGACTTTAACTTTTTGGTGATTTGTCTCATTCCTGGCATACTTTATCTTCATTTGTAGACGAATCACCCGTGAGTAGTGTCCATTTTTAAAAACAGCAGCTTTATTGCAGTATGATTCACGTCTAATACCATTCACCCCCTTAAAGTGTACCGTTCAGTGGCTTTTAGTATGTTGATAAAGTCATGCATCCGTCAGTACTGTCAAATTTCAGGACATTTTCATCATCCCCAGAAGAGACACAATATCCATTAGCAGTCACACTCTCCTCCCTCTACCTCACTCCTCAGACTCTGACAACCAATAATCTCTATATTTTTTTGTCTCTGTAGATTTGCCTATTCAGGACATTTCATGTGCGTGGAATCATATAACAGGTGACCTTTTGTGTCTAGCTTCTTTCACTTAGCATATTTTCAAGGTCCCTCCACATCACAGCTCCTATTAGTACTTCATTTCTTTTTATTGCTGAGCAATATTTCATTGTACAGATAGATCACATTCACCTGTTGATGGACATTTGGGTTGTTTCTACTTTTTTGGCTATTATGAATAACGCTACTATGAACATTCAGGTACAAGTGTTTGTGTAGACATATACTTTCACTTCTCTTGGATATACACCCACCAGCGGAATTGCTGGGTTACATGGTTACTCTTTGTTTTTCAAAATAGGTGCACCATTTTGCATTCCCATCAGCAATGTGTGAGGGTTCCAATTTCTCCGCATCCTTGCCAACGCTTCTTCATTATTCTTTTTTCCAGGTTGTTTTGGCCATTCTGGGTCCTTTTCAGTTCCATATGAATTTTAGAATTGGCTTTTCAATTCTAAAGGATTCTGACAGAGGTTGTATTTTATCTATAGATCCATTTGGGAAGTATTACCATCTTAACAATGTTAAGTCTTCCAATCAGTAAACATGGATGCTTTTCTAGTTATTTAAATAATCTTTAATTTTTTCAGCAGTAGTATTTTATAGTTTTCAGAGCAGAAGTTTCTCACTTGTTTTTTTAAGTTTATTCATATGTTATTCTTTTTATGCTCTTTTGAAGGGAGATGTTTTATTAATTTCATTTTCAGATTGTTTATTGCAAGAGAATAGAAATACAATTGACCGAGTATATTAATTTAATACTCTACAACTTTGATGAACTCATTTATTAGTTCAAATATTTTTTAGTGGAATCCTTATGATTTTCTATATATAAGATCATGCCATCCATGAATAGAAATAGTTTTACTTCTTCCTTCCCAATTTGGATGCCTTAACTGCCTTGGCTAAAACCTCCAGTACCATAATGAAAACAAATGTTGAAAAGCAAATACCTTTGTCTTATTTTGAGCTTAAGGAAAGCATCTGGTCTGTCACCAAAAATTCTGTGTTAGCTGTAGGGTTTCATAGATGACTTTATGGGTTGATAAAGTCCCCTTTTATTCCTAGTTTGTTGATGGTTTTCTTTTTTTGTCATAAAAGAATGTTAGATTTGGGAGCACCTGGGTAGCTCGGTCGGTTAAGCATCCGACTTCAGCTCGGGTCATGATCTCACGGTTTGTGAGTTCAAGCCCTGTGCTGGGCTCTGTGCTGACGGTTAGGAACTTGGAGCCTGCTTCAGATTCTGTGTCTCCCTCTCTCTGTCCCTCCCCTGCTCATGCTATGTCTCTCTCTCTCAAAAATAAGTAAACATTAGAAAAAAATTTTTTAAAAAGAATGGTAGATTTTGTCATATTTTTTTTCTGAACCTATTAAAATGTTCATGTTATATTTGTTTTTTATTCTATTGATGATACATTACATTAATTGATTTTCAAAACTTATATCCTTAGGATAAATTCTACTTTGTCAAAGTATATAATTCTTCTTTATGTTGCTGGATTTGGTTTGCTAATATGTTGTTGGGGATTTTTGTATCCATATTCATAAGATATATAGGTCTGTAATTTTCTTTTCTTGTGATATCTGTGTCTGGTTTTGGTATCAGAGTAATGCTGACCTCATAAAATGAGTTGGAAAATATTCCCTCCTGTTCTTTGGAAGAATTTGAGAAGAATTGGTATTGATTCTTCTTTGAACACTTGGTAGAATTCAGTGATGAAGACATTTGTGCCTGAGCTTTACTTTGTGAGTAGTCTTTAGATTACTGATTTAATCTTTTCACTTGTTATACGTTTATTCAGACTGTCTGTTGCTGGTGGCCAGTTCTCGTAGCCATTCTTTTACTTTCATCCTATTTATGTCTTTGAATCTACAGTGTATCTCTCTCTATAGCAGATAGTTAGATCCATTATCAATTTTGCCAATCTCTGTGTAACAGTGTGACTTTTTTTGATATTTGACTGCTGACAACTTTCAAGTTACACTACCCTCCCCCCCCCCCCCCACTTTCTGCCTAATATCTGGGCAATTTGATAAAAAGACTGGATGCTTCCTCCCTTAGCACTGGTGGAAAGTTCAAGCCATGCAAGCCCTGACCCCCACAAGGGAACTCTCATCTCTTAATCACCATAAAATCCCAAGCTAGTCATCCTTCCCTGCTGTCTCAAGCCATTTTTGGACCTTCTTGGGAACCTACCATACTCTCCCCAGAACTCATTATGTGAATAATACATCTTATGTTCACTCTTGGTACATGTGTAGTGTCATCAGCCTTGATATCTGAGCAAATATGGGGTGAAAAACCCATCCTGTTTCTGCAGGATGACGACCACACTCTGCCTTTTGATTAAAATATTTAGTCCATTTACACTTAATGTAATTACTGATATGGCAGGATTTATGCCTGCCATTTTGCTATTTGTTTTCTATGTTTCGAATTTTTTTTTTGTTTCTGTATTTTTACATTACCACTTTCTTTTGAATTGAGTAAATATTTTCTAGAATACTGTTTTGGTTCCCTTGTTTCTTTTAATATATACATTTTTTGTAATTTTTTAATGGTTGCCCAGAGAATTACAACTAACAACTTAATAGCAATCTAGTTCAGATTAGTACCAACTTAATTTCAATACTGTACAAAAACTTTGCTCCATTGTAGGTTTGTTCTCTTCCCCCTCCTTTGTGCTATACTATCATATAAATTGCATCTTTATACATTGTAAATCCACCAGTGAAGTTTTATATTTACTGCTTTATGCAATTGTCTTTTATAAGATATGAGAAGAAAATAATTACAATAAAAAATCACATGATACTATCTATACATTTGCTATGTTGTTACTTTCCCTGGTGCTCTTATTTCTTTGGTTGAATTCGAGTTGCTGTCTAATGTCTAATGTGAAGGACTTCCTTTAAATATTCTTGCAGGACAGGTCAACTAGTGATGATTTTTTTTCACTTTTTGTTTATCTGGGAATATCTTAATAGCTCCTTCATTTTTAAAAAATAGACTTTATTTTTTAGAGCAGTTTTAGGTTTACAGCAAAATTGGGAGGAAGGTATAAAGATTTATCATACACTCCGTTCCCCCATACATGTATACCCCCTCCATTATCATCATCCCCTACCAGAGTGATACGTTTTGTTATAATTAGTGAGCCTACATTGATACATCCTTAGCACCCTGAGTTCATAGTTTACTTGTGGAGCGCTCTTGGTACTGTACATTCTACAAATGGTTTGGACCATTTATAATGGTCCAATGGTTTGGACAAATTTATAATGACATGTATCCACCATTATAGTATTATACAGAGTAATTTCACTGCCCTAAAAAATCCTCTGTGCTCTGTCTCTTCTTCTGTCCCTTCCCTCCTACCCAATCTCTGGCAACCATTGATCTTTTTACTGTCTCCATAGTTTTGCCTTTCCCACCCTTACATTTTTTAACTGCATCAGGACCTTTAATCCACTCATTTTATTATCACCTCTTCTTGTTCTTAGTTTTTTCTGTACCTGGATGAGATTGCATGGGCCACCATTATAATCTACCTCTAAACATGCCCTTATCTTTTCTTCCCTTATATCCCTCTATCATGCTTGCCTGGATAACCTTATCCTAGGTAAAGCCAACAAGTGACCTATTCAGTTATTGTAGATTTACTGTAGTACAACATGCAGCCTTGCGAATGGCCTCATTTTATTTTTATTAAAAAAATTTTTGTCTCAAAAATAAATAAACATTAAAAAAAATAAAAAAAAATAAAAGGGAGAGCCTGGGTGGCTCAGTTGGTTAAGCATCCAACTTCGGCCCAGGTCATGTCTCACACTCCATGAGTTCAAGCCCCATGTCGGGCTCTGTGCTGACAGCTCAGAACCTGGAGCCTGCTTCAGATTCTGTGTCTCCCTCTCTCTGACCCTCCCTCATTCATGCTCTCTTTCTCTGTTTCAAAAATAAATAAACATTAAAAAAAATTAAAAAAAACATTTTTTTTAATGTTTATTTATTCTTGATAGAGACAGAGCACTAGTGGGGGAGGGGCAGAGACAGAGGGAGGCACAGAGTCTGAAGCAGGCTCCAAGCTCTGAGCTGTCAGCACAGAGCCCAATGGAGGGCTCGAACTCACAAACCATGAGATCATGACCTGAGCCAAAGTTGGGTGCTTAAGTGACTGAGCCACCCAGGCGCCCCAGGACTGGCCTTATTTTAAATTTATGACTCAGTATATCTCAGTTTGTACTCAAGGCTCTCCCACAACCTGTCACTCCTCTGAGGCTATACTTCTGCCCTCCTTGCAGTCTCCATAGTTGTAGTTTCATGAACCCTGGAAAATCTAGTCCTTTATCTATGCTCTGGTCATTCTTCTTCTTCCTCTCTAAAGAACTTCACCTTCTCTCCTGCATCGTCATTTCTTTTCTCTACAGGATCATTCCCACTTAGTATAATAATCTAGTATCTCACATCTTAAATATTTTATAATAAAGCATCTTTAAACCTAATCCCCACTCCAGCTATTATTTCCCTTTTGTATTCCTCTTCACAACAGACTTCTCGAGAGAGGTCTATCCAGGCATCCAGGTGCTGTACCCACTTTCTCACTTCTTTCTCACTCTGTTCAAACTTTGCTGGAGGGATTCTTCCCTTCCCCCACAATTTCACTGAGGCTGCTCTTGTCCTCAACATAAGTCCTTTCCATGTAGCTAAACCAAAGATCACTCTCTATCTTTGGTGGCATTTACTTCTGAAATCATTCCTGCCTTCTCTTGGCTTCAGAGACATGTCCCCCCTGCTTCCGTGGCTGCTTCTCATCTGAGTTGCTAGCTTCTTCTGGGCTTGATCCCTAATGTTGGTGTCCCTCTAATCCTTGTCTACATCCTCTGCATGGGGGATCTCATCTGGTCCCATAGATTTCAGTGGAATCGATGTGCCAGTGATGACCAGTCATGCCAACAGTCCTGACTCCCCAGACACACATGCAATTGCCATCTTGGCCTCTCTTTATGAACATCTAATAGACACCACAAATTTATAATGTACAAACAGAACCACTGATCTGTATCTCCAAACCTATCCTTCCCCCTAGGCATCCATACTTCTTATTGGGAACAGTACCCAGTTGCCCAAGCCAAAACCCTAGGAGTCATCCATGATTCCTCTTTCCCTCAATTACTTATCCAACCCATCACCAAGTACTGTTGGTTCTCCCTCAAAAATAGATCTTTAATCTACTGGCTTCTCTCCATCTCCACAGCACCCCAGTCTTAAGCACTCTCCTCTCTTTTCTAGACAACTGTAATTATTCTGTAACTGGCCTCTTTGATTCACTCCTACAATCAGTTCTCCACATGGCAGCCAGAGTACCCTTTAAAACATAAATCAGATCAAGTTACGTGCTCACTAAAAGTGCTCTAATGACTTCCCATTAGAAAGTCATGCTTTCACCTTGACCTGTCATACCCCCAGTGCTGGCCTTGGCCCCCTTCTGGACTTTATCTAACCCCCCTCCTCCCCTCCCCAAGATATACTAGCCTTCTCTCTGCTGGAACATTTGCTACTCATACCCATCCCCACCCTGGAGCTTCATACTTTCCTGTACCCTCTTCTCTCAGAACTTCCTGTGGTCCGCTCCTGTCATTAGCATTTTGCCAGACATCACCTCCTCACTGAATCTCTAAATCCTTTACACTCACTCACCACACTCCCCCTCCCCACTTCCATTCCACTTTAGGGCACCCTGCTCCTATGTAATCTTTGTTGCAGACGTAACTCAGAAATTTCCCCGGTTATAATTTGTTATGATTTTACTGTCCATCTTTCCTCTCCACCTGCCCCCTCTCAACTCTGCTGTAACCATGGGGACAGGAGTCTGTTGGACTTGCTCGCTGCTGATTCCCTGTCCTGTCATGATGCCGAACACTGACTGGGCTTCAGTCAACATATACAGGACCAATGAGTGAATGAGTGAGTGAGTGAATGAGTGAATGAACTCTGCTTTCTAGCTTATTTGAAGTGAGAAGGGAGGCTGTGATATGTGGGGATGCAGTGCACCTCCTCCAAGGTACATTTTCAACAGAGAAAGGACCTGCCGCCCCTCCCACGGTGGCTGCATTTTGTGCCTTTCAGTTCTGAAGAAAAGGGGGGCTCAGTTCTGTTTCACAAAGAAAAATTCTCTTACTAGGGAAGACAGGACACATATGAATTGGAGAACAACCTAAGACAAAAGAATCTGCTGGGTTGGATGGAATCAAGTGTCGAAATATTTGAATCAGACCTGTGGTCCCCAAACACTGCCAACCCCATCAGAGTCTCCTGGGGGAGCATGTAAACAAAGCAGTTTTAGGGATCCCACCTCTGGAGACTAAAATTTGGGAAGCCTAGGTGGGACACAGGAATCTGCATTCTTCAAGAATTTCCCAGGGGATTCTGATGCTTGACCAGGACTGGGAGCCTCTGGTTTATGTGGGAAGAGGGATGCTGATCCTTGAGTGGGTTGAGTCGGGATTTGTGTAGCTGGGGAGGGAGCAGGGCCAGCCCAAGCAAGACTTGGAGGGAAACAGGGAGGAGGCACTTAGAGGCAGGAGCAGCAGGGCCAGTCCTGGGAGCAGGGGGTGGCCAGCCACTGTGTCCCTTTCTCTACCTGACAGTGGCCCGGTACCGTGTGACCGTGTGCACCGGAGAACTCGAAGGCGCAGGAACCGATGCCAACGTCTACCTGTGCCTTTTTGGCGACGTGGGGGACACCGGGGAGCGGCTGCTCTACAACTGCAGGAACAACACCGACCTGTTTGAGAAGGGCAATGTGAGTGCAGCCGTGCCCCTCCCCCATGCCGCTCAACTGGTCCCAGGTCCCGTGCCCTTGTCTTCTGTCTTCCCTTCTCTGCTAAGGTAGAGCTGATATGGGTGCTGGGGCCCAGCTGTCAGAGAGGCTTGCTCAGGGGAATGGCGAACTAGCATGCACGACACCCTCCAGGCTCCTGGGACTGTTCAGCTGGGGCCTGAAGAGCCACCCAGGAGGGGTCATGGTCCCCTCCCCACCTTAAGCATTGAGAAGAGGGCAGAATAGGAGGACATTTGGGGAAGTATGAGTGGCACCTTTCTTCCCTCAGAGGTGGCCAGGTAGGGAGGAATGCTGGGCACCTTGCGTGTGGACCGGAGGACACAGGCTAGTGGAAAGCTGGGAACTTTGCCTTCTCTGCTTGACATGACCACTGGGGGCACCTTGTCATTTCCTTTTGAAAGAAAAACCAAGAAAGCACTAAACATG
This sequence comes from Felis catus, assembly GCF_018350175.1. Lineage (NCBI taxonomy): Eukaryota > Metazoa > Chordata > Mammalia > Carnivora > Felidae > Felis > Felis catus. The sequence goes on along the minus strand of NC_058379.1, from coordinate 66,718,105 downwards.
GGAATGGAAGAGTTGGGATCTGCTCCTAGCCTCCTTACTGATGTGCTGGGTGCCCCCCTCATTTTCAGCATCTGTCAGATGGGTTTCCTGGGGAGGCCGAGTGGGGCAATGGGAAAAGTGGCGGGCAGATCTGGGGGCAAACCCAGCCTGGGGCCATTAGCTCCCTTCCCCCAGCCTATTTTCCCATGTCTAAAATGGGGATGGGGCGCCTGGGTGGCGCAGTCGGTTAAGCGTCCGACTTCAGCCAGGTCACGATCTCGCGGCCCGTGAGTTCGAGCCCCGCGTCAGGCTCTGGGCTGATGGCTCGGAGCCTGGAGCCTGTTTCTGATTCTGTGTCTCCCTCTCTCTCTGCCCCTCCCCCGTTTATGCTCTGTCTCTCTCTGTCCCAAAAATAAATAAACGTTGAAAAAAAAATATTTAAAATGGGGAAGGGATGGATGCCTACCTGTAGCCAGCTGATGTGAACATTAGGGATGCGCATATATTCCCCCCCCCCCCCCAACAGACCTGGCCTGCAGCACAGAGCAGGTGCTCAGTAGAGTGGTTGTTGCAGTAATGGGAGGCTGGAGGTGCTTACCAGGTGAAGCAGATTTGCAGACTGACCTCACATAAGTCTTGGCTCTTTCCCTGCCTGGCGATGGCAGGACAAGCCCTGGAACTCGAGTGGAGGTCTCTCTGAGGCCAATCCAGGCTGGCCTGGTTCTTGGCTGGCAAAAGTAATCTGAGTGTTGTGGGTACACGGAGGTTCATTGGGGAGGGATGGAGAGGGAGAGTTCACATAGACCAATATGTTTCTTCTCTCCCTCCCACCTACCCACCCTTTCTTAACTTTTTCCTTCTACCTCTTCTGACTCCTTTGTCCACCAGTCCCACACTCGTGTTTCTGTTCCTGGAGGCTCCCAGATGTGCTCATGTAGGCTTGGCAACTCTCCAGCCCCTACTGTATTTCTGCTGCCCCATTAGCAGGCAGAACGGTGAAATTAGCAAGACCACTGGTCCCCCAGTCAGTATCTTCCTGTGGCAGGAGCCCAAGTTGATTAGCCAAGGAATTAATTCATGATAAATGGTTAGTGACTGGTAACAGCCTAATGGGTCCATCCTCCTGGGAGATCTGCCATTTAGAAGGAGATCATAAAGGGACGCCTGGGTGGCTCAGTCCATTGAGCATCCGACTTCGGCTCAGGTGATGATCTCACGGTTTGTGAGTTTGAGCCCCGTGTCGGGCTCTGTGCCATCAGCTCGGAGCCTGGAGCCTGCTTCAGATTCTGTGTGTCTCCTTCTCTCTCTGCCCCTCCCCCACTTGTGCTCTGTCTCTCAAGAATAAATAAATGTAAAAAAAAAATTTAAAAAAAAGATCATAAGGAATGGCCATTGTTTAACCAAAAAACATAGACTTCCATTGTTGGGAACTTGATATCGAGTGACTTCCCAGTGGGAGCAGTTAGAGAAGGGGTAAGACCTGTTCTTTCTAGGTATCCCCCAGCCCACCTGTGAAAGACCAGTAGTCCAACCCATCAGCCCTGGCTTTTTTGATTTCTGGGCCCGTGTTTTCCCTTGGTGTTTGGGTCCTAAGGGAACCACGGTCCAACTGACCCTGCTGTCTTCCCCATTTGAAGGCTGACGAGTTCACCATTGAGTCGGTCACCATGCGGAAAGTGAGGCGGGTGAGGATCAGGCACGACGGCAAAGGTGGGGGCAGCGGCTGGTTCCTGGAGCGCGTGCTCGTGAGAGAAGAAGGGCAGCCCGAGAGCGACAACGTAGAGTTCCCGTGTCTCAGGTGCGTGGGGCCTGCTGCTGCTGGCGCTCTCCCGCCTCGGTCCTGGGCCCCCGCCTTGGGAAGACTCAGCCCTACCCACCGCCGTGGACCGGGGAGTGGAGTAGTGGCTGAAGGATGTAGCTGGTGCAAGAAAGAGATGGCCCTCCCGATGGCGCTTAGACCTGCGTCCCCACCCCACCCGCAGGTGCGGAGACCCGGTTCAGGTGTCCCAGTGCGTGGCTACTGTGCCTATTTATGTACCAAAGCGTTCTTACTTTTTAAAGATACAATATGGCAATTGCAGAATGTAACTGAGTTACCTTGGAGTGTTAGTCTCCCGCTCAATGAAACTTAAAAAAAAAAAAAAGATTTAAGATTTAAGATCAGAAGATCAGAGGGTGGATGGATGGCAAGGAGCAGAGAGGGTGGTGGGTGCTCCAGGCTGGAGAGGTGGCATGAGGCACGGGACTGAGGAAGGGACTCATGCAGAGGCCGGCAAGGGGCTGATACGCACGTGGGGATGAAGCACGAGGTGGGAGAGTTCTGGTCACCCACTCCTTTCCCCCCTACTGGACCAGGAGGCTGCCTGGCTGATAGCTGGATGGAGCAGACTTATTCCCATCCACTCAAAAGATATTTATAAAGCACTTGCTCACACTTGCTCCCTGACCTCATGCAGTGCGTAGCCTAGAGGGGGACTAAACAATAAGGAAGTGAATAAACGATGAAAGCTGTACTCATGGACTGTGAGGAACGGGATGAAGGAAACCGCACGATGGCGTGGAGGCTGCTGGGAGCGGCCACACTGAGGTGGGGTGGCTTCGAGCTGGGTAATTTCTGTCTGCAGAGGGGACGGTGAGGCTGACTTCCTGAGGAATAAAAAGGAAAGCAGCAGGGCTTCTGGATGGAAGGTCCAAAGGGGAAGCGAAGCCTGATAGGAAGCTTTGCGGGGCCCATGATGTATTAGTTTGCTGGGCTGCTGTAATAACACGCCACAGATCGAGTGGCTTACACCACAGGATTGTTGACGCATAGTTACAGAGGCCAGAAGTTCAAACTCAAGGTATCAGCAGGGCCGTGTCCCGTCTGAAGGAGCTCTGCACAGGGTTTGCCCCATGCTTGTCAGCTTCTGGTGGCCACAGGCTTTCTTGGCGATTAGATGGCCACCTTCTCCCTGTGTCTTCACGTTGCCTTCCCTCTGTGCATGTCTGTGTCTGTGTTCACATTTCCCTTTTTTATGAGGATACCAGTCCTTTTGGAGTAAGGCCTGTCCTACGGTGACCTCATGTGAACTTGGTTACCCCTGTAAGGACACTATTTCCCAATAAGGTCACATTCTGTGGTACTAGGGGTTAAGACTTTAACATATCAGGGCACCTGGGTGGCTCGGTCTGTTAAGCGTGTGACTCTTGATTTCAGCTCAGGTCATGATCTCGCAGTTCATGAGTTGGAGCCCCGCGTCAGACTCTGTGCTGATGGCTCGGAGCCTGCTTCAGATTCTGTGTCTCCCTCTCTCTCTGCCCCCCCCCCCCACTCATGCTCTGTCTCTATCCCTCTAAAATAAATAAACACTAAAAAAAAAATTAAAGAAAAAAAGACTTTAACGTATCACTTTGAGGGGATGCATTTAAACCTGTAACATGGCAGCTCGGCTCTAGGGGGTCGCAGTGGATGTGGGGAGAAAGGGCCACACTGGGGGCAGATCCGGAGGTAGAGCTCATAGGATGTGCCCACAAGAGAGAGGGGAATTGGAGACCCCAGGTCTCTGCCTTCGGCAGATGGACAGAGGTCATGCTCTTGCTGAAGTGGGGAGCCTGGGGAGGAAGGGTTCTGGGTGGGGAGGGGGAGGGGAGGAAGGTTTGAGGGTGGAGATGGGCTGGACTCGGAAGGTTTAGCCGGGGCACGTTAGGCTTGAGATGCTTGTGAATCGAGTAGCCAGAATCAGGCCATGAGAAATAGATCCAGGAAATGAGAGCGTAGTGATGGAATTTAAAGTCAGGGAAATGCGTAGGATCCTTCGGGGAGAGCATGGATAAAGAATGGTGAGGACCGAGCCCTGAGACAGGCCAGTAAGAGGATGAGGAATCTGGAAAGGGGATGAGGAAAAAGTTGGTGTGTCCACACTGCCTGCCTTACTACACGCATGATGCAGAGGGAGTGTGGGACCAGGAGTCTTAGCCATTTCCCTGCTGTGTGGCTTTGGGCAAATTTCTTAACCTCTCTGGTCTTCTGCACCTCATGCCCAGCATGTGTCTTACGGTGATGGGGAGGATGGAATGGGATTGCACTTTGAAAGGAGCCAGTCTGCCAGAGGCACAGGTGATGCTGATTGCAGGGCACAAGGCAAGCTGAGGCCCCCAAACACCCCAGAGCCCTCTCTGCCCCCAGACACATAAAGTGTTCATGCATTTTTGAGAAAATGGCTTCTCGTACCTTTCTGAGGCATGTGGTGATGGCATTTGCCGACTCGAGATCCAGGAGGACTTTGAAGAAGCTGGAGGCGGGGCTGGAGCTCCACGCTGGTTCTTTTTTCACCTGAGCTGGGAGAGGGCAAACCGGGCCTCTTTCTCCCAACTTCTCTGCCAGGGTCAGGTAGGGTGAACGGTTTAGCTCTGGCAGGTGTGTGTGTGTGTGTGTGTGTGTGTGTGTGTGTGCATGCTTGTACATTCTTGTGAGCCCAGGGAAAGAGCGATAAAATCACCTGTAGAGGGGCTCACCCATTGAGCAGCCTCTGGGTGCTGGGCCCAAGCGTCTGAAGCTGAAAGAAAACGGCTGTATTTGGAAATCTCGATCGATACCCTGCAAGTACTTCATTGGAAACTGAAATGGCGAGCCACGGTGTCCCTTTACCGCTGCGGTGGGCCTGGGGATGGGTGAGTGGTGGAGAGAAGGTTGGGAGGGAGCATGGGTTTTCCGATGGCGGAGGGCCTGTGGCTCCATCCTCCCCGTCCCCGTGAGTGGTGGCCAGAGCCACACCCTTCTCTGCAGTCTGCATCTGTGGGAAATGCCGGTGACCTCTGCAGGCGGTGACCTCCGCAGGACAGGGGTGGCGGCTCCTAACGGAGGGGCTCTAGGCAGTAGCCCCCGCTCGCAAATATCTCTCCCTGACCCCCACCCACTCTGGTGTCAGCCTCAGAATTTTACAATTACATCTTCACGTCTTGGAATCCCGAATGATTGTGGCGTTCTAGGCTCGCAGCATTGAGAAGCCCATGGCGAGTGTAGCCACTCAGCTGCCAGCTAACATTTTGTGTGAGCTAACAGCCGGCAGGTGGGCGTGTAAGTTCGTGTGCTTGGGGCGGGGGCAAGAGAGAAGGGATGGGGATGCCGACACTCAGGTGGGGGTATATTGCAGAGAGACCGTGGTTCCCAGAGGCCTGAGCTCCGTGTCAGGAGGGCTGGGGTGGAGGCACGCCTTGGCTTCCTTCGATGGCTTCTGTGGCCAGGGAGGTGCCTCCCTGCCAGGAGTATAACAGGGCTGGGTTGCCAAGACCAGCTGTAGCACAGAGGCAGATGGGGAGACACTGGTCAACAGAGGAGTGCCTTGGCTTCCCCGCGGTGCTGGAGATCACCGAGGGTGTCTCTTCTGCTGCCGTCACCTATATCACAAACCCTCGTGAGAACTGGGGCCTGGGCACCTGGTGCTTGCACAGTCGTCTCATTTCTCAGGCTGCATCCCATGCTCGGGGCAGATGGCGCTTTTTGGGTGACCAGTGCAATATGTTGCCCCCAGGTGGGTGACCAGCAGAGAGCTGGGGCCATGGCCCACTCTGACATATAGAGGAGTCACCACCATCAAACCCAGCCCTGTAGGATCCAGACCCAACTTCTCCTTATTGGCAAATCTCATTCTTCTTGAGGACTCAGAGCAGAGCCCCTTCCCCACAAGCTGTCCTCATTGCTCTGAATTCCTGTTGCACTTACTCTGGTTTGACAGCCATCCTTGTCCTGGTCTTCAGCACCTTGGCCGGTCTAGCATGTCTTCTTAACTGGACAGTAGGTTCTCTAAGGGCCGAGCTGTGTCTTTACTGATCTCCGTGCATCATCTCTGCCATCTCCCCTCCCCAGAGCCCTCAGCACACTGCCACGCACATGGTAGGCTCTCCCAGAATGAGGTGATTGTTTATGATGATAACAGTGACACTGGTGTTCATGACTTTCAGGACAAGTTCTTTACTGTGATTGCCAAGGTCCTACATCCTGTGACCCTTCCACCTGTCTAGCCTTCTTTGCTGCAGGCTAGCTGCCCTTCCCCCACTGCCTTCCATCCACACTGGCCTTCCACCAGCTCCCAGAGGCTCTGCTCTGTCCCAACATTTGCTGGTCCCTGGAGATGGCACCTTCTTCTTCTCCCAGCTAACTCCTTGTCACCCTTCCAACATCAGCCAATACTGCCTCCTCAGGGCTGTCTTCCTTCCCAGTCTGGGCAGGGACCTTTGTTTTCAGCCCCCCTAGAGCCTTTTCCTTTGCTGAATTCCCAGTTTCGGCCTTTCTGGTGACTCTCCATGAACAGTGTGATGGCTGGTTGTTGGCCACTCAAAGAACTAACAGCCCCTTGTCTGCCCAACAGGTGGCTGGACAAGGATAAGGATGATGGTCAGTTGGTCCGAGAGTTGCTGCCCAGTGATAGCAATGCGACACTGAAGAGTAAGTTGTCCCGAGAGACCAGGTGGTGGGTGTGCCCCTGATGAGAGAGGCATCCTCCCGGCTCTTGAACTGTTCACATCATTCCCGGAGGGCAGCAGTGGGGAGGGTGGAGGGGAAGAGGCTCTGAGGGAGGATCTGGAATCCTCTTCTCTGTAGTAGCTTTGTGGCATTGGGTATGGGCCCCTGAGTGCACACAGGCCTCTGTTGATGAGAGCAACAAAGGAGGCAGCATCAGCCAAACAGACGTGTCTATCCTCCCTTGTGCACCTACGATGCAGACCTTTCTGGGTGATAAAATGGAAGAACACCAACATGGCATCCTGTTTTGTGACAGGGAGCTTCGGGCCCACATGAGGATTTCACTCCTGGCTGGCTACTTCTGAACTATTGACATCTTGAGCCAAACATGTAACCTTCTAAGGCTCTGATTCCTCACTTGTAAAGCCAAGATCAGAATACATATACAGTGCATATATAATGCGCTAAACACGGTCTGCAAAGCTTGACGTTCCTTTGTTTCAGTGTCTTCATCCATCAGATGAGAAACTGGACAGGGTGGTTGTTTGAGGTCCTTCATTCAAGTCTTTTACACTCAGTGGTCTTTGAATGCTTTCCTGTTGTCGGCATGTTCATACCTTGCGGGCAGGCCAAACAGGGATCAGCGTCCCAGTGTTGTTGATGAGGGGACCTGGCAGAGATGAAGGGAGCCCTGCCCCATCACAGGGCAACTTACGGAGAGCAAGGGTTAGGCTGACCACCGCCACCCCACCCCCGCCCCCCGTAAACCAGTGTCCCGCCCTGGCTGCGGATTGCCCTCCTGCTGCAGCCCTTTCCACCCACCCTGCACTAATCCCTCCCTCCCTGCCTCCCACCTTGGACTCCCAGACTTCCGCTACCACATCAGCCTGAAGACCGGGGACGTCTCTGGGGCCAGCACAGATTCCAGGGTCTACATCAAGCTCTATGGGGATAAATCTGACACCATCAAGCAAATTCTTCTCGTCTCTGACAACAATCTGCAGGACTATTTTGAACGTGGCCGGGTGGATGAGTTCACGCTGGAGACCCTGAACATTGGAACTGTAAGTCTCCTTCCCAAGACCACGTGACATGCTCTCACCCACACCGCATGTGTCCACGTGTGGGTGCACGCACACACTCACATGCACACGCACTCATGCACACATTGCACACTCACATACACACAAACACACTCTCGCATACACATGGGTGAACACATTTTAAAGGGAAAAAATGCCCTCTTGGGGGTTAGCGAAGTACATTACTTTCCAGCTATGACCCGGAGCAGCAGAATATATGTGAACAGTGGTTAAGCTCCCAGAGTCCGTTTAGGGACAGAATGTGTATTTTTGTGTCTATAGTTCCAACATTTCCTTTACCTACATAGGCAAGACCAATGTAGCTGGGTCCCAGACACTGGAGAAGGGGACACAGGCATGTGGGGAAGGAAAAGAGGAGAAGGGAAAAAATGAAAAGAGGGGCTGAAAATCTTCCCAATTCCAAACTTGAGTATCCATCTATCTGAATTGTGCTCAGGAAACCTGTTTCAATGTACAACCCCAGCAACACTGGAGAGATACTGCCTTAGAAGATGGCACCTGAGGGTGTCCCTCTGTCAAGGACCCAGTGGCCCGGCTGCTAGAAATCTGAGCAGTTCATCTAGAAGAACACAGATCTAATGCCCTCAACCATAGTGTTGGAAACTTTTCTGGAAATGTCCAAGCTGGGCTTCTTGTTAGCACCTGTCCTTCTCAAGGTGTGGCTAGCAGGAGTTGGGATGCTGACAAGCTCCCATCTGTGACCTTACTTTCCTGTCCCTTTCCCCTCTCTCTAAGCCTCACCATATTTCAGGTACTCCATCAAAGTGCTCTCATGTCAGTCATTTATCTCTTGATGGTAATGAGCTTAAATCACAGTCTTCCTTCCTCAAAATGTATTTACATTTTCAGCTGAATTAATAATCGTGGAGTGAGATGCTGTTCCCTTTACTGAGGATTTCTGGCAACTGCCCCAGATAGATGAGACATCTGAGGGGAGGGGAATGGCATCTGGGGACTTTCCTTGCTTTTTTGAAACCCCCTCAACAAGCAGTGTGGCCAAGAGGTTGGGAGAGCCAGCTCTGGCTGCTGACGGCCCAAGGCTCCATGTTTCCACTTACCTGCTGAGCCTGTAAGTTTCTTCACCTTTGCTTGTCCTCATTCATAACAACAGGGGACACCAGGGGGATTGTTATTGGCATTAACCATGTTGATAGCACCCACATGCCCGCAGTAGGTGCTCAGTAAGCTGGCGGTTAATCAACAGTCGCGCCATGTAGGTGCTAGGCATTCTGGAATTGAACGAACTTCAGGAGTTCTGTCCTTAAGGAGCTTCCCATCCTGTCAGGTAGAAGACACTTGTCCCTGTCTTTATTCTTCCAGCTGATCCCATTGCTGTCCCAGCACCACCGACAATGAAGCTCTCCTGTGGCCCTTGGCACTCACCCAGAAGGTTCTCAGGCTTTGTAAACAAAGCCTGTTTCCTTCCTACAATTTCAGGGGACCCAGGCTACATGCACTCAGTTCTGATGCTATTTTCATTATCAGCCGCAAGAGGCACTTAGCACTCATAAGTGCGAGAACAGGGCTTAGAGGAACAATTTTCTAACTCTAGCCTTCTGGCACCAGACTCATGGCTAGCATTACCCCTTCAAACCATCACAAAGAGAAGCTGAGGGGAGGGGGAGGGACCAGCAGGGATCTCAAGGCTATTTGATAATTCTGTCTAATGTTCGAATCGCCCCGTAAACAGCATTAAAAAAAACAAAACGCACTAAAGGGATTTGAACATTGAAGAACCAAGTACTCGTGAGGATGGTAACATGATGATCTACGCAGTGGTCTGTGTTAAATGTAAAGATGTTAAAATGTAAAATAGCAAAGCAAGTGGACTACTGAGCGTTACTGGAAAGAGAAAGATGTTCCTCAGGGCCAAGAGTGAGAGAAGGGATTGAGCACAGAACTGAGGGATACATCAGAGAAGAAATGCAGAAATGGGTACGGTACTGTCTTGTTTAAACAAAGCAAAGCCAAGCCAATAACACAGCTACCGAAGCAAATGGTTAATGTTTTGAACGTTTGCTTCCTTGTGTGGCCACCACTCAACACAATCACAGACATACTGGAGTCACACCCGCTCCCCAACTTACTTCTCACAACTACCACAAGGGTGAGCTCCTCTTAAGAGGAGAAAACAAAGGCTCCGGGCGGGAGAAGTGCCCCGACTGGCTGATGGTGGACAAGACTGGGAACCAGCCTCCTCCTGCTGAGCCCCCCTCTTCTGGGGAGCTGAAGGTCTGGGTCAAGGAAAGCAGTTTGTACCAGTGTTGGTGGTGGGTGGGAGGTGGGTGGAAGCATGGAGATTTCTGTGCACCAGCTTTTTGCTCACTCGCACCCTGGGTTTCTTTCTAGATCAGTCGGCTGGTGATTGGGCATGACAGCACAGGCATGCACGCCAGCTGGTTCCTCGGCAGTGTCCAGATCCGCGTGCCCCGCCAAGGCAAGCAGTACACCTTCCCTGCCAACCGCTGGCTGGACAAGAACCAAGCTGATGGGCGCCTGGAGGTGGAGCTCTATCCCAGTGAGGTCGTGGAGATCCAGAAATGTATGGAAGCAGCAGTGATGGGACCACCAGCATTGTTTCCCTGCAGGATGGGGTGTGGGGAAGGAGAAGGGACTGTGGGGTGACTTAACTTGATTCCAAGGGGGAGTCTTAGGGGAGATGATGGGGCTTCTGATTGCCTGCGGTGCCATGGTTCTAGGAGGGGAAAAGCAGCTCAAATTACAGATAGGGAAAGTGAGGACTCCATGGATGAAATATTTTTTTCTGGAATAAAGGCAGCAAATGATTCTATTAAGAAATGTACATTCTCAGCCCTGTGTACAGGAGTTTGAGACATAGTCTGTGTCTTCTTCTGGGAAGACTGGCTGAGGAGATAAAGCTGTTTATTTATTCATTTATTGAATAAGTATATATATTGACTGTTTCTCTGAGCCAGCACTGCCCTAGGCACAAAATAGGCGAAACTTGCCCTTGTGGAATTTACATTCTACCAGGGGAGGCAAACAATAAATATATAATACAATGGCAAGTAAGAGCTATGAAGAAAATGAAGCAGGATAGGATGTTAGTAATGACATGGGGGTGGGGGACTTTTTTGGACAGGATGACAACATCTCTGAATGAGGGTGAAGTTCACAGTGATCTCTCCTCAACTATCCTGTAGGTTTCTTGAGGGCTGTATCATATACACATGCTGTGTAATGGTACCTGCCACTGTGAAGAATCAACTCTTTCTCTTTTTAGAAGTTAGAACTTGATTTCCATCACAATAATACAGGTACTAGTTAATAAGATACAGATTTTTAGAAAGCAGTAGTTCCCTTCTCCTTACCATCTCCCTTCTTCAAAGGTAACAATTGCTTTCACTTTCCCTCTGAAGTTTATCTCCATATTTGTAATAATTTGCTTGCCAATTCCTTGATTATTTTATTCATAGACACGAACTCTTGACTTCTTACAATGGAGGAGGAGGGTTTAGCTCTTTTAACACACATGAATGTATGTGTGTGTGTGTGTGTGTGTGTGTGTGCATCCATTCCTCCCAGCCTCCAATAAAATTAAATCAGTATTCAATTTTTACATTATTATGACTATGTAAATATTATACATTCTGAAACACATACTGTATGATGATTACATTTCAATTTTTGTACAACTCTTTGTTTTTTCTGGAGTTAATGATAGCCTCAGTTTTCATCTATATAGTTTTCTATATACCCATCTGTATTTCTATATACCCACCTATCTGTATTAGTTTGCTAGGGCTGCCATAAAAAAATACCACAGAATAGATGGCTTAAACAACAGAAATCTATTTTCTCACAGTTCCAGAAGCCAGAAGTCCACGACCAGGGTGTCAGCAGATCACATTTCTTCTGAGGCCTTTTCTTTGCCTTGCAAATAGCTGCCTTCTTGCTGCATGTTCACATGGTATTTCCTTTAGGCATTTGCATGTCTGTGTCCTAGTATCTTCCTCTTATAAAGATACCAGTCATATAGGATTAGGGCCTCACTTTAATGACCATAATTGAACTTAATTTTCTCTTTAAAGGTCCTGTCTCTAAGTCACATTCTGAGATACTAGGGGTTAGGACTTTAATACATGAATTTGCGTTGGAGTACGAGACAACTCTCCCATAACATCATTTTATCTCCATCTCCCCAATAGAACTAAAATTCTTTTCATAATTCTGTTTCCTCTCTACCTCCTTCCACTCACTCCTTGCCCCAAGACATTCCTTTAGGAACCTCTGTCCTCCTGCTCTCTAGGCTGCCATGAAGCTGTCCTTTTGGGACTTCCTTTTGCCCATCTTTTTGGAAATTCCTTTCTTTTTTGATTTTCTATTTCCTGGACTTCATGTCTTTCTCTTCTTTGGTTTCTTCCTTCTTTTCGTTTCTACTGGATAGCTTCCTGAGAAAATGTGCATGGAAGAGAAAAGTTGAGACCTTGCATGTCTGGGAATGTCTCACAATTGATCAGGAATTTGGCTTATTATAGAATTCTTAGTTAGAATTCATTTTCCCTTAAAGTTTAGAAGGAATTATTCTACCATTTTCTAACTCCCAGTGTTGCAGTTTGGAAGTCTGATACCATTCTGTTATCCAACCCTTTAGGGTTTTTTCTCTCTAGAAGTTTATAGGATCCTATTTTTATACCTGGCATTCTGAAATTTCATGATGTCCTCACTGCCTTTTGTGATCTTAGTTTCATCCATTACTCTGGATTCATCACGGGCTCCTTCTATGGAGAATTTTTTAATTCTGAGGCTTTTATGGGTATTTCTTTAACAATTTCTAACTCTCTATCCTCTGTTTTCTTGGTAAGATGTTGCAATTCCTCTACTTTTCTTACCTTTCTATCATTTGTTATTTTGTTCTTGAGAAATTTCCTCTATTGTTCTTATGAGCTGTCCTTGACTTTATCCTTACTATGGACTATTTTATTTCAGCTACCACATGTTGATTTCCAATAGCTGGTTCTTGCTCTGTGAATGGTCATTTTTATCATAGTTTTGTGTAATTCTGGCTGCCTATTGCTCTAGGATCTGACAGAGGGAATGAGGTTGTGGGTTCTGTCCATTAAGAATGCCAGCTTTTACTGAATCTCCCCATTGTGCAAATGCTTGCCTACCCTCACTCCCAGCTGATCCTGGTATCTCTAGTTCAACTTCGTTAGGCTCTCAGCCAGTCCTCTTATTTTCTGCCCCAAATCTCTCATATTGCTATGGTAATGGAAGAGCCCCCATCTTGTTGAAAATAACAATCTTACCTTGGAAATAAAAATCACGATATCATCTTATGGCATTTCTGCGAGGGTAAGTCTTAACAGTAGTTGCTGAAAAACCATAATCCCATAGTTCTGGAAGACATCTCCCTCATCGTCAGAAATGGTGCACACCTAGTGGTGCACACCTCTAACACATTTCCACCCTCTAACTACTTACTAACATATTACTTCAGGACACAGACAGCTCTCTCTGGGTGTAGATATATCTGTTGATGTCATCTGAAAGGTGAATATATTTAAATAAAAATTATAATTTCAGGGGTCCCTGGCTGGCTCAGTTGGTAGAGCATGCAACCCTTGATCTTGGGGTCATGAGTTCAAGCCCCATGTTAATGTATGTATTTTAAGAAAAGAAAGAAAGAAAGAAAATTCTAATTTCAGTCCCTTGTCCTTTACTGAACATAAGGAAGCCTTTGCTTCTTTCTACTCCGTGGTGTCTGCCCAGGGGCCGGCAGACAGCAGTGAGCGCTCACTGGTGTATTAACGACTCCTCATGCCTGGCTCCGGAAGTCGCGTGTGGTACAGTGGATCACTGGGCTCTGGAGTCTGATTGCTTGAGTTTGCCATTTCGGCCACCCACTCAATTCCTTTAAGCCTCAATTTGTCAGCCTGAAAAATGGCACTGATAGTTCTCATCTCGATGCTGCGGAGAGGGTTAGATGAGATGGTGCCCGTGAAGCACCAGGCGTGGCACAGGGTCAGGAATGTTGGCTTTGCTGCTATCACTGCTATTATTAATATTACCGAATGTCCTGTTTTCTCCCCACGTGCCCACCCAGTGGTCCATTATGAGCTTGAGGTTTGGACGGGGGATGTGGGCGGTGCAGGCACCACTGCCCGAGTCTACGTGCAGATCTATGGCGAGGACGGCAAGACAGAAGTGCTCTTCCTGTCCAGCCGCTCGAAAGTTTTTGAGCGGGCATCCAAGGACACGTTCCAGGTGTGTGTGGGTAAGGCAGCGGGAGTGCCCACAGAGGGCCAGAGGATGCCCCAAAATGAAGGGCTTGGACTAGCTCAGCGGTTCTCGTTCCTGGCTTCTTAGAATCACCTGGAGAGCTTTAAGAAAAAAAAAAAGTGCTGCCTGGCCCACATCCGGATCAGTTAAGTCAGAACCTCTATGGTGGGATGCGTTTTCGGGGTATGCTTCTGAAAGCTCTGCCGGGAGGCTAACAAGCTGCCAATTCCGAGAACCGCTGGAGTAGATGATTCTAATTTGACAAAATGTGTCCTGAAGCCCCTGGTTACTGCATCCACTGCCAGCCTGTGATTGTACAGCTCTCTCCGCCTGTGGGCAGGGCCACGCTTCGAGGCAGGATCTGGGGAGGAGCCTCCTGGCTGCGTTCTTGATGCCCCAGGATTCTGTACTTCCCTTTGAGTAGAGAAGAAAAAGATGAGAATGTGAGCATGTTGTTGGCAGGGGAGGAGAATGCAGGTGTAACGCCCTGTGGGGGACACATGAATGTTTCCTGTGGGATACTAGTGCGTGTGAGTGAGTGTATGTGTGTGTGTGTGTGTGTGTGTGTGTGTGTGTGTGTGTAAGCAGGTATGTGTGTGCAGGGAGCATATTCATGCTGGGTGCTCTGTGTGTGTTTGTGTGCCTCAGGTCACTTGGCCCTCGGCAAAGAGTCCTACCCCAGTGCCCGGCAGGGTCTGATTGAGCTGGGTTAGGGCATACGGAACATTGGTGCTGGAAGGGGCCTCACTGAGGCCAACCCCCCATAACACTGCTGAGGAAGTAGAGGCCCTAGCATTTCACCTCTGTGAGCCTCAGATTCTTCCTCAGTTCAAACCTAGCCTTAGAGTGCCTCCCTAGCCTGCTTCGAAGTCCTTAGAAGGGTCAAAACGGTGAAGGTCAGGGAATGTACTCAGGAAATTGTGGCCAGTTGTGGGGGTGGAACAGAGCAGAGCGTCTTCCAATGCCAGCATGCTGTGTGGCTGGAAGTGATGCGGTCATGAATGTGGTCATGGGAGACGCATGGGTGCTGAGAAGACAGATGTGGGAAGAGGGGATGGTGAGCAGGCCCAACTGGAGAGGTTGAGGGCAGGGATGCTCTGACTTGGAAAATGCTGGGGAGGAGATCTAATGTGCTGAAGAACAAACTTACCAGGCCCAGAGCCCATCCCCTAAGTAGCTGAGAGGGAAAAATGCCTCTCCTTCAGGGCTCCTGGGCTCTCATTTTGGCTGATAACTTTCTCACAAAGGTGGTTTTGGCCTACATTGTGGCTTCATGAACAGAGTCAGAAGAACTGAGTTCTCATCTAGGCCTGGACTCCAGTTATGGGGCACTGAGAAACTCAGGTCCCCAGTCACCAGGACACATGTGGGAAAATTGGTGGCACCAGGCTTTGAAAAGTGTCAGACACCCAGAAGGGGCCCATCAGAATGGGGAACAGAGTGGCTCAACCAGCAGGTACCCCATGTGGACCCTCCCCTGAGCTCTGTGGGGCTAGACCTCACTGCAGGGTGAGGCTTAGAACAGAGTAAGGAGATCAAAGGCCGAGGACCTAATCTTCTGAAGAAAAGCTAAAGCTAAATCCATCCACGCTCTGCCAGACCGTGCCGGAGAGAAGCAAGAAAGAACAGTCCCTGTCTTAAGTAATTCCCCGTTCAGGTGGGCAGGGAGCAGCTCATGTGGACAGGGAGGGCATCCAGGACAGACCAGAACCACGGCCAAGGTCTGGGCTCCCTCTGCACTGCCAGGGAAAGAAGCCTGTGCTGGGGGAGAGGCCTGGGGTCCCTGGGGACATGGGGGAGGGGGTTGGGTGTATTTTTGAAAAATAACACGGTTTTCTTGCTCATTACATACAAAAGTTGTATATGATTCATGCTGAAAAAAACTTTGGAAAGAGAATGCAGAAAAGCACAAACTGAAAAGGAAGGTAGTAATAAGGTTCAGGAAATGAAATGAATGGATTTCCTTGGAGGCAGAGGAAGGAATAAAGGCGCTCTGGGTGAGGGGAGTGCATGAACAGAGGTGTGGAGCCAGGAGTGACAGGAATGAATGCGATGTGCATGTGTGTGTGCGTGCATGTGTGGATGTGGGGCGGGGTGAAGGGAGAGAGGCAGGGAGACCATCCTGACCACGACCCAGGGGTTAGAAGGAAGTAAGTGTGGGTGGAAGGAGGGGCTGCAAGAGGTCCTGGAAGGCCGGCTGAACAAGCAGGCTGAGAGAGAGGGAGCTGGTGGAAGCTTGTGAGCTCGAGGCCCCGGGCCTCCCCACCGGGGCTCCGCACACAGGCCCAGGCCTGGCTGCACAGGGGAGGTGGGGAGGACACCAGGGCCCCCCCCAGCCACTGCCCTGCGCTTTGCACAGCTGGAGGCGGCGGACGTGGGTGAGGTCTTCAAGATCCGGCTGGGGCACACGGGCGAAGGCTTCGGACCCAGCTGGTTCGTGGACACGCTGTGGCTGCGGCACCTGGTGGTGCGGGAGGTGGAGCTCACGCCCGAGGAGGAGGCCCGGAAGAAGAAGGAGAAGGACAGGCTGCGGCAGCTGCTCAAGAAGGAGCGGCTGAAGGCCAAGCTGCAGAGGAAGAAGAAGAAGAAAAAGAAGGGTAGCGATGAGGAGGACGAGGGGGACGAGGAGGAGGAGTCCTCGTCGGAGGAGTCCTCGTCTGAGGAGGAGGAGGAGGAGGAGGAGACCGAGGAGGAGGAGGAAGAGGAGGAGTTTGGGCCAGGGATGCAGGAGGTGATTGAGGAGTACAAGTTCGAAGCCCACCGCTGGCTGGCCCGGGGCAAGGAGGACAATGAACTTGTCGTGGAGCTGGTGCCGGCAGGCCGGCCGGGCCCTGAGCGTAAGCCCGAGGAGGGGTCTGCAGGTCTGCTGAAGGGGGCCAGGTGAAGGGGGGTGTCTAGCTCGCCAATCATGTGGCAGCCCCATAGCGGGGCACCCGTCATGGTTCCCAAGTGGGTCTCCTGACCTGTGACAGGCCTCTGCCTGGGGTTAGCCCTGCCCCCTCGGGCGGCTCTCAGGGGGAGCCTGGATGTAGCTCGCGATGACTGAAAGTGGGACATAACGTAGGAGGACGGCCAAGGGCGTCTCCCCTTGACTCTCAGGCTCCTGGGCCTCATGGCAAAGAAAAGTCTTGAGCAGTGGGGAGGGATAGGTTCTTTCCAGGTTAGTGCAGATGTGGAGGAATCTGTAGGTCCTTCCCGCTCCCACGAGCTGGCTGGATCCGAGAGGCTGAGCCTCAGGTCCGCCCCGAGGCCTAGGTGTCCTCAACGCCACGTTTTTCTCTGTCCCCAGCCAACACCTATGAGGTCCAGGTAATCACGGGGAATGTGCCCAAGGCCGGCACCGATGCCAATGTCTACCTGACCATCTACGGGGAGGAGTACGGGGACACAGGCGAGCGGCCCCTGAAGAAGTCGGACAAGTCGAACAAGTTTGAGCAGGGCCAGGTAGAGTGGGGGCTCTCTGGCCCTTGCGTGGGTGGTGGCGACTGCTGGTTCCGGAGGCCACACCCCCACCAGCACGGTGTCCAGCAGGGTGCTTTGTTGAGTCTACCCAGATGTAATCGAAGCGGTTCCTCTGTGAGCTCTGGCGCCTTGTGGTGGGGGGCATAAGATAGGCCAGGGAGGGGAGCGTCGAGCACCACGAAGCCCACAGGAACTGACCAGAGATATTACGGGTAGCAGACGCTCAGGCGCTGAGGGGGTGGAGCAGGGGGGTTCAAGGAGGAAGTGCCGACGGCGCTTTGGGGAAAACATGGTAGGAAGGAGAGCTGTACACTGGCCATGGTGGGTGAGTGTGGGATGGGTGCCCACGATTACCGTGAGAGGTGTTCCCCGAGGATGGGTCCAGGGGACAGAGATGTGGGGTGGAAATCTGGAAGGCCCAGCTCGAGGACACGGAGTCTTCCCACTGTGCTGTGTTAACGCTGAGCCAGGAGGCGCACTGCCTCTGGGAAGCTTGATGAGCCCAGTTAAGGGGGGTGGGGCATGAGAGCCTTGAAAGAAGGTTGAGAAGCCTGGACTCAGTCCTGGTCCTGCCCCAGCGGGAGCCACGAAGGCTTTTGAACGGTGAGAGAAATGCATGCACACCCCTCTTCCAGGTATCGTGGGGAGAGTGTGAAAAATCCAGCTGTCATCTTTGTCCTTCAAGATGTTACAATATTCTCTGGCTGGAAGACTGTCCCCAGCTCACCTTTCTCATTCCTGCCCCTGATCCCAAAGCCACATTTCCTCATCCACACAGAGGAAGAAGAGAAACCAAACCCATGAAAGTACTTCTGGGCTCCTCTGGTTTCTTTCAGAGGCTGCCTGCTTTTTCTTTCAACACTGCCTTGCCATGACTTAAGGTTTAGGGTTTATTTCCATAGCCACTATGATCCTGGATTGGAAGAAAACTGTCATAGAGGACGTAACTGGTACAATGGGTGAAATTTGAATATGGGCTTGTATGTTAGATAATAGTATTGTGTCGATAGTATTGTGTTTCCTGAGTTTGGTAATTGTCCTGGGATTATATGAGAATCACCTGTTCTTAGGAAAGCTATGATGAAGAATTCAGAGGTGAAGAATCATGGTATCTGCCATTTACTTTTAAACGTTTCAGAAAAATAATAGC
Source organism: Felis catus (assembly GCF_018350175.1). Taxonomy (NCBI): domain Eukaryota; kingdom Metazoa; phylum Chordata; class Mammalia; order Carnivora; family Felidae; genus Felis; species Felis catus. The sequence continues at coordinate 66,699,726 of NC_058379.1, read as the reverse complement.
AAAAGAGAGAGGGAAAGCAAATATTGCAAAATGTAGGTGAAGGGCATATAAAATTTCATTGTACTGTTTCCGCAAATTTTCTGTAGACTTGATTGTTTTTCAATATAAAGAATTTAAGAAGTTACAGCCAAGAGGAATCCCTTATCAGGTCCCGATGTCGCCTGCCTCCTGCAGTGCAGACGCATATATTGGGCTACGCTCACGGCCTTCCTACTCACATGGTGAGGGAGTGCAAGTCTCCTGTTCCTGTGAATCACTTTGGATTTACACTTTGAATTCTGTAAATCACCTTGGATTTGCACTTTGGCTCATCCCAGGTGCTTAGAATGCGTGGCTGAAGGGCTTATGCACACATGTGCACACATAGCACAGGGTTTCAGCACACACCCAACAACGGGCCCTCCACGGGCGCACGCACACACACACACACACACACACACACACCCCACAACACAAACGTGGGTGGCCAGCCCACCTGCCTTCTCCTCTGCCCCTCACGGTCACCTTCCTGGCCTTCCCACTCCTCCTACCACCCTTTGGGACACAGAGTGAAAAGACCCCTGGTGTGGGCAGGTTATAAAAGCATGCAGATCACACACAGTCAACTGGCTGCCACAGGTTTCCACACCCCTTTCCCTCAATGGTTTGAGTCTCCCTGCCGGCCCCAGGATCCCCCAGGTGCTGATGTGTAGGGGGGGTGGGGCGCACCATGTCTCAGGGCGGGGGGGGGGGGGCATCCCTCTGAGTGCTTCTCTGGCCCTTCCCAGACAGATACCTTCACCATCTATGCTATTGACTTGGGGGCTCTGACCAAGATTCGGATTCGCCATGACAACTCGGGCAACAGACCGGGCTGGTTCCTGGACAGAATAGACATCACCGACATGAACAATGAAGTCACGTGAGTGGGGCTTGAGGGGAGGGGGGGAAGGCCATGCCTGCTTCTTAGTCCTGGGAAGAGGGCTGAGGGTGGGGTGGTTGGGATGTCTGAGGCTGGGGCAGGGTGGTGGCTGTATGTTAGTTTGGCTCCTGTGGCTGGCTGGGTGGGCACTGCCTCTCTCTCTCCCCTCTCACTGGGCAGCCCCCTGGAGTTCCTGCCCTGGCAGGTGACAGGACCTCCAATCTAGTTCTTGAGATCCATCAGTTCAGAAGGTCGGGTTTCCTGTCCCTGTCAGACCTCCACTGGCCTAGTCTCCATGCCTAGACTTAGTCACTCATCCGTGTCTCCACATATGAAGCGACTTCCAGTACAATGTTTTAATGTTCTAGACCAGGGGTAAGCACACTTTTTCTCTAAGGGCCAGATAGGAAATATTTTAGGCTTTGGGGCCATTTGGTCTCTGTCATAATTGATCTGTTTGACTTTGCAGCAGGGTAGCAGCCATAGGTGACACTTGGTGGATGTGGCTGTGTTCCAATAAAACTTTATTCGTGAACACTGAAACTTGAATTTCATGTCATTTTCACATGTCACAAAATAACAGTGTTCCTTAGATTTTCTTTTTTTCAGCCACTTTAAAAATGTAAAATTCAGGGGTACCCGTGTGGCTAAGTCAATTAAGTGTCCGACTCTTGGTTTTGGCTCAGGTCGTGATCTCGAGGTTCGTGGGTTTGTGCCCCACAATAGGCTCTGTGCTGACAGGGTGGAGCCTGCTTGGGATTCTCTCTCTCCCTCTGCCTCTCAAAATAAAGAAACTTAAAACAATGTAAAATTCATGCTTAGTTTGTGGGATGTACATAAACAGGTGAGTGGGCCACATTTGGCCCACAGGCCATAGTTTGGTGGCCCCTGCTCAGGATTCCCAGCTACCACCAGGAGCTAGGTTGAGGAAGGCATATTATCCTCCTGACAGGTGAAGGAACCATGCCCCAAGGAGGTGAAGCCGCCACACCCCCAGAGCCCATTCATGCCAGAGCCAAGGTCAGAACTCCAGACCATCAATGATGAGTCTGGTGCGTCCCCATCATTAGGCCCCATTGCCTCTTGAGCAAAAGGGGCCACGGAGCAATAGACATGAAAAAAGGCTGGAGGTGTGATGGGGAGGTGCAGGGGGAGACAGAGAGGAAGGCAGGCAAGATCCTGAGTGTGTTGTAGGGCTGCTGAGTGCCTGCCAGTGTCCGGAATGTAGCGGGCACCCAATAAACAAACATACGTTGACTTAACTTCTTGGTCTGCAGTCTGGTGTCTCTTAGAGCAAGCTCTCTTCTTGGGCTACTCTCTGTGCAGGGCAAGGGGTGAGGAGGCTCACCCCATCTCCCACCTCCACCCCGCCCCACCAGCCCAAGAGACTGCCTCAGATGGGGACACCAAAGCACACCTCTCACATGGCCTGGTGTCCTGGCTTTCCGTGAGGTCATTGTGACGGCAGAGAAGGGCAGTGGGACAACGCTGTGGCCGGGAACCAGGGTCCTGAGCTGTGGTAGTCCTCTCTCAGAAACTTGCCAGGTCACCCTGAACTAAGTGCTCCGTTCTAGAACTAAGTGCTAATGAATGGGCTTTCATTCGCTCTTCTGATAAATAGGCTTAATGGTGTCAGCCCAGCTTACTTCTCAAGATGTTCTGAAAATCTAAGGCATTTAAGCTGGAAAAGGATAAAGTAGTGGCAAAAACAGAAGGACAGGAACAGACCAAATATCCCTGGCTTCCCCTTAGAGCTCCGTTAGGGTCAGTTAACTCTGTTCCATTGATTTGACATTTCTGGGCCAGCCCAACAATTTGTAAATTATTGTAGCCTTATAATCTATTTTAATATCTGTCAGTACTTGTCCTTTTTCATTATTCTTTAAAAATATTAGCTTTTCTTGCCTTTTCAAATCAAGACATTAAGTGATTTGAAGAAAAAAAATCCCGTTGGAGTGTTGATGGTTATGCCATTAATCGTATGTGTGGAGAATTGTGTATTTAGAATATTAAGTGCTGCCCCAGGAGCGCATTTCCATTTATCCAATTGTTCCTTCTGGTATCCCAGTGATGCTTTACAATTTTCTACAGTCGTACTAAGTTTATGCCTAAATATTTTCTATTTTTATCACTCTCGTGAATGGTATCCTCTCGTTCCCCATCCCCTTTCTTCCCTCCCTTTCTCTTTTCCTTCCCTCCCCCACTCCTGGCCCCCTCATCACCTCCCCCGCCCTCGTCATCCTGTCTTGTTGGTGTGAGTCAGGGTCCACCTCCCCATCTTCACCAGCCCTGGTCAGAGGCTCTTGCCTGGTCCCTCTGCTGCACCCTGGCCCCTCCTGTGTCAGGGGTGTGTTCCTCCTCTGCTCAACAACCTGCAGAGGCTCCCATTCACCCCCAGGTGAGAGCCAGAGCACTTCCAGTGGCCTGCCCCACACCCCCTCCTTAACTCTTGGTCCTGGTCTCCCTCCTGCTCACCCCTTGCTGTTCCTTGAGCCCAACAGCCAAGGGCCTTTGCATGTGCTGTCCCTTCTCCCTGGTCCTCCTTCCCCTAGTGGCTTACTCATGCTTTCTCTGGGTAAGGTCTCTGCTCAACAGTCATCTGCTCAGCAAGCCTCCCACCCTGGACCTTTTATTTCTCTTCCTTTGTTTCTTTTTCTGCACATCACTTAATGTTTGACCTACAATCGACTGCAGTATTTCATCATTGTTCCTTTCCCCACAACTGAATATAAGGTCCCTGCCTAAGGTAACGATTTCACCTGTCTTGTTCCCTGCAGCGTCCTCTCCAGCACCTAGAAGAGGGCCTGGTGCACAACAGGGTTGCCATAAATACTTACTAAATCAACTAATGAATACAAACCACATTTGCTGTGTTGACTCATTCATTCATTCAGCAAACACATGCCATGCTAAGTGCGGAGAGTCAAGCGGCTCGTTCCGACTCTGCCCCTGAAGAACAGAAAACTGTGATGGTCTAGGAGGCAGATGTTTTAGGTTCATTTCCTGTCTCTTCCTTTCTTTACTTGTGTGGCCTTGGGAAAGTCACTTAAGCCCTCTGAGCCTCAGTTCTTCCATCCATGAGACGGGATAATAAAACTCCCACACAGCATTAAGATAACCCGTGTAAGGGCCAGGGCCGGGCCTGGCACCCAGCAAAAGATAGCAGCATGGCAGTAAGAACCCAGTCAGTTGGCATCTAAAAGTGGCTGCATAGCTAGGAAGGAACAGGCATGAGCGGGATTATGAAGGAACTCCTTGGGCAGCAGGAAAGGCAGAGCGAGGGGGCCGCTGTCTCAGGGCGGCACCCCCCAAATGGGGCTCAGGGACTGGGGGGTGAGGAGGGGGTCAGGGTGCTCCTCTGTCCGAGGTGACATTTCAGATGGGCCTTCACAAACCGTGATGTTTGGTGTTTGGAACAAAGGGCACTAAAGCGGCTGAACTGTGTGATGTGGGAGCCGAGGGGCAAGAGGGGCATGAACGGGCAGGTGGTGGGTAATTCTGTCCAACTCGTGCATGAAGGGAACAGGACAAGAACTTTGGGAAGGGAGGCCGGGGTGGGGGGGGGGGTGCGGCTCCACAGCCAGAGGTTCCTAGGTGGCCAGCTTTTCCAGAAAGTCTGCTTCTTAATTTTTTTTTTTTTTTGAGAGAGGAGGCAGGGGGGCAGGCAGAGCGAGAGGGAGACACAGAATCTGAAGCAGGCCCCAGGCTCTGAGCTGTCAGCACAGGGCCTGACATGGGGCTCGAACTCGTGAACCACAAGATCATGACCTGAGCAGAAGTGGGACGCTTAACCGACTGAGCCACCAAGGTGCCCTTCCCAGAGAGCCTTCTGAGGCTGAGGTAGGAAGACAGAGAAGGAGCAGGGAGGCACTCATGAGAGATGTTGGCCTGGGGGCAGAGAGATTAAAGAGGATGTGATCTCCGGAGCCCCTGCTACCACACTGAAGTCACCCAAGCAGGATTCAGAGTGGCTCAGGGCTCTGATGCCCCGACAAGGCTAGCGCTCAGCAGGGTGGCAGCGGGGCCATGCCCAGTCCCTTTGGCCTCCAAGGCTGCCTGTTCTGGAGAGCAGCCGAGCCTGGCTGGAAATACCTGGAGGAAGGGCCGGTGGGAGGGGAAGGGCAGAGGTGGATTGATCCACAATGCAAATTTGCCAAAAAAGGAGAGCATTCTTTCTCTTCAAGTAGGGAGTGCTTGAGGTCCTTTGTAGGAGTCCCAAGCTGGCAGGAGGCAGTCAAGATGATTCAGAAAAGGCTTTTGAACTGTGGTTTGCAGCCGAGGGTGGCTTTGAGTGGGTGGTCCTGGGGTCTGAGGTCCCTCGTGGGTGGACTGGGGCTCCGCACACAGGCTCACATTCCCTCAAGAAAAGACCTCTCTGGTCCTTTGGGCTAGGAAGAAGATGGTGAAGCTGGGGAAATTTATCTGTGGCTTCCTCCAGCCTCCTCTAGCCTGGGAAGCCCCACTCCTTCGCCACTCTGAAAAAAAAAGTTAAAAAAAGCGTCAGATTGATTTTGTATTGGTAGCTGTATTTGGAATGCAGAGAGTCTGTTCCCACCCCCTCTCCTCTGCTCAGATAATTCCTGGAGCCTTGGGTTGGCTTTAGGTAGCACGTTCTAAGGGGAATGTTGAAAGAAAAAAAAAAGAAAAAATGCATCTTCAAGGAAAGGATAGTGGCCGGTTAAGAAACTTAGAGTTATTGCAAGAATTTGAAGGAGGAAATGAGAACATTTCACCTTGATAGGAGATAGTGCCTTCCAATGCTGTGGATACTTATGGCTGCCGGTGTATGTGGGGACTGTGAACATGGCAAGAAGCAAGAAGATCCCGAGCTCAGGGGGTTAGTTTGCCTAATGGGGGACACAGACAGATTTATGCTCTCTGGGCAAACTCTTCCATCCTCATCACTTCCGTGACCATTTATTTGAGAATAGTGCCCACAATTTATATCTCCAGTCGTACCAGTCAGAATAGTCTAGGTTGTGCTGAGTAGCAAATGGCCCTAAAATGTCGTGTCCTAACGCAATAGAAGCTAATTTCCTGCTCACCCCGCATGTCCAGGACAGGGCATTGGGGGACTCTGCTCAATGTGATCGCTCAGCGACCCAGGCTGATGGGACGTTTTCCTCAACACATGTTTCCACGGTCATTCTTGTAGTGGAAAGAGGTGTGACAAATCACCCACTGACTTAAAGATTCCTTACAGCCCAGAGATTCTAATCATATTAGCAAGGACTTAAAACTTCAAAGTCCTCCTAACATCCAAAGCTATGAACCTCGGATGTTTGGATTTCAGAACACATGACAGAAATGGTGGGATTTGGCAGGAGGGGTACATTGTTTTCAACTAGCACATCTTTGTTAAGTCGTTGACTCATCGGGCTCTGCTTTCTCCCTCTTTTCCATAGCTCTTGACTTGTTGAGGAAGTGAGGTTGTGTCATGTCTTCCTTCCTCCTTTAAGAGGTTAGCTGCTTTTTTGATCTGCATTAAAATCTAATACACTCAAGTTCAAAGAGGAAGAGGCAAATGCCGCAAAAGTTAGGAATATATTTAGTGTCCCGAGTTTTGCCCATATTCAGCCTGATATATTTTGCTTTCTCTATGTGTTTTCCGCCTGAAGATAGAGATTCGCATTCTGATTGGTGGCTTGAGGGTGTCATTAGATCCTCATTAAAGACAGATGCTGTTGGGTGGGCTTTTCAGTGAGAGTTGAACAGAAAGCTTGTTGGACTTCTTCCTCTGGAGTTTCATCTGACAAGATGTTCTCTGGAACCCCACACTCTTTCAGGGCCCTTGGAATGTTGAGACACAAAAGACCTCGCAGATGATTTTATCCAGCCTTTGTAGTGGTGGAACTCAGGGCCTGGGGCCACGTAGCTTTATAGGGGAAGAGTAGAAACACAAACCCTGAGTTCCTGAGTTCCAGAGTCATGCTCTTGTGGCCATGTCATCCCACCAGTATCACCTGTTGACTTACACCTGATGTGGTCCAGCTCTTGTGCACAAAATAGGGAAGGCCATACCAAATGACATACATTTTACAACATTAAGTTTTTCTGTCTTCTCAGTTTTTACTTTTTTTAGTTAAAAAAAATTTTTTTAATGTTTATTTATTATTGAGAGACAGAGAGAGACAGAGCATGAGCATGGGAGGGGCAAAGAGAGGCAGAGACACAGAATCTGAAGCAGGCTCCAGGCTCTGAGCTGTCAGCACAGAGCCCAACGTGGAGCTTGAACTCATGACCCATGAGATCATGACCTGAGCTGAAGTCTTACACTTAACTGCTTAACCAACCAAACCACCCAGGCACCCCTCAGTTTTTACTTTTGAGTGAAACTTAAGATTTGCTCCAATAATCAGTTTAAACCTCCTGCTCACCCAAGCCCTCCCTTTCCTTCCAGTGGCCTTGTTTAAGCAGGGTGGTGGCCACACCTGGCCAGTGCACCTACTCGCCACTCTTCTCCTTTGCTCCTTCAGAATCCCTGGCAATTTCCGTCCCCGGTACCCAGAGACCTGCTTGAGCAGGACTTACTGCTGTGGGAGGAAGGGGAAGGGAAAGGGGAAGGGGAAGGGGAAGAAGGGGAAGGGGAAGAAGGGGAAGGGGGGGAAGCGGAAGAAGGGGAAGGGGGGAAGGGGAAGGGGGGAAAGGGGAAGGGGGGGAAGGGGAAGGGGAATCCTCTGCTAAACCTTCTGTGGGTGCTTGTTGGCATCATGGGGCTAGAGGCTGAAGGCCCAGCACTCAGGCCAGTCCCAGCCCCTGCTCTAGTTCTGCCCTCCAGGGGGATGGATCTGAGAAAAGAGATGGGAAGAGATGCTGCCACTCTGGGCATGCCGAGGGGCTTTAACGTCCCAGTACAAGTATCTTGGGGACACTGGAGAAGTCGCTCCATGAAAGCCAGCCTCTGCTTCCCAAGTAGGCACATGCTCAGCAGGTGTGGGCGGGCTTGGGCCTTACCCCTTCCGTCTGGCTGACTTGTTTCTCTCTCCCGGGATAAGTCGCCCACTCTTTCTTTGTGTCTCTCTCTCCCTCTGTCCTTGTTCTGCTCCAGCTTCCCACTCTCCTTGTCTCCGCCTCTGCCGCAACCCCACTCCTTTATTTCTGTGGCTCCTTTAATTGGCCATAATTAAGAGCCAAAGCCTATTATTCATAAGTTAATTGGTTGAATAAAAAATGTAACTTTCCCATTCATAACTTAAAGACTAGAAAGTGGAACAATATACATTTTTCCCTTAAACCCTAATTTAAAGGCAATTTAATCTATATTGCCCTTGACTGAGCTCCTCCCACACTTTGAATCCGTGTCCATGAACACAGAATTGCCCCTGTGCACCCCGTGTGAGCCCGTGTGTGGGCGGAGTTTCTGCCTCTCTAAAGTGTTGGCCCTAGGAGGCAATAACGTCTCTAGAGGAATGTGGGGCTCTGACAGGGATGAGACCCCCAGCCTACACTGCTCCCTCCTCTCCAGAAGGGACTTGCTTCTTTCCTCAGGGACTCTGATCAGTCCCTGAATGCATCTTAAGCATCCAGTCTGGCAGGAAGGGGTGGAGATTGGGTAGAATGGCCCCAGTTTAGACATGGGCTGCATCCACCAACCCTCTGAGTTGTTCTGGGAGCTTGGGGGCCCAAGGCCAGCTGTCCAGGCCACAAGCTCCAGAGACCCCAGGCATGGGCAGGGGAGAAACAGGGAAGTACAATAAGAGTAACAACAGCAATAGTACTAGCAAATTCTTACCGAGAGCCAGGCATTTTTATAAGCTCTTTAAAACATTTAACCCACGTAAACCTCATAACAACTTTGACATAAGCAATATGATCTTCATTTACAGAATGGCAAACTGAAGCACAAAGTAGGGTTGCCAGGTAAAATACAGAATGGCCAGTTCAATTTGAATTCCAGAGAAGCAGTGAGTAATGTTTCAGTATAAGTATGTCCCAAATATTGGGTAGGACATACTTACGCTAAAACGTTATTCATTGCTTATCGAAAACTCAAATTTAACTAGGAGCCCTGTGATTCTGTTGGCTAAATCTGGCAACCCTAACACAGAGAGGTAAAGAAACTGGCTCAAGGTCTCATGACTATAAGTGGCAGAGCCAGGATTCCAACCCAGTCTGGCTCCAGAGGCGAGTCCTTAATTAGTTCATGTTGCTACCTCCATCATCCCTGGACCCCCCTTTGCTTTGTTTAGGTGTCTTCATTTTAGCTGGGCTCAGCCTCTACACTGAGGAGTCTAACGTGACCTCCCTTCCCTACATGGTGCCAGCTGTCTGCTATGCCGTTCCTTAGCCACACTTTCTGTATCTTCCAGAAGCATAATTGGGTATCATTCCATTAAAATCCATTTACTCAACCCTTAGGTATTGAACACCTACTATGTACAATACTCTCTGCTAAAGTGGCTTTGGCTACCAGGTTAATTCTAGAAAAGGCTGGCACAGTCCCTGGAAGTACTTCTTCTAGATACCTCCAGTATGACCCTGAGTGAAGGTTTAATATGCTCCAGGCAACTCTTACGCAGCCATTTTCAATAGGGGGGCCTTGAAACCGTGTCCCCATGTTTGTTTTCTGCTCCATGCAAGTGACTCTCCTAGGGTGACCCCCAGGCTGGGTAGGATGGGAGGGCCATGCTTTTGGATGGGGGGCAGATAGGGGAGTGTTGGGGCCTCTGAGGGCCTGTCATTTTGCAGCCCAGGACTGCTCTTTAATGAAACCTTTCCTAAGAGACGTTCCTAAACTCTCCTCATTCCCCTTCCTACAGGTACTACTTTCCATGCCAGCGCTGGCTGGCAGTGGAGGAGGATGATGGCCAGCTGTCCCGGGAGCTGTTGCCAGTGGATGAGTCCTATGTGCTGCCCCCGAGCGAGGATGAGGGGGCCGGGGGAGGTGGTGACAACAACCCCCTTGACAACTTGGCCCTGGAGCAGAAAGGTTTCCTAAACTAGAGCTGGTTTCTTCCCTCCAGCCTCCCTCCCTCGGTCTCCATGTTCCCTTCCCCTGTGGGTTCTGAGCAACCCCTCCTCTGGCAGTGTGTCTGTACCGCCCTTATCCCTCCATGGCCAGAATGGGGAGGTGAGGAGACATATTCCCACATGCCTAGCATAAGGCTGGGTATAAAGTACATGACTAGGCATGGAGCTATGGTCAGGAATGGAGTGGAATGAAATAGGACAGGATGAGATGGAATGGAATGGAATAGAATGGAATATAGAACGGAATGGAATAGAATAGAATAGAATAGAATAGAATAGAATAGAATAGAATAGAATAGAATAAGAATAAGAATAGGTAGGGTAGAGTAGAGTAGAATAGAATAAGACTAGACTAGACTAGGCTAGAATAGGTTGTAGCCTGCTCCGATTTAGTTCTGTGTTCTCCCCTCCAGACACACCATAAGCCCTCAATACATTTTTGTCAAGGGAAAGAATGAACTTTCAAGAATTCTAGGATGCTTCCCTTCTTTGAAACTTACATCCCTAAAACTTCCCAGTGGAGAAGTCAGACCAGGCTCCTGGCTGATGAGCCTCTGACTCTCAGTCACCCCAAGTCTCCCCTAAACATCCTACAACTCTATTAATTGAGAGATTCCTATGTGAGCTGGAGGCGGGGAGACCTCATCTCTGCCTTGAGGAAGTTTCCAGACTACAGGCGACTGCAGAACAACACATGCTACAAGTAAAGGGATTCCTAGAAATGGTCACCACGCATGTAGAAATGTACTCAGTACGTTTTCTCCCTCCTCCCTCCACGAGAGGGGCAGTCTACCACTCACTTCTCCACACTCCTCTCCCTGCAGACAAATCTACCACATTCTCAGTGACCGTAAAGACTGGGGACAAGAAGAACGCAGGCACAGATGCCAACGTCTTCATCACGCTCTTTGGCACGCAAGACAACACTGGTAAGAACGCAGCATGGGGCCGAGCGAGACTCACCCACATTCCTCCCCGGGGAGACTAGGAGACTCAGCAGAACTTTCCAAGGAAATCCTGGTCATGCCTCTGTTTTTCTGTCTTCAAAGAAAATAATTGAAGAATTCCCCTGTGTTGTTTTACATTATTTTATTGTTTTATTTATTTTATTATTTTATTTTATTTTATTTATTAAAGAGCACTTAACATGTGCTCTATCCTCTCAAATTTGAAATGGATAATGCATCACTGTCGACTGTAGCCATGGACTGTATGGCAGGCCTCTGGAGCTCATTAATCTTACTCACCTGAAAGTACGCTTGTTGCTTAATAACTCCCCATCCTCTCCTCTCCCCAGCTCCTGGGAACCCCCATTCCAGCCTTTGATTTTATGAATTTGGCTATTTTGGATACTTGGTATAAGTGGAATCATGCTATATCTGTCCTTCTGTGTCCGGCTTATTTCACTCAGTGTAATGTCCTCAGGGACCATCCGCATTGTTGCAGATTGGAGAATCCTTCTTTTTTAAGGCCAAAGAGTGGTCCATTGTATGTATATATATCAACATTTTTTTCTATCTTTTCATCAGTTAATAGACATTTAGGGTTTTTTTTCCCCACATCTCAGCTATTCTGAATAGTGCTGCAGTGAAATGGGAGGGCTAATATCTTTTCAAGATCCTGATTTCAATTCTTTTGGATATATACCCAGAAGTGGGATTGGTGGGTCATATGGTAGTTCTATTTTTAATTGTTTAAGGAACTTTCGTACTGTTTTCCATAGCAACGACGCCATTTTGCATTCCCACCAACTATGTACGAGTGTTCCAATTCCTTCACATCCTCACCGACAGTTGTTGTCTTTTCATTTTTGGTGGCAGCCACCCTGTCAGGTGTGTGGTGAGATCTCGTTGTGGTTCTGATTTGCATTTCCCTGATGCTTAGTGACAATGAGCATTTCATTCATATACTGTTGGCCATTTGTATGTCTTCTTTGGAGAAATGTCTGTTTACGTCCTTAGCCCATTTTTTAATTGGGTTATTAGCTTTTTATTATTGAGTTGTAGGATATTATGGTAATGAACCCCTTATCAGATATATGGTTTGCAAATATTCTTTCCCATGCTGTAGGTTGCCTTTTCATTCTATTGATCGTTTCCTTTGCTGTGCAGAAACTTTTTAGTTTGATGCAATCCTCCTTGTTTATTTTTTTTTAATTTTTTAATGTTTGTTTATTCTTGAAAGGGGGGTTGGTATGAGCAGAGGAGGGGCAGAGAAAGGGAGACACAGAATCCAAAGCAGGCTCCAGGCTCCAAGCTGTCAGCACAGAGCCAGACATGAGGCTCGAACTCATGAACTCTGAGATCATGACCTATGCTGATGTCAGATGCTTAACCGACTGAGCCACTCAGACGCTTCCTCCACTTGTTTATTTTAGTTTTTGTTGCCTGTGCTTTTGGTGTCATATCCATGAAATCATTACCAAGACCAACGTCACAAAGCTTTTCTCCTATGTTTTCTTCTAGGAGTTTTACAGTTTCAGGTCTTATGTTTAAATCTGTATCCATTTTGGGGCTCCTGGGTGGCTCAGTAGGTTGAGTGTCCAACTTCAGCTCAGGTTATGATCTCACAGTTCATGAGTTCGAGCCCCACATCGGGCTCTGTGCTGACAGCTCGGAGCCTGGAGCCTGCTTCGGATTCTGTGTCCTGACAGATTGCATGCAACTAGTGCTGTTGGAGGAAAGCATATTCCCTTTTTCTTAAAAATCTCCATGCGACGTGACTTGTCTACCTGGATTGTAAACATTGGTTCCTTTAGAGATTCTTCCCAAAGCTTACTAAGCTGGTTCTCCTGTACACCAGGGGGCAGAGAGCCCCCTGTCCCCTCTCCCGTCTTCATTCCCCTGTCTACCACCTCAGAAGTGTTTGGAAGCCATATGCATCCTCTTCCCTTCAGCGTCCTCTCCTTAAGTAATGGTGCCTGATCCTATGGTCATTCTTTCTCCAGGCCTTCCTGAAACTTTTTTGCCATTTCTTGTACTCTTGCTGGAGGCATCACTCTGTTTACCTTTCAAAACCACAATGAAGGGCCTCCCAGTCCAAACAGTGACTGGTCTCTTCTCCATGACTCCTGCCAGCTTTCTTCTTCTGTTCAAGGCTGAGACCCCAGGGAGCATGGGGAGGCTGGTTTTGTCCCTGGCTTCCTCCGCATGTAGAAAAACGTGGGGGATGTGGAGGCACAGTCAACTGACTTAGAACTCCACCACTTTCTCCTGGATGGTCTTGAATACGGTACTTCACCTCGTGGTGTGCCTCCTTTTCTTTAGATACAAACTGGAAATAAAAATACACACCTTGAAGGCTAATTACAAAGCTCACTAAAAAGACACACACACACACACACACACACACACACACACCCCAAATTGTTAAATGTGCAAAGGTTCCCGGTGGATAGTAATTGCATGCTCTAAATTTTATGAGAGTTAGAAAAATTTGGTCATTATGAGGAGGGACCCAAAGGGGTAGTCCGGCTCGGTTTAAAGGTCTCAGGTTCAGCCAGTCATATGGGGGCCATTTGGTTGACAGGAATGACCCTCCTGAAATCCTCCAAGACCAACAGCGACAAGTTTGAGAGGGACAGCATCGAAATCTTCACCGTGGAGACACTGGACCTGGGAGATCTGTGGAAAGTCAGGATTGGCCATGACAACACAGGTCTGGCTTCCCTCCCCCTCTGTTTTCTGCTAAGAATATAAGGCCCACACACAGGTCCCTGTGGGTCTGGGAAAGAATACGCAAGAAACTTGAATGTCATCTGCCTTCCACGATGACACAACTTCCTCAAACCCTTCAACCCAGTGGAACCCTAGCTGCACACAGAAGATTCTGGTCTCGTTGGCCTGGGCTGGGGCCTGGACACCAGTGACTTCCCAAAACCCCTACTCTCCGTGGTTTCACTGTGCACCCACCTTTGAGAATCCCCAGTATAGCTCAGTGGTTCTCTGACCTGAGAACCAGGAGCTCCTGACAGGTTCTGTTGCTTAACAGAACCACCTCGGGGGGTTGTTAAACATAGGTTTCTGGGCCTCATCCACGCAGGCGTTGATTCAGTAGGTCTGGGGTGGGACCGGAGCATTTCTGCTTCGCACACATGAGGCTGCTGGTCTGGGGACTCCACTTTGAGAACCATGGATCTAGTCCGTTCTTCCCAGAAGCCACTGACACTACAGCCAGACAAAGTTTGTTCTCTTAGTGAAGTAGGACATGTGTTCTTGGTCTTTAAGTATTTTAAGGCTAGGGAAGGAGGCCACCTTCCCAGCCCCTGGGATGGAGAGACGGGTTCTCTGCTCAGCTCCTACTTCCTTCTTTAAACCTGATCGCTCATTTTTCCAGGGAAGACCCTCAGTCCTTCACAGACTTCCCTTTCCTTCATGCACCACAAACTGGCAGGAATGACCCTCCTGGAATCCTCCAGGACCAAAGGCCAGAGAGCTCACAGTGTCATCCTTGTCGCTGGGTGAAATGACAAAATCCCCATTAATACGAGTTCTCTCTGGCATCTCTGAGCTCCCTTTTTAGAGTGCCTTCCACCCTGGACAGTGTGCTTGCCGTCACCTCCTGTCACCTCTTCCCCAGGCTCCTTTGCTCTTGTTAATTTCCCCAACAGCAGCCTGGAGTGTGACCCAGCTTCAGCTGGGTGCACATTTCAACAGGAGTCATTTAGCAATGCTATCAGGGAAAGGAACGGCGTGGGCACGGGTGCAGCTGTAGACGTCAGCCACGGGCAGGGAAGCGTGTCTGGAGTGTCTGAGGTCACCCACAGTAAACCATCTGTGTAGAGCTCGGTGGTGGGTTCCGTGTCTCCTTCTCTGCAGGCAAGGCTCCAGGCTGGTTTGTAGACTGGGTAGAGGTGGATGCCCCGTCTCTTGGAAAGTGCATGACCTTCCCCTGTGGCCGCTGGCTGGCGAAGAATGAAGACGACGGTGCCATCGTCAGGGACCTCTTCCACGCGGAGCTTCAGACGAGGCTGTACACGCCATGTAAGAACTGTGCACGGCATGGCTGACCCTCCTCCCAGACCCCATCGCCCACTACCCCGTCTTGGCTCCAACCCCTCCTCCAGCCCCGACCCCAGGCCAGGTGTACCTCCTCTCCCCAGTTCCCTGGGCCTTGCGTGGGCTGTGGGCAGTGCCCTGGATCCACGGTAAGGAAATAGAGAATTTAGTCCCACCTCTACCCCAAACCAGCTGGTGACAACAGGCAGAGAGCTTGGCCTCTCTGGGGCTGTTTCCTCATCTGCAAAATAGAGATAATAATACAACATGGTCATAAGACCCAAAAGGGAAGAAAGACAAAAGTCTAACTGTGAGAAGTCATATGGGCCCCATCACCGGTGTTCAGTCCATTCAGTAACGTGACCAAGAAATCACTGCTGTAAGATTTTATCCTGATTGGGAGTAGAGGGTGGAGACTTGAAAAGATGATAAATGTAGGCCTCTCACCAGCTAAAGCAGGGGAGGAAAGAGAACAATTTGGTAAAGTTTTGACACTTCCTTTCCAGTGTCATCAGAAAGTATGGATTAAACGTTCATTTACATGTAGGACATACTAGGTACTGAGAACCAAACTGAAATCAACCAAACTATAAAAATCTGTTTAAATGTGCTAAAATCAGAACCAAACCCAGAGAATATAATTTTTTTTCTAGCCAAATAATTAGCTATACCAAAAGATTTCCCCCAAACAGCTCATAATTACATGATATGATTCAGTGATGACTTTTTTTTTTTTTTTTTTTTGCCTAAAGCAATTAAACTGGAAATGACCCGATCGATCAGGATATTTTCTGGTCCAAAGCCTGAAACAAAGTGACATTTCCCTCTAGTAAAATCTCTGCATATACAAAGCAAACCCTGGATGTAGACACTGCCCCCAGGAGCTGCCTGCAGTCTAGGACAGACATACTGACCTGACAGATGTACATAGAGCTGGCAGCATACTGGGTGAGACACTTTAAGACAGAAGTAGCTGTTTCTCCCTTCGTGCCCTAGGACAGGCCTGAATTTGTATGGCCTGACCTTGAATACATTCAGCTCTAGCCTCATACTAAAGCAAGGCCATTTGCCCTTTGTCTTAGACTCAGTTCACACACACACACACACAGACACACACACACACACACACACACACACACACACAGCGCAGGAGAGACTTGCCTTTCTGACTAGAGAGCTGTGGAGGCAGCTTCAAAGTGCCCCTCTCCCCAAGTAAGTGCCCAGAGAGGAGGGTCTGCTGCTCAGAACCTATTTCCTTGTTTGGGAAAGGTCTTGAGGGCCCAAAGCCAGGGAGCTCCCAGGGATGAGGAGCTGCAGTCCCAGGAGTGGTGCCCCGTTGTCATTCTCAGGGGCCTGGAAGGCTTAGAACTGGATTTGGCAGTTCATCAAGGCTGCCCAATACACGTGAAACCAAAAGAACACAGCAAGATGGCACTGCCTCCTGGCCGACTGAAATGTGCTGCCCACACAGTAGAGATGGGGCAATTAGGAAGTGGACCATTGTGATGGTCTGAATTTACAGGCTCCACGTAGCATGGAGCCCTGAACGTCAGAGTCCTGTTAAGGCTGAAGCCTGTGTTCTGGGGATTGCTGGTATCGAAGCGGGTGTCTCAGGGCAGCTGGTGCAGGAAGGGAAAGGATGAGAGGGAACAGCTCCCCAATTCGTGCCGTCCAGATCTACTCCTCAACTTTAAAAAGTCAAGTATTTTCAGAGCATTCTTCCCAAATGTATTTTTTTTTAATTTTTAACGTTTATTTTTTGAGAAACAGAGCATGAGCGGGGGAGGGGCAGAGAGCCAGGGAGACGCAGAATCCCAAGCAGGCTCCAGGCTCTGAGCTGTCAGCACAGAGCTCTCTCTACACGGAGCCCAAACTCACAAGCTGTGAGATCATGACCTGAGCTGAAGTTGGATGCTTAACCAACTGAGTCATCCAGGCGCCCCTTGTCCTAAATGTATTTTTCAGAACTCCACAAAAGTTCTCCACTGAAAGTTAAATTCAGTTAAATAATCTGAAAACCACAGATTCTATGTCAAACCCTCTCATTTCACAGACAAAGAAAAGGACCCAGAGAAGTATATCCATTTGCCCAAGGACACACAGCTCCTCGATGGCAGAGGCAGAACTAGAAATCAGGAAGCAAATCTGAGCTCGGGCCTAGGCATGAGGGCTGAAGGGTGGGCTGTTCCTGCCCAGATATTTTTAGGGCTTCTCCTGCTGCCAGAGAGTCTCAGGAAAGTTCAGTTCCTCCTGGCCTTAGACCAGGGAGACACCCAAGAGACCTCAGAGGCAGTTGCCTCTATTACTGCCCGATGGCCTGTTTCCCTTAACCTTGGTGAGGGCCCGGTTCAGGCCATTGTGGGAATGGCGATCACCCCCGTAGGCCATAGGCCCTGTGACTGGTAGGTAGCGAGCAATATTCGCCTCCAATTCACGACAACAGCACCCTTAGAGGTTGACCACACAGGATTTAGGGGTCAGACAAGCCTGGGCTCACACTGGAGCTCTACTTCTGACCAGCCATATGATCTGGGGCAAGTTACTTTACCTGTATGAGCCTTGTTTTCCCCATCTATGAAATAAAGTACAATGATATCTCCTCCGGAGGTCATTGTCAAGGTTATAGGGGATGAGGCAGGTAGAACGCTTAGTAAAGAGTCTGGCACCTGACAAGTGCTCAGCAGATGGCCGTTATCGTTAATACAGGTGTTATAGTTCTACAGCAGAGTAACCATCATACTAAATGAAAAGAAAATTCATTGGCTTTGGAGCAAATTTGGGGAAGGTCGGGGCCACCTGTGAGAAGGTGACTTTTAAATGTGATTCCTTTCGAGGTCAAGACCACAGGATAGGGCAGATTTCCACTTAAACTGTTTCTCTGGGTTTTCAATGTTTTTTTATTACTGTGACTTAGAGTAAGTTGTATATACCTTTATATACCTATGAAACAAGTGTCACAAAAATTTTTAGCCTGTGTGTGATGTCCAGTGATATTTTTTATTCGATTCTATTCAATTCCATATATTTTTTAAAATACTGGTGATGACTCACTAAATTTATTCCATAACTTGCTAATGGATTTCAGTCTGTAGTTAGCAACATACACTTTTAAACTACTGGTCTCAAACTGCAGTGTAAAGTCTGAGTTAAATATTTAGATCAGTAGACTCATCCCATAGAGAATCTGAGGAAAGGTTGGGAATCTGGGTGTTTAATAAGTACCCAAAGAGTTTCTGAGGTGAAGGGCCAGTGACCCACACACTGGGCAGTGCTGGCCTCTAGCCAGGCTGGCAGGTGCCCATCGGGAAGCTGCTTGCCAACAACACTGATGGGTCAACCTCCCTTTTAGGAGTTCACAAGGTCACCACCACCCCCCTCCACCACCCACATCCAACCCAGCGAGGGCCAGATGCGTTATGGACAGGTTAGGAGGGCAAGCCAGTGTGGAGCAAGTGAGGGTGAGAAGAGAAAGGATTCTCACCCTGTAGACTGCTGATCTGATTGGTCCCTTGCCCCCTGAAATATAATCCTCCTGTTTATAGTGTCCACAGCTAAGGAGCATGATGGACACTTTACAGAAGAGGAAACTGAGGCTCCTGTGACTTGCCCACGTCACACAGACGGTCAGAGTAGATTCTGTGCTTTCAGCCAAACTGCTGTACCAGCTCTGTGTTGTGAGAGGCACAGAGACCCTGGTCTGAGGTGACAGGCGCTGCCTGTGGGCACTAGGTGTGACAGGACACTGTCTCCCCCCACCCCTGCACCTGTGGTTGCTAAGCAGCCACGTGAAGGTCCACGTCCCTGGGCAGCAGCTCCCGGTGACGGGGCCTGGGGCCATGGTGCCGATGAAGAACTTGATCTTGTCCACGTTTGTTTTCTGTTCTCACCTCCCCTCTGACTTCACCGTCTGTCCACCACCCTCAGTTGTCCCTTACGAGATCATCCTCTACACGAGTGACGTCTTTGCTGCCGGGACGGACGCCAACATCTTCATCGTCATCTATGGCTGCGATGCAGTGTGCACCCAGCAGAAGTACTTGTGCACCAACAAGAGGGAGCAGAAGCTGTTCTTTGAGAGGAAGTCAGCCTCCCGCTTCATTATGGAGGTGCCTGGGATCCATAATGCCGGGAGGCTGCCGGGGGAGCTGGGACTGGGAAGCAGGGGGCACCAGAAGAGGGGAGGAGGCACCCTAACGGGCTGCTGTGGTGAGAGGGCCAGGCAGTTCATCCAGCCTCACTGGGCCTCACTCAGTACATCGGAATAACCAGGAGGGCGGGCACCTCACCCAGCCCCACCGGGACTAGTGTCAGGATCTAAGGAGACAGTGAGTGGACAGGGCTTGAGGAAAATAGAGGCACAATCCCATTTCCACTGGGGCCACCTCCAGGGCCAGCGATAACACATGTGTGTCCGTCGAGAGCTTGGCTTCTGGACATCCCAAATGGTCCCCTGCTCCCCTCTGGCCTAGGGGTTTGCTTGTTCCGTGTTTACTCTAGGCGTCGGTCACAGCACCTTGGCGTCCTGTGCACTTCAGCTCAGCGTCTCCCCTGTGCTCTCCGCTGTGTGTTAGGTTGGGTGGGAGAGGTAGGAGAAAGGGAAGGCCCAGACTCTCTCTGCAAGGGGCTTGCAGTCCAGCTGGAGAACCCCAGACCTCCACACAAGGCCAACAAGAGAGAATAACTGATCCTGTGGGTGAGAGCAGTGTCACAGGGCTTTATCTCTATTAACTCACTTAAGCCTCACAGCAGCTCTGTGCTGTTATTATCCCTGTATAAAGATGGGGAAACTGAGGTACAGAAAGTTGAATAGCTTACATAAATTCACACAGCTAGGGTGTAATGGAACCAGGATTCAAACCCAGGAGTAGTGGCTCAAAATATGTGCTCTTAGCCCCTGCAGGTCACTAGCCCATGGTGATGAAGGCACATGCGGGACTGATCGAGAATGCAAAGGAGGGACAAGAGGGGGAGGCATTCCTAGCAAGGGGAACATCATGGCCAAGGGCCAGAGCTGGAAATAAACACAGCATGTGGTTTGGTGGGAGGGACAGGAGGAGAGGGACATGACAGGTAGAAGACCAGCTGAAGCAAGACTTGGAGGGGACAGCTCTGAAGAGCTAAGCGGCTCACGAGGCTGGACTCTCCAGGTAGCAGGGACCTTTGGAGAATGCCCCTTCTGATGGGAAACAAAATCCAGAGCCCCATCCTCCTTCCCCGGCCAGTGTCTGTCCTGGGGGGCTCCCTGCTCCCTTTCCACCTTCTCTGGGAGCAGTCAGCACTTGTGGGAAGGTTGCCACCTTGGTGGAGTCTTTAACAAAGAAAATTCAAGGCTGATTCATTTATCCACACGAAGCGGCAGCTCATCCACCCAAGATGGCGTGGTACTGAGTCATCCAGCCCTGACTCCGTCAGCGGTGGGGCTGTGATCACACCTCGGCACGGCTTCCGTGGAGTTTTATCAATGGAATGCCCACTAACGGCAGCTATAGTTGGCCAGTAGTTTGTTGCTGTGTTTTTTTCTTTCTTCTTTTCAAATCTTTCCGGCTGCTGGGGGAGTGTGAGGGTCTGGAAACAAATGAAAAAGCTTTGTGTCTCTGTTTCTCCGTGTCTCTGTCCGGACTGGTCTTCAGGTAGGACGCAGAGGGCTGGGTCGTAAGCACATAGCCCTGCATCCTGGTTCTGGCTCTGGGCTTAGACGGAAAGTCATGAGCAAGCCACTCCCTCTCTCTGTGGCTTTGTCCTAAGACTCGGGGAGTGGCCGAGAAAATAGCAATAATAACTAGAATTTATTGAGCACTTGCCTTGTGCCAGCCCTGTCCTGAGCCCTTCATGTGCATCAGTTCACGGAATCCTCATCTCCATTCCAAGAGTTGCTAGTACGATGATCTCTTTTTACAGCTGAACTGGCATGGGGAGGATAAGAAACTCGCTCAGGGCGTCATAATTTACAAAGGGCAGAGGCAAGATTTGGACTCCAGTTCAATTCCAGAACCTTCTCTGCTTAGCTCTTCCACCTCTTGGGAGGATGTTAGGGTTTCTTCTGATTCCGAGTCTATTCCTGAGGCCCGTCATCCATGGCTCGCGTTCCCCTGAAGGCCTCCTTGCTCCCTGAGGGTCACAGCTAAGACGGCCACCCTGACGTGGCATCCCTGACTGACTGGCTGGATGATTAAGGTTCCAAAAGTACCATTGAAGCCAAGGTCCACACATCTGGAACCTCAGAGATGGAATGGGGAAAGAAAAGAGACCTCTGGACAGAGGGAGGGGCAGGGGAATCTTCACTGCCCAATGCATCTGGCAGCTCAGTGTCCTTAAGTGGACGTCCTGTGGCCACAGATATCCCCCACAGCTCCTGTGTCTCTCCTATTTCGAGAAAACGAGGCCTTGTTAAAATGCCCAGAGCATTAATGTCAGCCTGAAGTCACCAATCTTTGTTCGGGGATCAGAATGGCCCTCAGGGGATCACAGGGGACAGCGCTTCTCTGGTGAAGTGAGAGTGAGCTGGCTGGAGGGGGTGAGGGGCTGCGCTGCAGGGCAGCAGAACCAACCTCAGTGGCAGCACCCTTGTCGAGTCACGCAGGCTCCAGCAGTGACGTGCCATGCTGGTCACTTGGAAGGAGAGACGAGGTGACAGAACCATGGCTGTGATCTTAGACCTAGAAGTGACCTCAGGGGGTCACCCCACCCATGCCTCTGCCTTCAGCTGAGTAACACATTACTCCCCCCATTTTATAAAGAAGAAAGTTGGGGCCTGGAAGGTCAAGTGCCTTGCCTCAGATTATACAGGTGGTAGGTGGGAGCACCGTGGCTACAACTGGGAAGGATGAGGGTGGAGACAGGAGTACGGGCAGGTCCCCCAGCAGGGCTGATGGGCCCGTCCTTGGCTGCCAGCCGTGGGTGGGTGTGTGGGGAAGAAGGAAACCAGTGGTTGGAAGCTGTTCTGTTTCGTTCAGAGGTCACCTCCATGTGCGGTTATAGAGGCTGTGCGTTTGATGAATGACTTAATCTATCATTCAGATGCCGTTCCCTCATCAAAAGCCCTTGCCTGCCGTGGAGCTGACTCTGCTGTCTCCTAGCACTGAGAACTTGATGGTGCCGGCCAGGCGGCCAGCTCCGTAGAGAGGCTTCGAGGACACTCCAGTCAGCACATCCCCCCTTGCCTTGTGTCTGGCCATCCCACTGCTTCGTTAAGGGATGTGGAAGGATCAGGGCATCAGTCATTCCTGACAAGAGTCCCTCCCCTGCACCCTGTGCCATAGGCTCCAGGCAGGAGAGACAAGACATGGTGTCTCCTGAATTTCAGACACAAGCATCAGCTTTTCCATTCAGTGAGTCTTCCACACATACGATCATGGTTAAGGTCAACATTGCACATGACAGAACCTGACTGATACTGTCACACCTGTTTTTCAGATGAGGAAACACTCATTCTTTCATCCTTTCAAGCAAAGGTATCCTGAGTTCGGGGGTTCACAGGCTCTGTTCTAGGTTTTAAGGATAGAATGATGGGCAAGGACAGGTGCAGTGCCTGCCCTTGTGGCTTTCAGTGGTAGAGAAGACGATATTACACAAATGAAGGCAAACTTCTGACTGTGAGAAGTGCAGGGGAGAGGGGTGCTATGGGATGCTGTAAGAGCTTCTCATGAAGAGATTTGAGTTTCTTGAGGTGGTGAGGGGGGCTTCCCCGAGGAAGTGATCCTTGATCTGAGACCTGAATGATGAGGTTGAGGTTTAGCTAAAGAAGAGGAGAGTGGAAGAGCAGGAAGAGCCTGTGCAAAGGTCCTGTGGCAAGAGAACATCAAGTTTGAGGGACTGGAATTTGAAGGATATAGAAGAGGGGTAGCTGGAGACAGAGGGGCCCTTAGGGGCCAAGGAGAAGGTCAGGCCGACAAGACAGGGCATGGGCAGAACCAGAATTCCTCTTCTGAAACCCAAATCAGTTCTCAAGCAGGGAATGAACTACCACAGTGGTAAGTAATGGAAGACAGAGAGGTGGGCTCCACCATGAAAAGGAGAACGGCCTCCCAGAGGTTGATGGAACTGCGTTCTGGAATCTAGGCTGATTTTAAGTGGGGAGAGAGGAAGGGAAGCATGAGCATGGCGTGTGGAGGGGAGAGTGGGGGCGGGCTTGGCTGGACAGTGGGGGCATACTGGGAGAAAGCGGCCCCTGGAAGTTCAAAGGGACTCAAGAGTGGATGCCCTGGGCAGACAGTATGTTGCTGAGTTTTACTTTCCTGAACTTTTCTACTACCATCTGGTGCATTTTCTCCTTTCCACAGTTAGAAGATGTAGGGGAAATCATTGAGAAAATTCGGATCGGCCATGACAACACAGGCATAAATCCGGGGTGGCACTGCTCCCACGTGGACATCCGCAGGCTCCTCCCCGATAAAGATGTGAGTTTCTGACCGATCTGTCCTGCTGTTTCTTTTGCCCCTTTCCAGCGGAGATTCAAGGCAGATTCCTGATAAGAACCTGCAGCCTTATTGAGTTGAGGTAAAATCTGAGGACAGTTCACCCAGTTCACTCAGAGTACAGGAACCAGCTCAGGTCCAGGACAGAACCTTTTAGAACCTGGTTTAAGGGTCAAGGAGGAGCATCTGGGCAGCCCCGTCTCTGTGCCCCACCCCCAGGGCCACATTACTGAGTGACCCTCAGTATGTGAGTGACCGAGTATGCCCTTCCCGCTGCTCAAAGTCAACTCACAGAAAAAAACTCACCAGAACAACTTGGCAAACATCCTGAAGCCACACGATTCTAAACGTGGACGGCAGGTTTCAATTGTGGCTGTGGTTGAGTGACCTGAGAGCAATTTAAAAATACAGAGCCCCTCCCTTTACCCACTGAATCTGAGTCTGTGGGATGAGGTTCTGATGCCTATTTTTTTTTAAATTTTTTTAAATGTTTTTTATTTATTTTTGAGACAGGGAGAGACAGAGCATGAACAGCGGAGGGTCAGAGAGAGGGAGACACAGAATCCAAAACAGGCTTCAGGCTCTGAGCCGTCAGCACAGAGCCTGACGCGGGGCTCAAACTCACGGACCGTGAGATCATGACCTGAGCCGAAGCCGGCCGCTTAACCAACTGAGCCACCCAGGTGCCCCACTGATGCCTATTTTTAAGTTACCCTAGGAACCCCACCTTCAAGAGCCAACCCCTGATGTGGTTGTTGAAGTCTTTGAATAAGACTGGATATACTGGCCTCCCTTGGTGGCTTTTGCATTATCTGTGGGGCTCAATGACCCTTGTCATTGGTCCCCATGAGTGTTGACATGCTGATGAATCACTGAAGTCAGAAGGTTCCACACAAAGGGCTAATTTTCCTCTTGCCTCCTCACCCCAGGGCACAGAGACCTTGACTTTCCCTTGTGACCGATGGCTTGCCACGTCAGAAGATGACAAGAAGACCATTCGAGAACTGGTTCCTTATGATATCTTCACTGAGAAATACATGAGAGATGGGTCCTTGAGGCAAGTCTACAAGGAAGTGGAGGAACCTCTAGACAGTAAGTGTGGTGCCCTCCTCACGGTCAGCAGCAGCCCTTCCTTGTAGGGCACCTGCCCCGTGCCAGGCCGAGTCTTTGCACCCCAGGAGGCAGGGTCTGTTATTATCTCCACTCTGTAGAGAGGCACCTGGGGCCCACAGAGGTTGCCTAACCTGCCCAGGTGCACACAGCTGATAAATGGCAGGCTCTTCTTCAGGGTCCCGGCTGTGTCACTGCACGTCTTTCCGTGGCCTGATGGTGACACTGCGTCCCATGTGTGCTCTGTGCCTGGATTCTCCTGATCCTTGTGGCCTCCCTCCTCTTCGTTTATTCACTACTCCTCTGCAAGGCTTGGTCCTCTCTGCTCTCACAGGATGCGTATGATTCAAGAAGCATCCTGGACTGCATGTATTTGTGTGTGCATGCGAGTGTGTGGGCACGCCCTTACACAGGCACGCATTCCTCCTGGACGACAGGGATAGTCACACCTCTTTTTTGAGCAGCAATGCCACTGTCCTGTCAATCCCCAGGTTATTCAGTCAGCCCTAAATAAGCTTTAGCTGTATCAAAAATCAAATTTCCTTGCCAAAAGCAAGCTTTCTACCACTGGCGAGGTGCAAAATACCACAGGCTCCCCATGGGGGCGGTCTGCACGGATCAGAGATGCCCCAAAGGCTTGGAGACTCGGCTCATATACGTTGCCTTGCATTCCTTCTGGAAAAAACTGGACTAAAATCCAAGATTCCCGGCCCCATATGGAACTAGGGGGATGTAAACCAGCTATAGCTCTAACATTTCCTTTGATCTCAGTTGCCACTCGGTTAGAGATAAAAACAAGTGTTGCCTCCGTAATGTGCCCTTCCCTACCCAAATCCCTTTGCTGTTAAATCTGGAGGAAAATTCCCTCTTCTACTTGGGTCCCAGAGGATGCCCTGGAAAGCTGTCCCAGCGGCACACTTGGGCTGTTCTGTATTAATAACATGCCACAAACCCACTCGGTGCCTGGCGATGTTTCTAGGGAAACATCTTTCCACCAAGAGCCGTGTGGCTTGGGTGGGACAAGGGAGGGAGGAGGATCCAGAAATAGCCGTGTTTGACTGCACAACTGCATTGCTCAGCGCCCAGAAGCGGAATCAGTGTTCCATTCCCCAAGGACTGGAAAGAGCAGTGGGGGTGCAGGAGGGGGAGAAGGAGGGCCATCCATCCACAGCCCCTGGTGACACAGCACCCCACTCTGGGACGAGGGCTCCTAGCAAAGGTCCTACCTCAGTGCGGAGCAGGGCTGAATGTGAATGCGGAGAAAACATGAAGGGGAGGACAGTCGATTGTGTCTAAACTGTGACAGGATTCCTAATGTCACCTCATGTCAGTGTCAGCCAGACAGACTTGGGTAATGTTGACGCTCAAACACCAAAGAGAAGGTTTTATTTATTAATGCAGCACATGAAATGCTTGACAGATGCCGTGCTGAGCTGAGCGAGGTAGGGCCCGAGGGCAGCGGGCCTGGTTCTGGTTCCCGCCCTGGCCGAGGGGGCAGGCTCTGGGGAGCTGTGCTCACGGGGCACCTCGGAGGTCAGAGGTCGGCAGAGCAGAGCACTGGGCAGGGAGGGTGGCTGGGGAAAAGGTTTGGAGAAGGGGCTTGCAGGAGGGGGCTGAGCTCAGGTTTGCATTTGAGTTTGTGACATCTAGCCAAGGCGGACGTGTCCCCCAGGTGACAAGGCTGTGGATCCAGGGCACAGGAGGGAACTGGGTTGGAGACACAGGCTCGGGGAACTCAGAGAGGTCAATACCCAAAGCATGCAGGAAGGGAGCTGAGGGAAGCGGACAGAACCAGGCATCCGGGGGGCGGGAAGAAGATTAGGAACCCGGAAAGCCGCTGCAGAAGGAGCGACCAGAGAGGCAGATGGAGAGCAGGAGAGAATGATGCTGTGGAGTCCAAGGGAAAAAGAGGAAAATAATAGGAACCACTCTGTGGGCGTGAACGTGTTCCATAACCGTGGGTATGAGTAACTCACATCATCTTCCTTTTTTTGATTTAATTAAATGTGGTCTGAGCCCACTTTGCAGGGGTTGGTGAGAAAGTCCATCTCAGTCACTGCAGGGAGCGGGGGATCCCTCTTTTTCGGCTTCATAAGAATCCTGAGCCTCACAGGAGGGGCCTGGCCCTTAGTCCAGGGCAGGTACCACCGACACCTATGTCCTCCCAACACATGGTGACGGTTGCTGCTGGGTTCTCCGCAGACACGCGGGTCGGCATTTCTCTGTGTGGCCAGAAACACTTCAGCTTCATCATGAGACCCTCTCTCTGGCCATGAGGCCTCCTTGCTTCAATTTCCCAGATAACCACCTCAGCCTTCCCCCTGCGGGGACTCTGTGTGCAGATGAGGGGTTCCCGCCACCCAAGCGGACTCCCGAACCCTCACCCCCACGCAGGCTAGGGAAACCAACCTTCCTCCAGGCTGGCCACTCCCGCCCTTCACCTCAAAGCCACAATCTCCATCCCTCCCCTTGGGGATAATCTGGCTAAGTCCCCTCTTCCTTGGCCTGAAACGCCAAAGCTTTTAGGACAGAGGAATACAGAGAGGGGACAGAGAATTCTTAGCCACATAAAAATGCACTTCTTGCCTTTCCCCTAGGGGTGGAAGTTGGAAAAAGAGATACTTTATTCTTCCTCGACGAGCCCGCAGCAGCAAAACAAAGACAAGACAGCATTTGTTTTTATTTTCATGAATAACTTTTAATAACTGTGGCACCAGTATTTATCCAGCCCTTCCCATGGGCCATGGGAGCTGAAGAAGAGGGTGTCAGTCACTGGGGCAGGTGCTGGATGGCAGGGAGTTGGAGAATAAAGGAAAATAAAGAAATGGGGCAGCTGGGTGGCTCAGTTGGTTAAGTGTCTGACTCTTGATTTCAGCTCAAGTAAATAAATATTTTTTAAAAATCAGGAAATGGACACTATGGGGAAGCTATACTTTCAAAAACATTTGATTTTTTTCTAAAAACCACTTAGAAGGAACTGGCATGGATACTAGTCACCCTCAAGTAGGAAGGCATATTATTTTTTTAATTTATATTTATTTTGAGAGAGAAAGAACAAGAGCAGGGGAGGGGCAGAGAGAGAGAGAGAGAGAGAGAGAGAGAGAGAGAATCCCAAGCAGACTCTGTGCTGTCAGCACAGAACCCAACTCAGGGCTTGAACTCATCAACCATGAGATCATGACCTGATCCGAGATCAAGAGTAGGATGCTCAACCGACTGAGCCACCCAGGGGCCCCGGGCAGGCATATTGTTGTCCGTGTGTCAGGGAAGGTAGATTTAGTGACCACAGCGTGCACACACGTCAGGCAGTCTCTGGCATCTTCCCCCGCTGGAAGCACAGACAGCTGGGTGGGTGGATGGTTTGAGGGCTTACAGTTCCTTTAATCCTAAAGCCAATGCCATTCTTTTCTTCCCTTTGTCTGTCTGTCTGTCTGTCCGACTGCACGCCCAGTTGTGCTGTACTCGGTGCAGATCTTTACAGGAAATGTTCCTGGGGCAGGGACGGACGCTAAAGTCTACATCACCATCTATGGAGATCTGGGGGACACTGGGGAGCGGTACCTTGGCAAGTCAGAGAACCGCACCAACAAGTTCGAGAAAGGAACGGTATGCGGGGCACACAGAGTTTTTACCCCCTTCCCTTCCCCTCCGGGGTCCAGGTGTCTGGGGGCCAGCTCTTGGTCCCTGAAGCTGTCTGTGAACCTTGTGGGGTGTCAAGCTCCCTCATGTGGGCGGTTGGCCTTGCACTTCTTCCTGCAGAGCAGCTGGTCCCCTCTCTGAGCCTGTGCATGGGCCCTGGGCCCTGCATCTGGGGTGGAGGGTAGACCAGAGGGTAGGGTTTGGGCAACTGAGAAGCCTGTTTGAGTTGGCTGTACTGGGGCGGGGCGGGGGCGGGGGGATGCTGGTCATCATCAGAAAATCCAGCTCACTATGGGCGGATGATGAGCATGGGGGTGAACATCAGAGTGGTGGGGGCTGGAGGCCTGCCTCTCCTGTCAGCTCCTTATCTGGTTGAACCTGTGTGGACTTGGTTTCTCCATCTGTAAAATGAGGAGCCCGATGTGAATCAGCTAAGCTGTGTTGTGCAGAGCTCTGGGCAGAACTGAGGCCCATGGGAGCCACGGAGGGATTAGAGGAGCAGACAAGTACCCCGCTCCCCCAGCTAAGGTCCACTTTGACCTGAACTATCTATGGAAGTGCCAAGAAAGTGCTCTATTAGGCAGAGGGCTCTGACCTGCTGGGGTTTTAGGAAAAGGAAGACCTCTGTCCCAGTTTCTCTTCTCAGCCCCTCAACTTCCCTCCTCTCCCCATGGTAGCTCTGCTCTCTCCCAGGCCCTTTCTGCCTTACCCCCTTCACACAGCCTCAGCCTCTTTGCCTTCACTCCATTCACCTAAATCTGCCAGAACTCCCCACAGACCAGGCTGTAGCTGCAAGGTGATCAGAGCAAGGTAACCCGATCTGCGGTCTTGCCTTTGGCTCTGCACATGCAGGGGTTTCCTGTACTGAGCAGTGGGTGTTTAGTAGGGGTCTGTTGAAGCCTGACTCTCAGCCAGGCATGATCCTTGGCACTGAAACGTTTCCTACTTGTGAGGAGGAAATGAGCTCTGGAGCAGGGACAGCAGGTGTCGTCTAAGCGGGTCTGCGGCCATCTGGTGACCCCATGGGCCCCGCCATCTGGAAGGAGTCCAGCCTTGGCCTCAAGGTCCCGGGGAAGTCAGGCCCTGGTGCTCCCATCCATTTGTTCCATCATCCGGATAGGAACCATTGACTTTTAGCTTTGGTTTACTGCTTTGGAAGTGGGAGTAGCAGTATGATAGCTACTTAGACCCCTGGGCTGAAAAACAGGACAAGAGATGTAAGAACACTTTGTATCAGGGAGAAATAATTTCACACACACACACACACACACACGAGATATAATGGTTTGCTGCACCGGTAAGGTAGCTAATAGGAGGCCTATCCATTTTGGGGAAAAATGGAATACAGAGAGGTACACTTAAGTGGCTCACGCGATGTCCCGGACTCTATACTGGGGACAAGCTCTGTCACCTATGCTGTTGTGGGATGTGGCAGTACCATTCAGCAGTCAGCCCTGTGGCTGGGGCCAGATCACCCACGTTCACATCCTGGCTCTGACTTTGGCAAGTTTCTTCGCATCTCTGTGCCTCAGTTTCTTCCACCGTAAAGTAGGTTCACTGAGTTAGAAACTCTGAGGTGCCTAGCTCTTCATCAGTGCTGAGGATTGGGGGGCTTACCTTCGGCTGCCTTCGCTGATGCCCGGAGCCAGCATCTGGTGATTGCACTGTAAGACAGCAATGTGCAGAGCTGACAGGTAGATGTTGGTTTGTGGCCACAGCCACGGAGCCGGGCACAGAAGAGGCACCATACATACTCATAAATGAATGAACTTATAAATGAAGGTGATGCAGTCCATTCCACCTGGATTCAGAGTCAGATTTTTTTTCTCTCTGGGCAATTGTTATGTCACGAGAAAAACCTTTGTCCTGTTCTACACCACTTCTTCCCTTTCCTTCCCGCCAGTTATGATGTCCTATCAAGGGAACTGGAGCTACTTCTGGCTTAGTCACGGATGATTTACGTGACTTTAAGTTCACTGCTGAGCATCTAGCAGCTTCCATTTCTCTAATTATCTCCTCCAGAATATAGAAGTCCCCCTTGACACCCTCCCCCACTCAGCATCCCCCCACCCACATCTAGTCCAAAGCCAGGTCTTGGAGAGTCTCCCTTCCACACGGCTCCCAGACCAGCCCTGTCAGCTCCTTAGCCCTTTCTCAGCTTACCTGGCTTCCTGAACCACCCTGGCTGCCTGCCGCACCTCCTCATGTCACCTAGCCAAAGGTGACAGTCACTCAGCCGGCCAAGGGCCCTCCGCTGATCCCCAGATCTGGCCTGGGCCCTTTGTAGGATTCACAACCTTTCATGGCCCACCAGCCAGCCTGTATGGAGTGTCCACAGCAGAATACCCCACGCTCTCTCCTGTTTCCAGACCTTTCTGGGCATCTTCTCTGCATCCATGTACGTGTGCCCATAGAAAATCCATATATATATATATATATATATATATATATATATATATATATATGACATCATTCCTATACGAATGCTTCTTCAGCCTGCCTTTGGCGTGCAGTCTCCCTATGTCAGGATATTTGAGTGTAGATGAAGCTGGCTCATTCTTCGGAACCACCACACATGTGACATTCTGCACACAATATCACCATGGTTATTTAGCCGTTCCCCAAGCACTGGACACCAGATGGCTCCCAGTTTTCCACTGTAAAAATTACCCTGCAATAAGCATCCTTGTGCACACATAAAGTTGTCCCCTCCTGAGGACAGAAGGAAAGAGGTGGAATCCCTGTGTCATAGGCTGTGCCTGTTTTTGCTCCGGTGATCTCAGCCAGGTAGCAGAGCCCTGCAGCCTGCAGGGTCAGCCGCGCACTGCCCACCTGCAGTTTCCTCTGCCTGCAGTCACCTGCTGTGGTGCCAGAAAGGCCCGGCCCCCACCCTTAGCTTAATGCCACCTCCTGGAGAGTCTTCCCAGCCCTGCCTCTAGCCCCCAGGCAGGTGGCTGCTCCTCACCCATGGGCTGTGATTATCCACCTGGCCCTCTCCCTCTCTGGGCCGTGAGGTCCCAAGGAGGGGCAGACGCTGCCTATCGGATTTATCTCTGGGTTCCCAGCACTCAGCAGTGACTCAGCACATCTTCCACCTTCTGGAAGAAAAACACTGTAGCTCAGGGTCACCGGCCTCTCCTGCCCTGCTTCACGGTCCTGCCAGCCACATTCAGCCTGTGTTTTTGACCATACCTCACTCAGGGCCTGGATCTCCACATCTCACTGAGCAACCCCCAAAGTGTCCAAGCGCCCAGGAGTGTAAGGACACTTTATGGAAGGGGTAATCGGACCCAGAGGGCCTTACATCACACCCCACATAAAACCATCTGCACCACAGCTGCTGTCCCTGAGCCCTCAGCCTGACCTCCCCCAGCTCTGTCTCTCTTCTGGGCCTGGTCCAGGAGCAACTCTGACTGCCTCCCAGCTTCCCCCTGGGCGTTTCAAGCCCGTCCCCATTACTCCCTCCTGCCTCCCACCTGAACTTGTGCTGATACTCAACATAAGCGAGGAACATCCAGGTACCAGGGCCAGGCTGAGCACCCTCGTCTGGCCCACTCCTGCCTGCGTTCCATCCTCCAAGCATCCACAAGGCTTATCCCAGGAGGAACAGGACTGCAAAACAGGGCCGCTGTGGAAGTGAGGGAGGCCTCAGAATACCAAACGCTCAGTGGTAGGGACTTGGGCCTGGAGGGTTTCCATCTAGGAAGGTCTGTTCAGCCCCACAACTGCGGGGTATGGAAGGTACTGGATGGTCAGGGTTGGAGTGGGTGCAGGTGGGGCACACCCCCACCCGAGTCCCCACACCTGGACTTCGCAGGCCGACACCTTCATCATCGAGGCCGCTGACCTGGGTGTCATCTACAAGATCAAGCTCCGCCACGACAACACCAAGTGGTGCGCAGACTGGTATGTGGAGAAGGTGGAGATCTGGAATGACACCAATGAGGACGAGTTCCTGTTCCTGTGCGGGCGCTGGCTGTCCCTGAAGAAGGAAGACGGGAGGCTCGAGAGGCTCTTTTATGAGAAGGTGTGGGAAAGGCGGTGTGGGGTGGGGGGACTTGGCTCAGCCGTACTCGTACTGTGGCAGAAGGGGCCAGAGCCGTAATGGGGACTGGGTCATGCTCCTGGGCAGGAGTACACTGGGGACCGAAGCAGCAACTGTAGCAGCCCGGCTGACTTCTGGGAGATCGCCCTGAGCTCCAAGATGGACGACATCGACATTGCCACAGTGACAGGGCCCATGGCTGACTACGTGCAGGAGGGCCCAGGTAGGCCAAGCCGGGGGCTCAGCAGAGGGGAGGCAGGCACCGGGACGTGTGTTCAAGATGTTCTTGGACAGGCCATGCATTAGCCCCACCATCATGTGACTTCTACCTAGCGCTTTGTAATTCACACCGAGTTTTCCATCCCCACAACAGCCCAACAGGGGCAGCCATCAGCCCTGTTGCCGATGGAGAAACGAAGGCTAAGAGTAGTCAGGGTGATGATACCCTTAATCCACTGACCCACTACCAGGAGGCTATCACCATGAACTCTGCCCTCACCCAGACTCTCAGGATGTAGATTCAGCCCCGTGGGCCTGGGACAGTTCTCTCCAGACCCACACAGCAGCAGTCAGAACACTTTGCATGTCAGGAGAGCATCACACAGAGGACTTCAGCCGTGTAAACTTAAGGCACAGTGTGATGTGGTCAGACAGAGAAAGAATTTCTAAGATGGCTTTAGGGGGATTTAAGTTCCATTTCTGGTTTAGACAATAATATATGTGACCTTGGACAGTCACTCTTTTGGCCTCAGTTTTCCCCTCCTCCATAAAGTGATGCTGTAATGCCCTGACAAGCTCATTGTTCCAACCAGAGTTTTGAGAAAAAGTAGTTCTGTGTTTGTCTATTGGACATTTAAAGGCACTGCCTATCTGTTCAGCTCTCTTAAGTATAGAGCATGACAACCACTATATTCCTCCCCAGGAGACAATGTGTGTGTGTGTGGGGGGGGGGGGTCTCTGGGGCTGGCCAGAGTGCGTCAATCATTTTCTATTCTACCTTCTCACTATGTGAATAAATGACAGGACCCACAAGAAGTATTTCTCCTGAATTAAGCACTATGATAAACTGTGAAAGGCCCAGGGGATCCTCCTATAAAGGTGAAATAAGGCCACTGGCAGGTGCAGAAAACAGTACTGGTAATTCCAGCCAAGAAGGTCTAGTTTGGAAACTTTCAAAGAGATACAAATTACATAACCTGTAACCATATAACCTCTAACCTATACCAGAGCATTGTCTCTCAAGATATTCCCAGAGAAGGGTTTCCAACTTGTATCAGTTAGTAACTGCAAGTGACATAGACAAGATAGTAGCTTAAATAAATGAGGGATTTTCCTTTTTTCACACATAAAAGTTCACATATAGGCAACGAGACAGGCACAGTAGTTCCAATAAAGTCAGTGACTTCCTTCCTAAAGACTGCCCATGGTTCCAATATGACTGCTGGAGTTCCAGCCATCACACCCACATTCCAAGCAGAATGAATGCAAGGATAAGGGATAAAAGGGTGCTCCTCCCAGCTGAGTCAGAAAGTTCCCCCAGAAACCCGCCCAACAATATCTGGTTGCATTTTATGACCACCCCTAGCTGCAAAGAGAATGGGTACTCATTGGGCAACTAGAACTCTATGCTGCACTACCTGAGCAAGTTTTCCTGCAGGTTAATCTAGTCTGTTTTGGAAATGGGGATGCCTTCTAGAACTTTCATTTACCATGCTACACATATAATGCTATTTTATTTTTCTTTCCCAAATTCCTACTTTCTGTGAGGCCTTGTTTTTAACAACCTTATTTTTGCTGACTGACGTAAGCTTTTCAGGCATCTAACCCCTGTACCTGGTGAAAGGTTATTTTCTTACCCTACTTCACAAGGGAGTGCTGGGCACAACCGAGATAATTGGTCAATGGGGCTTTCCAGAAGTGTCAAGCATGCTCTTTTAGGATGATCTTCGCGTGGGAGATACCGATCTCTCATCCCCTGGAGAGTAGACGCTCATCATAGATAATTCACCAGTCTAGAAAGCTCTGGTGCACTTTGCTCTCCAAAAGTCATTTCCAAATCTGTGAGCCCACCCCGAGCCCACCTGGCCCATTTTGAGGCTGAGCCCCCTGATCTCTTGCAGTGATTCCATACTACGTGTCAGTCACCACCGGGAAACACAAGGATGCAGCCACTGACAGCCGGGCCTTTGTCCTTCTCATCGGGGAGGATGATGAACGCAGTAACCGCATCTGGCTGGACTTCCCCCGGGGGAAGAAGGGCTTCAGCTGTGGCTCCGTGGAGGAGTTCTATGTTGCTGGCTTGGATGTGGGCATCATCAAGAAAATAGAGGTGCTGGTCCCCGGGTCCTAGGATGGTGCCCACCCCGAGGGAAGGAAGGAGCCAACCAGTACATAGTGGGAGGGAGTGTGGAGGGCAGGCCAAGCAACCAACCTGGAGCTCCACCTCAGAGCAGGTAGTCGGGGAAGGTCCCTGGCCTCTGCCATCAGCTGGCTTGGTGACCTGGAATGAGTCACCACCCAGCCAGGTCTTTTTCCACCCACCCAGTGGGGAAGCCTGGTGTATTAGTTTTCTATTGCCGGGTAACAAATTCCCATGAACTTAGCAAAAGAACACGCAGATGTATTATTTCCCCGTTTCCCAGGCCAGGAGTCCACATGCGAGTTAGCTGGGCCTCTTTCCAACATCTCATTGGGCTTGAATCAAGTTGCTGCTGGGGCCGTGGTCTCGTCTGAGGCTCGGGGTCCTCTTCCAAGGTCATTGGCGGAATCCGCTTCCTGGCAGCTGTAGGACCGAGGCTGCCAGTTCCCAGAGGCCGTGTGTGTCCCTGCCACGTGACCTTCTCCAAAACATGGCAGTTTATTTTTTCAAGGCCAATAAGACACAATCTCTTCTGCTTCAGATCTAACTTCTCCCATCTCTGACATCGGGACCCTTTTCTAAAGGGCTTGCCTGACTAGGTCAGGCTCACCCAGAATAATCTTGGATTAACTCAAAATCATCTGATGAGGGGCCTTTATTTTATCTGCAAATTCTTCACCTTCGTGGGGAAGACCTGGGTCAGTGCGTGCAGAGCACATTGGGAGGAAGCACCGAGGAAGGAGGGTGCAGAATGGGGAAGGGGATGCTGAGTGGCGAGGGCTTCCTTCCCAGACCCTCATGGCCCTGGCCTGTCCCCTCCCAGCTGGGCCATGACGGGGCCTCCCCGGAGAGTTGCTGGCTGGTGGAGGAGCTGTGTTTGGCCGTGCCCACCCAGGGCACCAAGTACACATTGCGGTGCAACTGCTGGCTTGCCAAGGACCGAGGCGACGGTGTCACCTCCCGTGTCTTCGACCTCCTGGATGCCATGGTGGTGAACATTGGGGTGAAGGTATAAGGGGGACCTGCGGGTACATATTGCATGGCAAGGGCAGTGCATGTTGGGGCCGGAGAGCAGAAGGGGAGACAGAACTGAAGGAAGAAGGAGACTCGTGCTGGGGCACCGGCAGGGGCTGCAGCCTGGTATACTAGCCACCTTCGTTTTGCTCAGGTCTCTTTGGGTCTGCTGCTGGGTTACCTTGGGCAAGACGTCTGGCCTCTCTGGGCCTTGGTCTTCTCATACAGTACATGGAAGTGACACGTCCCATCTTGTTCCACGTGAGACCTCGATGAGCATGAATGAGATCATGAATAGTCCACGAAGAACTTCGCAAGCTCTGCGTAGATGTGCGGAGTCATTTTTTTCTGAAGGCTCCCTCAACAC
Source organism: Felis catus (assembly GCF_018350175.1). Lineage (NCBI taxonomy): Eukaryota > Metazoa > Chordata > Mammalia > Carnivora > Felidae > Felis > Felis catus. The sequence goes on along the minus strand of NC_058379.1, from coordinate 66,663,910 downwards.
CCAAAGGCAGGGGTGGGAAAAGATAGCATTTGGGATGCTGTGCACTTCGGGATCTTGCAGTGCAGTTAGAGCTGCTTGCACGGGACCCTCTTTAAGTGGAAAAGGCTGGAAGGCAGGAGCTCTGAGCTCCTGTCCAGGCCCCACCTCTAAGTGGCCAAATGACCGGAACAAGTCGTGTAAACTCACAAGTCGGTGCTGGGCAAGAGTCGGGGTGCCTGAGTGCTGGTGCCCAAGGATACGTGGCCCATTGGTGGCTCAGAGGGCTCGGTTCACGTGCCCGTACAGGCTTCTCCTTCTCCCCAAAAAGCTGTGGCATCAACAGGAAGCTCCAGCCCTCATCCCTGTTCCCAAATCCAAACCAACGAGCTACTAGATTTAGGTCAGAAGGTGTCCCACAAAGATAAGAAGAAATCACCCTAGACCTGAGGGTGCCCTGCTTATTTCTATATGGAAACAGAAGGAAGGGCTGAGTTTGGGGCTTTGAAAACCTGGACAGGCAGGAGGGTGGATGCCTGCCCCTCGCCTGCTTGAGAGCCAGAAAGCAGAACCTTCTACAGCACAGATATCCTCCCCTCCCTTCCCCAGACATCTCCATCTGTGGCCAGACGGATGGTGTGGGTGAGCACACAGTTCATCCAGGGACCTCCATCCTGACCCAGTTCCCAGCATGCGCGTGGGTGTGAGTGTGTCTGTGTGTGTGTGCTGCCCCCCCCCCGGCACACACATGCACACCCCACTCAGTGCAGCCACGTCTCCCCCTGAGCCCTTTAGTCTGTGGAAATGTAGACCCACGCCCCTATTATTCATGTGACAAAAGAACACAGGTTTATCACTTTGCAAAGCACCACAGGGTTCTTTGGACTGGCCATCTCCCCAGGAGATATCGGACCAGAATGATAAAAGCCCTGTTTCTGTGTCTCTTTCTGGAAACAACCTCTTACCTAAAAAGAGATGTGTCCGTGTAAAGGAGAAAGAAGTGGGCCCAGAGAACACAAGAGTCCAGAGGGACCAGCCTTAAGGGGCCAGTCTCCATACAGTCGCCAAAGCACTCATTTTGATCTATTTTTCATGCCTGTCTGACTAAAAGCAAAAAGTGCCAGCTCCTGCCTTCATTCCCAATAGCTCCGCCTGCCACCACGATGCCCCTGTTAAGGTCTGAGAGGATTTTCCTGGTAATGCAAGAGGCTCTTCAATCATGTCCTCAGCAAACAAGTGCTAAACTTGTCCTCTGGGCCAGGCCTGCAAATGCCACTTCTGACCTTAGAGCATCATGGTAACGATTCTAGTTACTGTATGCAAAGCACCCAGCACTCAACAGGCACAATGTCAGGGGCATGATCACTGTGACAAATAAGTTGGGCTCTGAGTTGGAGGGCGTCTGGGTAGTGGGGACCAGGCACCTACACAGGTGATATTGCCGTGTGGCGGCCACAAGGGGAAGGGAAGGGCCAGACGCGTTCAGAGGAGACAGGTCGGCCTGGCACTTCCCTGGCCATGTGTGCAAACCTCTCCCGAGCTTATGCTGGTCCTTGGGCACCTGGCAAGAGGGAATGGAGTAAGAAGCCAGGACCAGAGGATGCCAGAGAGGCGATGAAGGTGGCCACCCTTGCCACAAGGCTGCTTCTTGGAGGAAGAGCCCAGAGAGGGCAGCGTCTAGGAAAGAGAAGGCTGCTCCCTCCCCCTCCAGTGAGCACACGCAAAAGGAATACATTCTCTCTGGAGCAAACCTCAGGCAAAAGGGCAAAATCCCAACTTGACGAGCAAATCGTGGAATGGGTGGTTGTCCTACCTCCCAAGTGAATGGAGCCAGAGCTCCTTCAACAGTAACTGCTCATGAAGGCTCAGGATGTGCGCTGGCCGCACAGGAAGCAGGGATGGACCCGGAATTGCTGCTTCCGGGCCCATAGCACACGGAAGGCTGGGCATGGGCCCAGGTTTACCTGTCTGCGGCTCTCACAGTTCTGTGAAACGTTTATCCCTTTTTCTCAGTGGAGGAAGCAGAGGCTGGCCAGGCTGGAGTGTCTGCCCAAGTTCAACAGCTGGCAGGTGGCAGACTGGGGATGCAGATGGCACGCTGGGTAGCTCCAGAAGCCGCTGTCCCGCCATCACGTGCTGCTCAACTGCATGGGCTTGAGCTGGGATTTGATTGACAAAGAGATCGGTGAATGCTGGGGCTTTCAGTCATGCTTCTGTGCACACACGTCCTCTGTCAGAAACTGAACTCCTCTCTAGCACCAAACCGGACACAGCTGAGGACATAGAGTAACAAGGCCTGACTCTTGTTCTCCAGGTGATAGCGATTGATCAGGGGCGGGATTCTTTTCAGAGCCATAGAGCTGGCAGCTTGCCCTGCCCTGGAGAGAATGAGGCAAGCCGGTGGGGTTGGTGGGTGAAGCCCAGGGTCAGGATCCGCATCCCTCTCCCTGCAGGTGCTCTATGAGATGACAGTGTGGACGGGTGATGTGGTTGGCGGTGGCACAGACTCCAACATCTTTATGACCCTCTATGGCATCAATGGCAGCACAGAGGAAGTGCAGCTGGACAAAAAGAAGGCCAGGTATCCAGAGGTGGCCTCTGCCCCTTGCTGCTGCACGCATCCAATCCCCCAGCCTCCAGTCCTACCCTGCCTCCCTCACTCTCCCCTTGTGCCTTAGGGACTTCCAGCCTCCACACCTTTATCCATGTGATTCCTCCCTCCCAGAATGCCCTTCATCCATTCTCTTCTGTCTCAGGACCTTTCTCTTCCAGGGGCCAGCTCACATCTACCTCCTCCAGGAAGCCTTCTTTGATCACCTTCTTTGATCAGCCCCACAGTCCATCCATTCGTCCCTTCCTGCCTTCCTGCCTTCCATTCATCCATCACTTAAAAATGTTTATTGTAAAGCCTATATATTTATTAGTTGATAGCACTGTATCCTGTGAATCTCCTGCTTTCATTCACTGGATGGTGGTGATGTAAGATTTAAGATTAGGGGAAGCTGAGTGAAGAGAACACAGAAACTCAGTTCTATTTTTGCAACCTTCCTACACGTCTAAAATTATTGCAAAATAAAAAGCTAAAAGAATTTTTTAAGTAGTAAAAAATGATTGAACCCCTAGTATCCATCAGGCACTGTCTTAGACACTGGAGACGGAATACAACCAGGAAGAGAAGATCCCCAAGTTCACAAGGCTTAATACCTGAGGGAACCATAGCAAGAGCACAAACACTGTTGTGGCCTTCTTGTGTGCCATGAGTTTTTCTAAGCCCTTTGAATGTATTGGCACACCTTGCCCTCCCTACAATTCTATGAGGACCATTGTCACCATCCCCGTTTTATAGGTGAGGACACTGAGGCACAACAAGGTGAAGTCACACTGTCGAAGGCCACATGGCCGGTACACTGTGGCACTGGGAACTGCACCCGTCCCTAGTCTTAAGCATTAGGTTCTATTGCCTCTTAAGTGAGTGGTAAGGATGATGACAGTGGACCTCCCATAGCCCTTACTGTCTGCACCTTTCATCGAATCCCTGACTCAGTCCTGGGTTTGGGATGGTTTTCTGTGTTCAGCTGTTGTCCGCCAAGCCATCCCTGGCCCCTGATGTGTTGAGCAGCAGAGGGGAGAGGGGGGAGACTCAGAGCCCAAGCAGGCAGTCATGGACAAGTCTCGACCACCGTAGGCAGTGGTCTGGCTGCCTGGGATGGTTGCCACAGAGCTGTGGGCCAGAGATCTGCTATCTTACATGCTGTCTGTTTGGATGTTCATGCTCTTTCAGTCCTCACTTCTATACTCTGACCCTTACTTCCATCCCAACCTCAAAGTCCTATGGTTGCTGTTTTTTTTTTTTTCAACGTTTTTTATTTATTTTTGGGACAGAGAGAGACAGAGCATGAACGGGGGAGGGGCAGAGAGAGAGGGAGACACAGAATCGGAAACAGGCTCCAGGCTCCGGGCCATCAGCCCAGAGCCCGACGCGGGGCTCGAACCCACGGACCGCGAGATCGTGACCTGGCTGAAGTCGGACGCTTAACCGACTGCGCCACCCAGGCGCCCCTGCTGTTTTTTTTTAAATTAATCATCCCATGTCACTGTCCCACCTTATTTTTCAGACGGAGAGATAGACACCTTTCTGGTAGTACTTAAACTCCAAAAGTATTGCTCAAAAGCCACATTATAAGTATAGCCATATCATAAATGATTTGAGGCACCTTGTTAGTTAAAGGATTTTGTTTTTCTGAATAAAGACTTGCTGTTTGTGATGAGAGCCATCACTGGTTTGCAAGCTCAAATTTAACTTTATTTCATTTGCAAGTGGCTCTGTTTGACCCATGCCTTGTTCTGGGTGTCCACATCTTGACTCAGGGACTTGGATAGTAAGACTCATTTGTGCTTGTGACATGTGCTGCAAGGAGATGCTTCCTCTAAATAATGGTGTGCGACCAGATAGGAGGGAGAAACATGCACGCATACACAGAGAAGGTCTTATGTGGGTTTGCCTGCTGCAATTGCCCTGTTGTCAAATGCTGTTATACCCAGAGGCCAAAGTTGATAGCCATGCACTCACCCCACTCCCCAGCTGAAGCCCCAACTTCTTATCTTGCCACTTTGGGGGAGGCTGTTGTGGTAAACTAATTCACACTGAGATGCTGGTGAATTAATGTGGCATCCAAAAGAGGGGTCATCCTCAAAAGGTAATGTGAAAACTAAGGAATGAGTCCCTAATGGTGGAATTGGAGTCAATTGATGTCCAGTGGGCATAGGTGCTATTTGTAGACAAAGGTATGTGAGGTTTTTTTTAGGGAAGTAAGTGCCTGTAAGGAATCATTCCTAGGTCTAGTAGAGAACTCATGTCCTGGGAGATTCCTTGGTCTGGAAACAAAGGGAATTCAGAGTTCTGTTGGGTCTGACCAACAGAATGGCCCCATGGCTTTCACTAACCCTCAGTGCAAAGAAGAGGAGGAGCTGAGCTCAAGGGAATGCTAGGGTTCTAGCTGCCACTTCAGGAGGCAGTTAGGAACTATTTGACCAGTGACCATGGCCAGGGTGGTGATAAGCTTGTAAGTTTCGAGTCTTCCTTCCATATCTTTATCATTTGGAACTCACACTGCCCTGGTTAGCATTAAAACTCTGAGAATGGAAAGAGCCCATCTTTGGGGACTTCAGGGGCAGAGGAGTCATTGGTGAGGCTGAGTCCTTCTCTCAGTTGGGCTTGGAGACAAGTCTCAGGGGACAGAAGAGGAATGCAGGCTGCCTTCGAGAGCACCCAGGTCAGGCAGTTGGAAAGTCCCAGGCCCGCCGCTGGGTGACCCCTCCGGACACATCACCTTCAGCTTGGAGGTCACAATTTAAGAGGGCATTGGCAGATTTGAACAGGTACTCAGCCTGATTCTGGCATTTGAGAATGATAAATATTTAAAATCTGTTTGAGGTTTCTTTGGCTTTGGTCTGCACTCAAACCTCTGCAAGCATACTCACGCAATATGGATGCAGGCAGGTGGGTGCAGCTCCCTGTTGCCACCTTCTATCTCATGGGGGCATGTGCCGTGTTCACTTTTATCTCAGCGGTCCTGAGGAGGGATCTGAGGGGCCAGGGGCTGTTGGCTTTGCCTTTTACCCCCCAGGCACGTGAGCACCCGTGGACACTGACACCACCACCAAGGCAGTCGTCCTGCTACTCGCCGCTCCTTGGAGCTCCCCCTATGCAGATCGTCTGCCCCCCTTTAGGCCCCAAAGTGCTCCTTCCATGCCTCTTGGGCTTGTGACAAAAATTTACTGCAAATCTAGTGGCTTAAAACAACAGGAACATATTCTCTTACGTTTCCTGAGACCAGGAATCTGAAATCAGTGTCATTTGGCAGAAATCAAGCCCAGCCTCACCCCCTTCAAGGCCTCCGGGGAGAATCCTTTCCTTGCCTCTTTCAGCTTCTGGAAACTGCCAGACTCCTTTGGCTTGTGGCCGCATCTCTTCAGTCTTCAAGGCCAGCATCTGTCCAGTCTCTCCCTCCCCGTCTTCACATCATCTCCTCTGCGGATGTGTCAAATCTCTCTTTGCCTCCCTCTTACGAAGACACTCGGGACTGCGTTAAGGGCCGTCCTTGGGTATTTGTCAGCCTACCACAAGGGCCATGACCCACAGAGCATGGATCTGAAAACCCTGTCATGTAAGGAATAGTCAAAAGTTCCAGGGACATTTAATTCTCAAAAGAATTTTATTTTGAAACATATATGGGTGGGGATACATCTCCTTCGATGACCTGTATACTTTAGTGACTTCATGCCTCTTTGGCACAGATTGATCAGAGAATATAGTTGTATTTATTTGTATCCAGTCATCCATTCACATATGCATAACAAATGTGGCATATATAACATACATTTGTACCTAAATCGTAAATACTTACAGAACAAAACCTATGCAGCCACTCCCTAGGCAAGGAATTGAACACTTCCAGGTCACGCTACCCCCCTCCCATCCCTAGAGGTAACCGTTATGTTGGTTTTGAAGGTACTTTTTTGCTTTCTTTCAACATTTTACCCCTACCCTGTGCATGCCTCCCTAAACAATCAGCTTCCATTTCGTCTGGATCTCTGGGTTACAGAAGTGAATCAGGCTGCAGGCATTTTATGTGTTATTTCTTTCCTCAACGTTAGGATTTTCGGATTTCTCTGAGCTGCTGAGTGTGGCTGTGATTTATTTGCTCCTCTTCACTGCTGCCTAGTATTCTATTGACGGAGGCCTGGAGAAGAGAGGCCAGATGGCCTGTTGCAAGGGACCGGGGAGGGAAGTTGAGGCACCAGGTGTGGCCGAGCTGTTGCCAATAAAACAATGAGCTCAGGTGGGCAGAGCTGGGGCCAGTGAGGGGAGGCCCAACTCAGTGTAAACAGAACATATCAGGAGTTGGTGACCGCCATCCAGAGAGAGAAAGAGCTGCCCCAGGCTGACGCAGGGCCCATCACTGGAGGTGACAGGGGCATGAACTAACCCTAACCCTAACCCTATTGGTGTGGAGAGCCCAGCCTGGAAGCAACTTGGTCTAGCATGAAGCTGCGGCTGAGGCTTGACCCCGGCAGTTCCTGGGAGCCCCGGCCACGTCTCTTAAGATGCACAAAGGCAGGCTGCCTAAGCAGCTGCCCCCAGCAAGGCTGGTTTTGGACCCCACACCCTTCTTCCCTGTCTTCCAGCCAGTCCCTCCCCAGGCCCCCTACCCACACACCTTCCCTAGCTTCTTAGCAGTGTCTCAAATTCTTCCATTAACTAATTGCTTTTCCAGACAAAAGCTCTGGTCCTGGTTAGCTCTCCGGCTGTTCTAAGTCACAGACACCAGTGAGTGGCTGGGTGCCAGGCCCTTTCCCAAGATGGACGGCCCTTGCAATGGGGTAGGGAACAGAAGGAAACCAGAATAGGAAGGGATTGAGGGGAGGCCAAGGTTGCAGTCCCCGAACTCCGCCTCTTTAGCTGCTGAGTAGAGGCTCCTTGGAGCAGACGAGCAGGGTACGTTCTGGGCCACTGGGGCGGCCCTGTCCTCCTGAGCCAGAAACAAGGGGGACCTGGGTCAGAGGCTGACTGCCTCTCCAAAGGTGCCCCTCAATGTGTGAGCCCCTCTGAGTGTCAGCTGAGGTGTCCTGAGGGGCCCGGGGACAGCAGGAAAGATGTGGTTGGTGAGTCACGGAGGGATGAAGGGTCACGGAGGGGCTCTCACTTTGGTTGCGGGCCTTTCTCCCTGCGAGAAGGAGGTCCATCAACTGGGGTCTAGTCCATAATAAAGGTGAAAGGGCAGAGTCATCCACTCTGGAGTCTTCCAGAAGAAAAACTTATTTCTTTGTCCCTTTTTCCTTATACCTGCCCCACCATAAAATCTCCATAAAATAGGGATTCTTGGCTAAATTCAAAGGGTGGTAATTAACGAGAAGCGTAAAGCCAAGAATTCTAAGGAGGAGTCAACTAGTTGAAAGATTATTTGAGGGAATTTCTAGTATGTGACATGAGCCTGACGAGGGAACTAGTGAGCACCTCCTCCTAGCTTCTGCAGACCAGAAGGACAGACAGGGCTTAAATTAGAGCAGGAGGGATTTAGGGCAGACTTTTGGAGAATGTTTTCACTTCTAATAATCATAAAGTGCACATGAGTATGCTATCAAAAAGGATTAGGCCTCTGCCCCACCACTGCCTTTAAGGCAAGGAGTAGTTCTTGGTTTTCAGTCCCAGCCACACTGGCGGTGGCCTCTGTTTTTAAAAATACTTCTTGTATACAAGGAAGCATAATTGCCATGCAGCATCATATCTTCAGTGCCACTTGCGTTACCCCAGGGGCTTATCAACAGCAGCATCTGGAATCAGTCAGCAGTCAAGCAATCAGTCAGTATGGAAGGTTGCATTATACATGCAGCATTGTGGGAAGAGGAGTAAGATTATCAAGATAGAGCATCTCACAGACGATGAGGTCATTCACCAGAAAAACAGTAATAGCAACAAACGCAATGTACCTTCTGTTTGCCTGCCTTTTAATAGTTATTACCCAATCTAAGGCCACTACTTTTAGTTTTGCAGATTGTGTATAGAAATATATCATCTAGAGCTGAGCAGTGGATAACCTGCCCCACCATTCATGGCAACCCTGTCACTCATAGAATATCATTTAAAGCTTTGCAGGTATAGAATTCCTTTTACATTTTAAACTGACTTCACATTCACTCGGTCCTCCTGACAGTTTTGTGAGATTGCAGGGTCCGTGTCGTTTCCCCCAGACTACAGATAAGAAAACCAAGTCCCAGAAAGAAGCTTGGACTGCTCTAGGTGGCTAGAATAATATTAGGAACCAGAGCTGGTAGTTCTTGATGCAGGGCCATTGCTGTCAGCCAAACTCACTTAATCCAGGCTTTCAGGAACACATCTGGGGTGTAAGAGACAGGCTATTGGGGAGTCACTGGGAGCTGAGATAGGAGCTGAGTAAGGGCCTCCTGTACCCTCCTCACCCCTGCCCAGCCCCTCATGGTAGCTAGGTCCCCACTTTATGCCCCTCCTCTCTTCCCCTAGATTTGAGCGGGAGCAGAATGATACCTTCATCATGGAGATCCTGGACATCGCTCCATTCACTAAGATGCGGATCCGAATTGATGGCCTGGGCAGCCGGCCTGAGTGGTTCCTGGAGAGGGTAAAATGTCTTCCCTCCACCCTTTCTGCCCAGCCCTTCTTCCTGCTCTTCTGTGTTGTCAGTGGACCTGGTTAAAGTGCAGATGTCACTTTAGAGGGTTATTACATGAGCCAGGCTCCCAGCAGGAACTGGGGCAGCAGAGGCTTTAATGGTGGGCACTTCAGGCAGGAAGGCAGGAAGCTTTCGGTTGCCCCTGTGATCGCACATTAGGTAGCTGCCTCTTTTTCCATCTTGGGCTCTGCTCTCCCCCACTCAGTCCTCTCCTCTCCCATTCACCAAAAGCTATCTGTTTTGAGTCCCCTCAGGCTCCTACGTCCCTGTTCTGCCATTAACAGATTTTCCTTGAACCAACAATATGGTGCCCACACCAAGGACAGTCTGGCAGACTTCAGGTGTTTATGGCTGACAGTGGTTTTGTTCGTCCGTTCTTCTGTCATTCGCTCTGCAAACGTTCCTTGTGCACAGTGATAGGTACCTCTCAGAAACACGTTTGGATTAATTCCCCATTTCCAAATTTCCAAACTAAGGTGGTCACAGTAGGGGCTTCAGACCCTGTGCAAGTCATACAGAGCAGGGTCTTTGTTTGGAGAGTCTAGGTCAAAAGAACTCATCTCAGGTCTGGAGTCGTGGGTCTTTGGGGTTCAGCCAAGGGGGATGCATTAGCAGGTGGGCAGCTGATGGAAGTGAGGGCAGGTGTTCCCACACTGGCTCCCTCACCCAGATCCTACTGAAGAACATGAATACTGGAGACCTGACCATGTTCTACTATGGAGACTGGCTGTCCCAGCGGAAGGGCAAGAAGACCCTGGTGTGTGAAATGTGCGCTGTCATCGATGGGGAGGAGATGATGGAGTGGACCTCCTACACTGTCTCAGTTAAGACCAGTGACATCCTGGGTGAGTCGGTGGGGCCCTCCTGTCTCCCAGTCCCACATCCCACTACCCTTGCCCTTCCTCAAACTCGGGCCCAGGCCAGGGCATTTTTCTTTGGATGACCTTCCAAATGTTAGTCAACACAAGTCCTTTCCACCATATGTCACTGTCTGTCTGAACAAAGTAGTTCTCCCAGTTACTGAATTGGCTCTGTCCCCCATCCCCCAAGGCAGTCTGGGAGAACATGATGAGGCAGTGTGGTCAGAACTTTCGAAAGCTATGCAGGAGCTTAACTCAGAGGCCCTCTGTCTTCCTACTGCTGTCCCATGCCCCTCACGCAGATGCTGTGCATCTCAGAGGCCCTTGGGTTCCTTCCCACATCTGTGTGCTTGGCAGCCATCTTCTGTGTGCCGGCTTTAGGCCTTGGGTCTTAGGATGGAGATATGACCCTGGGCCCTTATGAATCTGACATTCTAGCACAGCCGTGACATGAAGCTCTGCCCAAGGTCTGCATAGGAGCTGGGGAACTCACAAGAGGGTGTCTTACCCAGTTGGGGATAAAGGGCAAGGGTCATGGAGGGCCTCCCAGAGGCAATGCCAAAGTCTAGTCCAGAAATACAGACAGAAGCCACTGAGGCAGATGGAACACCAGATGAAGGGTCTTACGAGCAAAAATACTAGTGTTTGCAAAGGCCTGAAGCTGAGAGGGAACACGCTCTTATGGAGGCAGTGTCTCCCGCCTACCCTTCTCTATATCAAACCTGCTCTCCAGGAGCTGTTGCGAGGAATATGGCAAACTCATTCACACTGATTATAAATGACTAGTGAGGGATGAGCCTGTTTGGTCCTAATAGCTTACATGTTCAACAGAGAAGCATTTAGCCAAAGAAATTAGGCTCTCCTGGTAGGATCTCAGGCACAAGTGATGGGTTAGTATAGCTGGTAAATCTGTTGGCACCTCCCTTCCTCCTTGCTCTTGACAGTGGAATCTTCACTCCTTTTGGTGGAAGTTCCAAGTGTCCACATGTTTTGCACCCTCCATCTCCTCATGATGTGTTCTCAGAAAATAGTTGATAAGTTCCTTAATAACCATAGGGGGTGTGTGTCAGGAAACTTTCATGGAGCCACCTCTTCCAGAAGCATCTCTTTTTTTTAACTAGGGTCAATACCTCTATTTGGCTTAAGCAGATGCTATGAAGCTCTAGTGTAGACTGTCAACCAAGCGTAGATCTGGGGAACAAGGAACTTTCCTATTTCCCTCTGAACCCACATTGTGCAGGAAGGTGTCTGTATTTCTAAACCACAAAGCCAGTCTTCATGGCATACCTTTTAAGTATGGGTGCATTTCCCCCAGAAATAAATGAGTTCTTGCACTAAAACCACTCATACTTGCTAACCAGGACTCCAGTTAGCTCAACAGCATTTACAAGGTACAGAGATAGGACGAAGGATAGAATTGGAGACCCAAGGGTCCCAGGAAACTAACCAGCCCTTTCCAACCTCACCCCTGGCCTCGTCAACATTAAACTTCCCATCCGCACCGCTGGTGCTTCCGAGGAAGCCAGGCTGGAGACCTGGAGAGTAAGTGGGCTGTGCGTTGGAAAGGCTAGCACCTAGAGCCTCTGTCTTTGCACCCCAGGAGCAGGCACCGATGCCAATGTGTTCATCATCATCTTTGGGGAGAATGGGGACAGTGGGACCCTGGCCCTGAAGCAGTCAGCCAATTGGAACAAGTTTGAACGGAACAACACGGACACGTTCAACTTCTCTGACATGCTGAGCCTGGGCCACCTCTGCAAGCTGAGGGTCTGGCATGACAACAAAGGTAACTCCTGCTCAAGGTCAGAGGTGGTGGGGATGGCAGGCCCCAGCTCTCCACCTGAGCCCTTTCCCGTCCCCCTGGCTGCATGTTGACCTTTTACTGCAGGGTGACAGGCAACTAAAAACTGTTGATTGTCACCATTTTTCCACTTGCATCAGTTAGAAAATGTCCTATGTTTCTGGACAAATTTTAGAAATCAAGCTTCGTTCCTAACACCATTTTCTTGTTCATTGCTCTTCCCCTAATGCCTATCACATTGCCTGGACTATAGTAGGGACTTGATATAGTTTTAATGGAATTTATTTATAGCCATGTTTCACTCTCTCAGATCCATTTCTGGTTTGTTCATGCCTCAGTCACAGGAAACCCACATTTCTCTGGAAACAGAGTTTCCCCCATGCCTAATACTTCAAAAATTGAGTCCTGGCCATGAATCTCAGGATCATGATTAGGTCCTCTAATACCAGCTTCCCCACCTTTTCCCCAGCACTGACTGTGCACATATCTAGACTTGCTCATTTTTCTTGGTGCATTTTTCCTTTATGCCAAAACTTGACTGCCAATTATTTCGTATTTCCTCACAGTCAAAACCCTGAAAGAAAAGGGAGGCCCCTCAGCACCACGGACAGCTGCATACAGGTCCTACTGTATTGTTGGCTGCTGCTTACTGTGGTTTATTACATGCCAGACTCTTCAAAAAGCTTGGTTCCTCTCTTGGTAACTCAAGACTATCTGATAGCCTTCTTCCTATAATGGCTCCTGGGCTTAAAGAAACCCAGAGGCACCAATATTATCTTCATTCCTTTGAAAGCAGAGAAGTGGGCCTCCTCGCCTCCAACCAGAATTTGGATCTGAAAGCAGGGAAAGGAAGATGTCTGTATCCTCACTGAACCCAAGTGGTTGGGATACTAGGGTCAGGAGAGGTACAGGGAAGTCCAGGTTCTGTGCCTAGCTTCCTCTTTATAGTAACTTTCTCCTCCATAGATGGAAGCTTAAATGTTAATATAAGCCAAGACAGCTAAATATGTCCTTAAGCGCTCTCTCTATGCCACGTTTTTTCATATTTAGTTTAAAAATATTCAAGCTACATTATGCTTCCCTTGCATAGCAATTTATGAGGACAAAAATATTTCATTTGAGAGCCTTCCACCAAAAAAAGTTGTGGATCCCTGAACAGATACCATATAAGTTACAAACATTTAGTTAACTTAATAGTATGGCAGTTATCTCTTTCCTTGATTCTACCTTTCCATCTTTTCTGTTTATCCAGAAATTTTTTAATGAAAAGATTTAAGCCTGCACAAAAGTGAGGGAAATAGTATAATCAACTTCCACATACCCATCACGTAGATTCAACAGCTATGACTTGTCATACTTGCTTTCCTCTTTTCACTTTTTCTTTTTCTTTCTTGTTTTCTTTTTGGTTGCTATGTTTCCCTTTTAAAAATGGACACTTCTATTTTTTTAACGTTTTTCCATCTCCAAGAGACAGAAAGAGACAGAGCATGAGCAGGGGAGGGGCATAGAGGGAGACACAGAATGCGAAGCAGGCCCCAGGCTCCAAGCCGCCAGCATGGAGCCCGACGCGGGGCTCGAACCCACAAGCCGTGAGTTCGTGACCTGAGCTGAAATCAGCCACCAACCAACCAAGCCACTCAGGCGCCCCAAAAATGCACATTTCTAAATGAAATCCAGTGCCACTACACTTAAGCGTGACTTCCTTGTGTCGTCCAATTTCCACTCCGTATGCAAATTGCCTTAATATGAAAAATGTCTTTGTATTTTGATTTTGCTTGAATCTGGATGAAAATAAGGTCCACACACACTGCATTTATCTGTGACTTCCCCTTAGTATCTGTTAATGCAGAGCATGCTGACTCCCTTTATTTTTTTTCATGCTATTGGCTTGTCGAAGGAAGTGGGCCCAATGATCTGTAGCATGTCTCTATTCTGGACCTGCCTGTCTACTTCTTCATGGCGTCACCTCCTCTTTATTCCCCATATTTCATACAATCTGGAAGTCAGCTCTAAAGGCTTGCCTGGATTCAGGTTCAACTTTCTTTGGCAAGAATACTTTAGAGGTGATATCAGGACTTCTTTACAATGGGAATCGTGTATTTCACATTACACCACAGCAGCTCTACTCTTCCTGATTCTCCCATCCAATAGTGGGTGCGGGGACTATCTGCCTGGTTACCCCAACCACCGCCCCCCACCACCAGTCCCATAACTCTTCATCTAATGGCTTCATCCAGTAATGATCAATTAGGATTACGAATGGTGATTTTCTAATTGTCCTTTCTTATCCACTTACTAGTTAGAATGCTTTTGTAAAAAATAAATAAATAAAATATAACTTTACAAGAGGAGACTGTTTAAGAAACAGACTCGCTCATAATAGGTTTCAGAGGACTCGCTGTGGATCCCCAGGGTCTCCACTCTCAGGCTAGTGCTGGCCACACAGTTAGCCAAGCTGTAACTGTGGGTTTGTCTTCACTAGTGAAAGCCAACCATGTGATATCAGCCTTCCCAGAGCTACCTGTTCCCAGCTACATGTTTGATAAGTTCTTCGTGGAGCTAGTTGTGGTAGGATCTCTGTCAATCACATCCAATATTTTCAAAACAAGACAACTAAATCAGCAATGAAAAAAAGAGCTGAGGATGAAGTGTGCTTCATCTTAAAGGAGTTAGAGTTTTTACCGTGGTATTTACCATGAAAGGAACGGTTTGTTTATTTTCATAGAATTCTAACTTGAGAAAAGAATTTGGGATGGGTGAGACGATGCCATGCTTTCAGAGGACAAGGTGAAGGGAGGTGCAGTGGGGTGGGAAGCAACCTGCCACCAAGCACCAGGGCAACATGGGCCAGGAAGATTCCTTCTCTGGTTGTCCATGGATAGAGTTAAAGCCAGCCCAGAATCCACCCTTCCCTTCAGCCCACGGCTTTCCTCTGTCACCACCTTGCTTGGAATCCAGGAGATGAAATTCAGGAGTGAAACCTACCTGGGGTGTAAGGCAAGATGAATAGTGTGTTCCAGCAACAGAAATGATCTCATGATGACCCACCTCTCCAATGAATGCCATCCCTCTCGACCGACACTCATGCATACACACACACTCACACACTTATAATTCCCATTGACTCCCACTGGTCATTTTGTCATGATGTGATATGATAGAAAGACCATCATCCTGGAGTCAGAAGAGATGGCATTAAGCCAGTGATTCTCAAGGTGTGGCTCTGGGACCAGCAGCATCAGCATGACTGGGGAACTAGTTAGAGATGGAAATTCTTGGACCTCACCACAAACCCAGTCAATCGGAATCTCTGGGAGAGGGGGGCCTCAGTAATCTATTTCCACAAGCCTTCCAGGTGATTGCAGTGCAGGTGCTAGTTCTCAGCCTTGGATACACATTGAAATCACTGGGCAGCTTTAAAGGCTATTGATACCTCGGTCCTACTCAAGATTCTACTGTAGGTGATTTGGGTAAGGCCTGGATAGTAGAATCAGCCTCTCTCTCTCTCTCTCTCTCTCTCTTTCTCACACACACACCTTCCAAAAGGACCAACATTTTGGTTTCTCATTCTCTGCCTTCCTTTTTACTTGCCTCGCCCTTTCTCTGTTCCACTCTGGAATCCTGTAAGAACCACTCCAGCAGGTCTTATGGACATCATTTCCAGACTGAACACACTGGGGATTATTAAGCAGTTTAGTTAGTTTCATGATATTATCAGGAATCATCTCAGAAAGCAACCAATTTATAACCTTATGGGCGGAACTGGCCCTAGTGTAGAAAAGTAAAACGGTTATTGAGATTTTTTTAAAAGTTTATTGATAACGTAACTCACCACTCTTTTAACTCAACAGAAGGGTTTTAAATTTTAGCATAATTGTTTTAGCAGTCATTGTTTTCCACTTCAGTTGAGATTCACATTTAAACAAATATATGAAGTACTTTTTAAACCCAGAATTGAAGTATCCTAGGACTGCCAATATGCATGCCCTGCCCAGAGCCTCCACATCTGTCACCCACCCCAGAAGTCCCGTGACTGAAGTGTGTGTCCATCTTTCTGTGTCTTTGTGCTTGTAAGACCTTAATGCTTTTGGATCTACAGATGTTGCTGTCAGCAGATGTTGCTGTGGGCAGTGTCCAGTCCTAGAGAATGGCCTTTTGGTGCGGACATTGGGGTGGTCCCCACACCCCCTGGTGACCTTAGAGGGTCAGACATTAGAGTAGAGCATATACAAGCCTTCCTTGTGAGGTTGCCTTGTGAACATACGATGAGCAGCGCGTATCATCACCATAACCTGTCACACCACTGGATTTCCCCCCACTGGTGGCAGGTGCTTTGGCTCTCAGAGTGCTCAGGGACTTGGAAGGGTGGAGAGTAACTGAACTGGTGCATGGTACAAATAATACGCAGCTGCCACAGCAAATGCACACGGACTTATACTTGATGGCTGTGATTTGGGGGGAGCACTTTTGAAGGACGCCCTGCCAGTTAGAACAGAAGTAGATGTATGTTCAATATTAGGCCAAGACCTTTCAAGTTTCACATATACCCTGACGAAATAGCAGCTTCTTATTCATTCTGTAACTGCCGAACAGCCAAGGTCCTCAAAGTCCTAACATACACATTCAGCATCCACTGAGCAGGTACTACCTGCCAGTCAATATGCAAGTCATTAGGGAAACAAAAACAAGTAAGACCAGGTCCCTGTCCCCAGAAGCTCGTGGTCAGGAGAGGAGACACATGTAAACAGTGATGACACAGGGTGGTCAGGATGTGGCCAAGGCAGGTGCAGGGTGCTGTAGGAGCAAGGAGGACATCAGATACAGGCCTCCTGAGCAATCAGGGGACACCAGGGAAGGCTCCCCAGAGGAAGTGATGCCTGCAGTGATTCTGAAAGGATAATGGGCATGAACTAGGTGGATACTGATGTCAGGAAGCAATAGGATTCATCCTTCAGCTGTGTGAACTCCCAGGAAGTCAGTGACACCACTGTGAATCTGACGAAGGCCATGAGCCCTCTCCCTGGTGAATGTGGAATTATGTATAGCACAATTTCTCAGGGCCCTTAGACTGCTTCATGCCTATACGCAAATCTCCCAAGGGCCCATGAACCCCAGGTTAAGGATTTTGCAAAGAGAATTATATGCTCGGGGCTAGAGGAGCCCTCAGAGATCGTCTAACCCACCTCCTCATTTCGTTAACAAGGAAACCAAGGCCCAGAGAAGACAGAGAACTTGTGCGGGGCCACACGGCCAGTGGGCTGGGGGTAGCAGAAAGGTGAAAGCGCATTCGGCTCCCAATCCCCATCACGTCTTTTCCCCAGGGATCTTTCCTGGCTGGCACGTGAGCTACATCGATGTGAAGGACAACTCGCGTGATGAGACCTTCCGCTTCCAATGTGACTGCTGGCTCTCCAGGAGTGAGGGTGACAGGCAGACGCTCCGTGACTTTGCCTGTGCCAACAACGAGATCCGTGATGAGCTGGAGGAGACCAGTACGTGGCGGGGTGGGTGGGGGTGGGCACCCAGGTGTGATTCCGGGGCTGAAGCTTCAGAGTTAAATGCGAGGTAGCTCAGGACGGGATGGAAATGGTGTTGGTAAGTCTGAAGGAGAGACCCTTATAGCTGGAGGGGAATCAGACGTGCAGTGAAGGAAAGAGTCTTGGGAAGGTACATAAATAAACACCCTAAATGTTACTCGGTGAACTTGGAACAGCCAGGACACTGCTACCAAATCTTGGCCCCAATCATGGGGATTAATTAGGTAGCAGGAAAAACACTGGGGACAAGCTTATCCTGTCCCGAGGTCCAGGCTGGGCACTTTGGTGGGAAGCCTTCTCTGGGTTGTTTTTATATCATGGGCTCCATACAATTGGTACCTGTGGCCACAGCTGACAGATCAAACTTCTGGAAACAGAATTTGCAGGGGGAGCCAGCATCCCCATCGGCCGCTTTCTTTGATCCTTCCTCAGGTGATATTTAAAGGGAAAGAGTTTAAATTGATCCCTAAAGTGGCTGGCCATCCAGGACTAGGGAGTTGTTTCTTTAATACAGATGCCGGCATCTGGGTCCAACAGATTCAAAGAAACCTTATCAAAGGCAGAGCCCGGTGTAAAGAAAGGATTTTTTAACCTTAGTTTTTAAGGGAACACTAACTGCAGTAAGGGGTGAACCCTCAAATCTCAATGGCTTAACAAACCAAAATGTATTTCTCACTCATGTGATAAACCATACAGTGTGGTTGTTGGCAGGAGACCTTCCACGCTGTGATTGGGGGACCCAAGCTCTTTTGATCTGTGTCTCTGCCATTTTCAACATTCTTGGAAAAGGGAGGAGAGTGTGGAGTAGGCATACTCCCCTACCTTCTTAACGAATTGATTGACTTTCTATTGGTGAGAACTAATCACTTGACTCCATCTAGATGCAGGGAAATGTAGTGCCCAGGTGGACAGCCCCTGGGGGTGGGGGGAAAGGAAAGGAAGCACAGATCTCTGGTAGAAAGCCCCCTCCCCTCATGTTGGCCACACCATCCAAACTACCCAACGATGAGATTAGCGGCTCTCAGAGGTAGTGAGCCCCGTGTCCCAGGGAGCACCCAAAGGAGGGGCCAAGCACCCCCTTGTCAGGCTTACTGCACAAGGATGCCTGCCCTAATTCAGAGTGTGGACTCCCAGCTTCTGTAAACCACACTCAGCTGAGGAATTACTGGGTGCCCAGTTTCATTGTAGATGCTGTGAGTGGCACACACCACTTTGTGACCTCCGGTTTGTGTTGACCTTTGCACATGGTAAGTCTCCCTGTACAACTATAAGCTCCCAGAGGTCAGGGACAGAGTCGCTCATTGTTGTAGCCTTCTGCAGCTCTGTAGGCTTTGGGACTCGGTGTGCTGTCACCGCTCAGGGGATGGAAGAAGAGGCGGTCCTTTTCCTTGGAGCCTCATAATCCCGTTAGAGGGAGACGCTGAAGCCCCTTACGCGGTAGGAATGCTTAAGCCCCTGACCCACGTGCCAAGATAAACGCTAGGGGCTCCTCGGGCCACTGGCGTCCAGGGGAGGAGAGATTCGTGAT
Source organism: Felis catus (assembly GCF_018350175.1). Lineage (NCBI taxonomy): Eukaryota > Metazoa > Chordata > Mammalia > Carnivora > Felidae > Felis > Felis catus. The sequence goes on along the minus strand of NC_058379.1, from coordinate 66,644,999 downwards.
GCTCAGAGCATAATCACTGAGTCTCCTTCACAGATTTCCTGCCAAACAGCTGCTAAGACCTGCGAGGGTTGAGTTGGCAGGGAGATTGCAGAGGGGAGGCGGCACTTGCGTTAGTTCCGGAAGGATGTTACAGACTGGAGATTGGACGGCAAGGGCACGGAGCCCGGGAGCCGGCCTGGATGACTGGTCTTTACTGAGAGGCTGTGGAGGGCAGAGGGGCACCCTCTAGGAGTCCATAGAGGGACAGACGGCCACACCTGTGTCCTCATATTGGAGGGTCATCCTGGGGAGAGCCACGGACACAGCCGGAGCCGAACATCCCAATCCTCAGCTACCTTTATTTAACCATTTGGCAAAGATTTACTGAGCACCTACTAAGGGCCACAGCCTATTCTGAGTTCTGGGACACACCAGTGGATAAAACAAAGACCCTGCCCTTGTGGCACTTACTCTCAGTGTCTGTGACCCCTGGGGCGCCTCTGAGCACTCAGCTTGTGAGAACAACACCCTCTCATACTCAAACAGCTTCATATGTGCAAAGCACTCTACACCTCTGTTCTCATTAGATCCTCACAGTCCTACTCCCACCCCGTGAGCTAGATAGGGTACAAATTCACACCTCTATCCCATGGGTAAGGAAAACAAAAACCCAGAAAGGCGAAGTGACACATCTAAGGCCCATTCACAGCTGGTACAACCCAGGTGACCTGATTCTTAGACCGGGGCTCGCTGCACCGCTGCTGGCTGCCTTGTCTTTATTGGGCCTGGCTGCTACTCCAGATGGGTCGATTGCCCCACCTGCCTCGGCCCCCTGTTCCCTACCTTCACCTCCAACTCCTGTTAGCAGCTCCAGAAGCTGCTCCCAGCCCTCTTCAAGCACCTGCCTCTACAGATGACTCCAATGCGCAGCAGAGCTGAAAGCCATTGGCAGCCTTTAAATAACACTGACATCTGGGTCCTACTCCCAAATTCTGTTGCGATTAATCTGGAGTAAGGCCTGGGCAATAGGATTACCTGCTCATGCGTGCACACACACATGCATGCACACTTGCACGTGTGCCCACATGGTCACGCTCACGCGCGTGCACACATACACCCTTGGGAGGACAAAATAGATCTGTCTCGCTGGGACGTCCTCCAGCAGGACCGGTGCTTCCCTCTTTACAGCCCTTCCCCTCCCTGTTCTCCCTCCCTTGACACCTTTAGGGCTGCTCAGTCAGCCTTCTCTGCAACATTTCCAGCCCAAATATAGTCCATTTTGATGGCCAGCTCCCCAGGGGGTGGGGGACTTCACCGCATCACCGGGCAGCTCTAGAAGATGCTAGAAAACCCATCTTTATACTCACGTTCTTGAAGCTTCCATTCTTTGGCAGTCCCAGTGGAGTCAAACAGAAAATTTCAGGAGTGGCCAGGACTCGTGGCTGTGTATGCCTGAACCCCAGACCTAAGCTGGCTCCAGCAGAGAGGACGCGTGTTGCTTCCCAGAACTCCAAGGCTCGGGCGGAGCTGGTTTCCACTTGGCTGTCTCCAGAGGCTCCAGTCATTTCAGTACATCCCCGTCTCCCCTTTCGTCTCAGCTCTGCTTCTTCCTGTGCATCGTGGGAAGACGGCCACTGGGAGCCCCAGCCCCACAGCCTTCTACTTAACAGCCTCAGTGGAAGGGGAGAGTGTCTCCCACGGGAAGATTCTGGCTGGCCATGCAAGCCACACTGCAGGGGCTCCTTAGAGTGGAGACACTCCTGACACTGCGAGGTGGGCAAGGTGATCTGGAGCAGGAAGTTCCGGAAGCCCGCTGCCGTCCTGCTGGCACTCCACAGCGTCATGTGCCCCTGCGGTTCTTGCCTCGGGACGAACACCTGTTTATCCAGCACCTGCCCACATGATGGGGGGCCCTCAACTATTTGCTCATCTCCCTCTGCAGATGCCATGCCCAGAGCGAGATTTCAAGGGGGTTCTGCTCTCCTCTCTCCTGTCTTGCCACTTGAACTACACTCGTGCCCCAAGAGCCTGTGGTGGCTTTGCTGGCGGCCCCTTAGTGCTGGTGCCTCACGCGATGGCTGCTGAGCCCCTCTCTCCAGCTGAGCTTGTCCTGTGGGTGTGCTGGCCCCACGGATGACCTTACACTGATCCCCACTAGCCTGGGCTCCCCACTGCCCCCATTCTTTCAGGTCGCCAACGCTCCTCTGTCCGTTTCCCCCCAGCAACATAGACACAAAGTTGAGAATCACGCCTTCCACATTTGTATCAAGCTGTCGATGAAATACTGGGAAAGGGGGCAAGGTGAACTACGCTCATTGAAACTTCTTCTCCTCAAAAGACCGCAGATGCCCCTGGCAACATTTGTTCCTAATCTTTCCAAACGTCTTTGCTGATGTACCTTAACCCAGGACCATCAGGAAAGAATGGTCTGTTTGCACCCCGTCTGCATTTGTTCTCAAATCTCAGACTTGAGTTCACCTAGTGAGCCCTGGGTTCCTAGCGCCCTTGCCTCCTCCCCCAGGCGCTGACAAACCACGTCCTCAACAAAGCCCAGGACCCGCTTTGAACTCACGGGTATTGGGTTTGCAGAACTCACCCCGCCCTCTGTGGGGAAAGCGTGAGACCTGACAGTGGCTCGGCCATCGGTCGGCCCCAGCCTTCTGGGCTGGGGTCTATACGGACCCACAGAGCCCCACCTTCTTCAGGAGTTCTATGATGTCTGTGGCTCTCCTGCCCTCTCGTCGGTGACCTGCCTCTTTGTCAGGATTGCTTCCACGCATCTCAGCAGCACGCACTGTCCTGGAGAGAAGCCGCCAGGGCAGAAGGGCTAGCGATACACTGAGCTACAGACACAGCGGCGCCTCGTCTCCCTTGTCTGTATCACGTCCCTGGGAGAGCCGTGCGGAAAGAGCTGTCCTGTGCATCCAGAGTCCCAACCCCTCAACGAGTCCTTTACTGTGGCAAGAGCCATATGCACAGGGGACACTCTGACCGACATTGGTTGTGTCCCGTGTGCCAGCTCCGAGTCTGGCCTGGTCCCTTGGGAGTGGGAGCTGGGTCCCGTGAACTCCCATCCCCTCCCCCCCTCAGTCTTTGCCTGCGCTCCTCCCGCTGCCTAGAACCTCCTTTCATCTCCCGCAGACGGTAATCCTGGCTCCGTCTTCAAGCACAAGCTCAAACGCGACCTCCTTCCTGAAGCTTCCTGTGGCCCAACCATTCATTCATTCACTCCACAAATACTTATTGAGTTCCTGCATGCCAGGCACTGTTCTGGGCACTTAAGATCTATCAGTGAGCAAAACGAAGGCCCCTGCCCCCCTGGAGCTCACATTCAGGTGGGAGGGGGAGTACAGGAAACAATAAAATAAGCAGCAAACCACATAGCATGTTAGGAGGTAGCAGGTGATAAAGAGAATGTCATGGAGCCCCTTAAGGCCACCCGGGGGCGCTGGGGGCAGGCAAGTTGCCATCTTAGGGTGGGTGGGGCGATCTCCACAAGCAAAGTGAGAGAAGTTGGAAGCACTCCAGGGGAACAGTCACCCCAGGGCTCCAGGGACAGCAGGGGGGCAGAGGGGCCGAGTGGGGGGGGGGGCAAGGGGGAGAGCAAATGCGAGAAGACAGAGCTGGGAGAGGTAATGGGCAGCTCATTTGTCCTCTCACCTGGAGCTACTTCAGCCCCTTGTTGCAAGGTTAGCACATCCTTTGTCGCAAGGTTAGCACATTCCATCTGTGGCCTGTGGCAGTCAGTGTGTGCCTGGGGCTGCAGGTGGAGCTCTAGCCCCCCCCCCCCCCCCCCCCCCCCCGCCAGAGTCTAGCCCCATCCTGACCCTTAGCACCGACAAAACAAATGTTGCTGAGTGAATGCAGACATGCTCAAACGAGGCGCAGGGGAGGGGTGCGGTGGTGCTGGGTGAGACTCGGCCTTGAGACAGGGCAGAACCTGACTGCATGTGGATAGGGCTCAGGGCTCTCCTGGAGTCTGGACTGCCTGTAGCTTCCCCCTCACTTCTCCCTCTCTGCCCTCTTTCTGCACGGGATCTCCATTTTGCATCTCGGGGTGGGGGGTGCTGTCCATCCCTGAGAGCCAGGCCCCAGCACCTGTCCCAAAAAACTCCCCATCCCCTGCTTCCTGGTGTCTCACTCCCAGCGGCTCCATGGTCACCAGGCAGAGTGGCTGCTCTATAAATAAAAGACATGCTTATGGTGGCCAGACTGGGGCAGGTTTTTGTTGTAGTGCCTCCTTGTGGGGACTCCAGCCTATCCCCAGGCTGTGGTCTAAGATCGGAAGGAGGACAGAGAAGCTGCTTCCCCCAGCTGACCTTCTCCCACCTTCTCCGCTGCAGCCTACGAGATCGTCATAGAAACGGGCAACGGAGGCGAAACCAGGGAGAACGTCTGGCTCATCCTGGAGGGCAGGAAGAACCGATCCAAAGAGTTTCTCGTGGAAAATTCTTCCCGACAGCGGGCCTTTAGGAAGTAGGAAGAGGGGGTTCCCACTGGGGAGTGAGGGGGGTGGGGTGGGTAAGAGAGGGACCCCCAAAATCAACCCCCTTGGTGGGTGCCCTAAGTATGCAAATGGGCCTAAACTGCAAGCACTTAATTGAGTACCTACTTTGTGCCAATCCTATGCGAACTCCTACGGATGGATGAAACAGGAGATTTATAAAAGGGAAAGGGGGAGATTGCCACGCAAAGAGAGGCCAGTATAAGAGAGGAGAATTTAATTATTCCAACCACTAAAAGGAGAGGATAATTCTGTAACCAGACAGAGGTGCCAATATCACCACCGTGGCAATCCTACTACAATATATCAATATATTAAAGTAGCACATTGTACACCTTACATTTACACGGGTTTGTGTCAAATATATTTCAGTTTTAAAAAGTTAATGGACAGCTACAGCAAACATTAGTAATTAATTAATTAAAGAGAGCCCGCTGTGCGGCAGGACCAGGAATCATGGCGGACCCCATCCAAGTCCGTGCAGACCGCACAGTCTAGTCTGCAAGGGAGCCGTGTAAGACAGCACAGACTAAGTTCTACTTAGGAGGAGGAAGGGAGGAGAGAGCCTCTTAGACGCTTTGTAGGAAAATCAAAACCGGGTCTCGGGAAAAGGCGCTTCTCACCCCTCCTGGTTGACAGGCACAGCCGGGAAACCTCAACTTCTCCTCCACACCAGAGCCACCCCTGAACTGCCCAGATGCCCACTTCATTTCCCCGCTCCCCCAGAACTGCTTACAGAAGTCTCCCCCTCCTGTGACCCACGGCACCTGGCATTTGAACTCCCTCTGCATCGGGATGAAGTATGAGCTCCTTAGACTGGCACCCGCAGACCACCACAGATGGCCGCACCCCACCTTTTCCGTGGCGGCTTCCCTGACTGGACCCCAACTGCAGCCGAGCCAACACGCCCCCCACAGATGCCTCCTTGCCCTCAGTCCCCATCCCGTGACTTGGCCAAGTCCACCTCAGGGGCCTCTTCCCTCCCTCCCTTTGCTGTGCTCTCTGAATCCCCACCACCCTCCCCAGCCTAACCCTCAGGGCCTCACCCTCCTCCCACCTCTGTCTGCTTCGTGATGTTACCACCCCCTCCTGCTGGGACCAGGCTGTGGTTGTCTTGTTCCAGAATGACACTGAACCCCTCCGAGAATGCAGGGCTGACATCAGGTCATGGTTGCCATTCTATCCCTCCTCCTTAGACCAGTGCCTGGAATGCAGTAGGCTTTCAATAAAGGCTCACTTCCTACAGCGGACATCGGCATCTCTTATTAGAGGCCATGCTTTTGTGTCCTGCAGGGGGACCACGGACACGTTCGAGTTTGACAGCGTCTACTTGGGGGACATTGCCTCCCTCTGCGTGGGCCATCTCGCCAGGGAGGACCGGTTCATCCCCAAGAGAGAGCTGGTCTGGCACGTCAAGACCATCACCATCACCGAGATGGAGTACGGCAACGTGTATGTACCGTGCCTCCACCCCTCCCCCCGGAAGGGCTGCTCCCTCCGCACAGCGGGACGGGGCTAGACCACGGGCAAGACGCCAGGACCCAGGGAGCTGTCCCCTTCGAGGCCACCTCGTTCAGGAAACTTACGAGATAGGGAGGGAAAGGCAGCCGTACTCTTTTGGAGCTTTCTGAGCCATAGGCCTACCCTCAGAGGCAGGGACTCGGCCAGATGAATTTGAGGGCTCCAGCCTTTTAATCCAGGGACGCTTCCTTGGAAGAAGTAAGCCAAACAAGACCAGACAGCGGACGCTTCCCTTCCCTCCCCCTCCCATCACTGTGCGATGACAAAGAAATACAGCTTTGAAGCCTGATGCTTCCACTGGCACAGTGAAAGCCCTGCCATCCTTGTGGGCAGACTGGGGATCAGAGCCCAACTGGAGTAATCCCATGGCCCACCTGCCTCTGAGGACCCCGGATAAGGAGCTTTGCATTTCCCCCACCAGGGCCTTCTGGAGACTCAGGCATTTCTGAAGGATTAAGGGTTTTAGTTACCTGGGTAACAGTCCACAGCCATCAGTTTTTCTAATTAAAACCACTTGGTTACCACATTGGATGCCAGAAAGAGCCCCGAGGCCCTGGAAGGCAGGAACAACAGTGTGAAGGCACCGGGAGAGGAGGAAGGGGAAGCTGAGGGCAGTGCTTGCCTCTGGGTGGCTAGACCCGAGGAGTGAGTGACAGGTGACACGTGCAGCTCCCCCGGGCCAGCCTGCCACTGCTCGCTGGGTCACCCCCCAGAGCTGCTGCCACCCGCTCTCCGAGCTGGCCCTGCCCCTGGCGACGCCTTCACGGTGAGCACAGCAGACGGGTGCAGGCTCAACCGGGGCAGCGCCCTCGGCTGCCCTCTCTGGCCTCAGGAGCTCAAGTCGCTCAATGCAGTGTCTCTCCACGCTCCACCTGTGACAGTAGGCTCCCTGGGATGCCCAAGCTTCCCCTTTGGGAATCAGTCAGGAAGGGTTGTGACTTATAAACTTCTGTCTTGACCAACTCAGGCTGCCGTATCAAAATGCCACAGACCGGGTGGCTCCAATAGCAGACCTCTTTTTCTCGCAGTTTTGGAGGCTGGAAGTCAGAGGTCAGGGAACCAGCATGGTTGGGTGCTGGTGAGGCCTTTCTCCCTGACTTGCCGCATCGTCATGGCAGAGAGAGAGAGAGAGAGTGTGTGTTATCCATTGCTCTTTTAGTGAAAAACCAGCCGGTTACAGTAAATCCTGCCAGACTTGCTGGTCCTGGCTGCCTGGAGCGATTACTGATGGAGACTTGAGAGCTGAGACATAGAGGCCCAGAGGAGTTACCATCTCACCCAGCAAGTCGGGCCCAGGGCAGAGCCCCTTCTGCAACCCAGCACTGCCTGCCAACCACATCGAGTATTGCTACCGATACCACACCCCTGCAAACCCCACCCCCCCCCAAAAAACCAAACAGTACAAGAAAATACAATATAATACAGTGCAACACAATGCAATAATAAGAAATAGTCTTCCCTCGAGTTAGCTTTAAACCAGCCATGGTGGCTGTAAGAAAGACACAGAGCCAAAAATCTCAGCACCACCAAGCACCTTCCAGTCTCAGAAGGAAGGGGAAATACGAGCTCAGCCCGGGAGCTTCCTACCCCACAGTCCTGGGGCCGAGTTGTAGAATTTCTCATCCAGGGAAAGAAACCACCATTCCCACACCCTCAAAAGAGGGTGGCCTTTTGTCAGTATGTCACTAGGCCTGGAGGGGGAGGAAGGGATGTCCGTGGAGTGGGGGCTCTGCCCAAAGGGAAGGGGGTGCAGAGAGTCCAGACCCCGAATACTAGAACTGTCACCAAGTCAGCTGTGTGGCCTCAGACGGTAACCGGTCACCTCTCTGTGCTGTCTCCCTCCGGGAAGAGAGCTGGATGTTCACTGGAGTCTGGCGCCGGGGGAAGGACAACAGGGGTCCAGCTCAGGGAGCTCTCGGAGGTCATAGTGCACCGGCCTGTGCAGGTCTCGAGCTTGGTTCCTGATGGATGGCATACATGCGTCCACAGTTCCTTTCCGGCCACCACATTAACCGTACCGTTCGGACTTCCAGGAGTTACAAATGAATTTAATCTCACTCTCCTGTAAACACAGGAGTCTCCAGTTTTCATCTTTCAGCCGGTTCCAGTGGTGACTCCTCCTTAGGGTGTGCCGTACCTTCTAAGGTTCTCCTTTGCACTGAGATCCTCCGGATTCGATGGAAGGCCACACCCAGGGGCTTTTGTTTGTTTCTTTCTTTCTTCTTTTAACCAAATATAACTTCATTGTTTTATCTCAATACCATATATAATACCCAGCCATTATAAAAATTCAAATAATACAAATCGTCTTTTAAGTAAAACTTCCCGAAAGCCCTACCCATCAGAGACAGCCACCATATGAGTGTTTGGTGACCCCGCTCTCTCTGACACTTTTCTAACATCTCACAAACGCTGTTCACAGAAGGGTGATCCTATTTACATGTTTTTCAAATATATTTAATTTTTCATTTGTTATTTTTTGCTTTTGTCATTAGTCTTTCTGATGTTCCTACCCTCCTTTCCAGTGGGTCCACACCTAGAGTCATGACCCCACGGAGCCCTAGGGTCCCACATCTTGGCGATCTTATATGTATGAGAAACGTTTTCCTTATGGGTCTACTAGGGAATATTTTTCAGCCATTAAAAATAATGAATTAAATATGTACCAGATGACTTGGAGCAATTCCCGGGAAAAGCAAGATATGGGAAAACACATATTATATGATGCCATTTTGTAAAGGGAACACTGACATCCCACATATGTCTGTGTCTGTGTGGGTCTGTGCATGGTTGGGTGAAATGGAAGGAAATCTGGCAAGATACACCCGCAACTGTTCCATGGGTTATCTGAGGTAAAGGTGGGATGTGGAAGTGGAAAGGAAGGAGGGAAAAAGGAGAGAGAGCCAAGCGAAAAGGGGAAGAAGAAGAGTGTATTTAGAAAAACACGCATGTGATCACATGATTTGTGCATTTATAGAGAATTATGTATATCAGTCAGCATTTGCATAAAGAAATACATTTTTAAAGAACATCTAAACAAAGATTGAAGTTATCTCCCCCTCCGAGAAAGTGTGGTATGTAACAACAATCCGAATTTATCAAGTGATGAACTGGGGGAAGAGAGAGCTCGAAACAGAATATGGATTTCCTGCCAGTGTCTTTCCGTGGCTGTCTCCTCAGGTGGCGAGGCAGGCTGGCTCTGGGCCCGCTCTGGCTCACCTCGGGCAGTGACTTAGCTTCCCCTTCTGTGAAATGGGAGGATGATGCCTGAAGCTCCGGGTTGTCATGGGAGCCGACGAGATGCAAGGGTGCAAAGCCCCGGTCGGCACTGAGGAAGCAAGCAGAAAATCCTGCTTTTTTTGCGGTTATGGATTTTCATCTAAAAGGGGTCTGATTTTGCACCGTTGGGCACGCCCTTTTAGGGATGCATTCCTGAAGTCATCAGTCAGTGCCAGGACAGCTTATTTCCAAAGCTGTTAAAATATTAGCAGTTGGGAGCGGGAAGAAACCATAGCAGTTGTTCAGTTCAAACCTCTAGCATTGCCAATGGGAAAATCAAGGTCTGGGTAGGAGACGTGGCTTGCCCAAGGTCACAAGAGTAGCAGGTGGCAGGGCTGGAGTAGACCCGAGGCCCCCTTGCACTCCAGGCAGCATTTTCCCACTGTGCCTCCTGACTTCCTCCCTTGTAATTAATTATTAGACTAACTACCATTACCCAGAGGGTAAAATTGGGGGTGTGGAGGGTGGGGATAGAGAGGGGACCTTTTGGTCCAAGACCATTACTCTTGGCCCTGTACTTGCTTCTGCTTATGGGGTTGCCTCAGTAGAGGATTTTCTCTTACCCCCTGCACCCCTCAGACCATGAGCACGTGCATGTACGTGTTTTCACGCACGCACACGCATGCGTGCGTGCACACACACACTCATACTTTAACTCAGCCCAGTGCGAGGGATTTGGGACGTTTCCACTTGGCTTTGCCTGGATCCCGCAGCTGTCCCTGAAGGTGAGAATACCAGGTACAAACATTCATCAGTCCCTTTGAAAGAGCAAGGGGACCAGCACGGTTGGCACGGAGTGAGCTTAGACAAGGCCAGGTGCTCGGTCAGAAAGGCAAACGGCAGGCAGAGGGTCCAACCACATAGGGTCTTGCAGCCCTTGGTAAGGTGGTGATTTTTACTTAATCTAAGAAGCCATTGGAAGGTTCCGAGCAGAGGAATTACATTCTTGGACTTACATGTCCACGGGGTCACTTGGCTGCTGTGGAAAGAATGGACCACAGATAGCAGAAGCAGGGAGACCAGCTAGGAGGCCGATCTAGGAGGGAGGAGGTGGTGGTGACTTGGACCAGACGAGTGGCAGGACAGATAGTGAAATACTGCATACTTTTTCAAGTGGCTGATTCTGGACCTATTTTAAAGGTGGGATTTGCTGGTAGATTTGATGTGGAGTTGTGGGGGGGGGGATGGAAATGAAAGAATCAAGGAGACACTGGAAGGGTAGAGATGCCTCTCGCTGTGGGTTTTAACACAAACAAGACCCCATCCTCATATTTTTTTTTAAATTTTTTTTAATGTTTATTTATTTTTGAGACAGGGAGAGACAGAGCATGAACAGGGGAGGGTCAGAGAGAGGGAGACACAGAATCTGAAGCAGGCTCCAGGCTCAGAGCCCGATGCAGGGCTAGAACTCATGGACCCAGAGATCATGACCTGAGCCGAAGTCGGCGCTTAACCGACTGAGCCACCCAGGTGCCCCCCCATCCTCATATTTTAATGCAGACATTTCCGACCCCATCTCCTGCCACCTGGAGAAGGGATCATTCATGGCCCAGGGGGCCCAGGGGAAGGGTGAGAGCCTTGGCTGGTATCCACTGAGCCTCCTCTGTCCCTGCTAGGTACTTCTTCAACTGTGACTGCCTCATCCCCCTCAAGAGGAAGAGGAAGTACTTCAAGGTGTTCGAGGTCACCAAGACGACCGAAAGCTTTGCCAGCAAGGTCCAGAGCCTGGTGCCGGTCAAGTACGAGGTCATCGTGACGACGGGCTACGAGCCGGGTGCAGGCACCGACGCCAATGTCTTCGTGACCATCTTCGGGGCCAACGGGGACACGGGCAAGCGGGAGCTGAAGCAGAAAATGCGGAACCTCTTCGAGCGGGGCAGCACCGACCGCTTCTTCCTGGAGACGCTAGAGCTGGGCGAGCTGCGCAAGGTGCGGGTGGAGCACGACAGCAGCGGCTACTACTCGGGCTGGCTGGTGGAGAAGGTGGAAGTCACCAACACCAGCACCGGAGTGGCCACCATCTTTAACTGCGGCCGGTGGCTGGACAAGAAGCGGGGCGACGGGCTCACCTGGAGAGACCTCTTCCCTTCCGTCTGAGGGGCCGGAGGCTCTCGATCCCACCGTCTCGCCGAGATGCTCCTGACCACAGCCTGCTGCCTCCACCTTGGCTTTCAGCAGGCCTTTCTCAGAGCCTCCTGGGGCCGGGACTGGGCGCCAGAAGGGTGGCACGGGTGGCGCAGTGGCCCGGAGGCCGCTGCAGGGGACTGCTTGTGGGCCCCGCCCCTCCTCAGTCCCCGGGACCTACAGGAACCGATCACCGCGTGTCGGAATCCCTGGCTGCACAAAAATAACTTCCTGCGCTTTCTTTTCCAGTGACAGCAGTGGCCAGGCTGAGACTTGCCAAGCGTAGATGGGAAACTGGGGCTTCACCCAGGGGATAGAAGTGGGGAAGAGGAGGCCGTCGAGGTGGTGTATTTGAAGAGAAAACTAATTAACACGTTTTTTCCCCCCAAAGCTGGGCTAATTAAATTTTTTACTGACCACACCCCACGAAGAACTCATCTTGGCATCCGCTCACGAAGAAATGCATCCTTTCCCCCAGTTTCAATGACTCCAGTGGCAAACAGAGAAAAGCAGCAGGAGGAAGTGTTTTAGGCCTGGCGGGGGGTGGTTTACAAGCCTGCAAAAAGGTACGTGATCCTGTCCATCATTTATGGGAAACTCTGTGCCAGGTGCCCACTGGTTGTTCTAACCTGTGAGAACACAGTTGAGACCCACAGACCTGAACAGAAGGTGATGGGGCTGGGGGGGGGGGGGACAGAGAGGGACACAAAATAAAGGTGCAGTCTCTGCCCTCCAAGGGATACGACCTTGATGACGAGGCTGCAGGAGAAACACACACACACACACCCTCCCTCGTGGACAGTCACGAAGGGATCTGCAATGCAAGATCCTTGCAAGGCAGCAAGAGCGCCTCAGGTCTCAGCCCTTGACTTCTGAGTTTCCTGCCGAAGCAGGACTGAGTGGAAAGGAAGTCTTCCTATAGGAGGGCACGCCCCCACCCCCGTCACCCTGTGTCCTGTAGCCCAGACAGGTGTAAACTCTTATCGAGGCTGATGGGTCTAAAGCAAGTTCCAGGAGCTCCCAGAGACCCTTGG